>NC_067399.1:584413991-584768491 GCF_016432865.1 Antechinus flavipes
ACTCTTTTTCCTTCTCCCTTTTCCTCTCCCACTTTTTAATGAAGTGAGAGAAGAATCTGTGTAAAACAAATATGTCAATTGTTTCCTCTTTGAGCCAACTCTGATGAGAGTAGGATTCACACAATGTTCCTCCCCCTCTCTAAGTTCCCTCATATATGATAGGTTTCCTTTGCCTCATTGTCGCATGTAGTTTCCTTCTTTTTATCTCCCCTCTTCCCTTTTTTTGACACTATCCCCTTTTCATTTCTACTTCCCTTTTTTATGTTATATCAGTAAAATCAAATTATACATATGGTTTTTATGTATATCCACAACAGAAATACAGTTCTCAAGAGTTCCTTTTACCTTTTTCTACTTCTCTTGATTCCTGTTGTTGGAGATCAAATTTTTTGTTTAAGTCTGGTTTTTTAATTAGAAACAGATGGAATTCCTCTATTTCATTAAATATCCATCTTCTTCCGTGGAAAAAAATACTCAGCTTAGCTGGGTAATTTATTCTTGGCTGCATTCCAAGTTCTTTTGCATTTCGGAATATCGGATTCCAGGCCCTTCGATCCTTTAATGTTGAGGCAGCCAGATCTTGCGTGATCCTTAATGTGGCATCTCGGTGTTTGAATTGTTTTTTCCTGGCTGCTTGTAAAATTTTTTCTTTAGTCTGAAAATTCTGAAGTTTGGCCACAATATTCCTCAGAGTCTTTATTTTAGGGTCTTTTTCAGAAGGTGTTCGATGAATTCTTTCAACGCCTATTTTCCCTTCTGGTTCTATTACTTCTGGGCAGTTCTCTTTGATGATTTCCTGTAAAATAGTATCTAGGCTCTTTTTTTCAATCATAATTTTCTGGTAGCCCGATGATCCTCAGGTTATCTCTCCCAGATCTGTTTTCCAGGTCTGTTGTCTTTTCAAGTAAATATTTGACATTTTTTCCCCAATCTTTAATTTTTTTGGTTTTTCTTGACTGATTCTTGATGTCTCAATGAATCAGTCATTTCTATTTGTTCAGTTCTGATTTTTAGTGAGTTATTTTCTTCATTAGCTTTTTTTACTTCTTTTTGTATATGTCCAATTGAGTTGTTTTGCTCTATGGAAATTTTTTCCATTTCACTAATTTTTTTTTTTTTGTGAGTTATTTTCTTTTTCCAATTCACAAATTCTCTTTCCCTGCACTTCTTGGGAGTTTTTTATCTTTTCCAATTCACATTTCAGGAAGTTGTTTTCTTTTTCCACTTTATCAAATTTTTCTTTTAGTGAGTTATGTGCCTTTTCTGTACTCCCTTGCATAGCTTCTCTTTCCTTTCCCCATTTCTCTTCTAGCTCTCTTTTAAGGTTTTGAATAGTCTCTTCTAGGAGAGCCTTTTGAATTGGAGATCAACACTTGTCTGGAGACTGTCTGCTATTAGTCTCTTCAGGGTTGAAAAGCTGTTCTCTTTCTGTGTAGAAACTATCAATCCTTCTTTATATAGTATATGGACGGGTAGCTGTCCTGCCAACCCCCTACAAAAAGCAGCAAGATACTGGAGTGCTCTGGGAAAGAGTTCCCCACTGGAAAGTAACTCAGGCCTGCAGGGCCGGACTGGGAAAGTGCCCTTCAAAGAACCCTGGCTGTGTGAGATAACCACTGCCCTGGGGCTAGACACTGCAGTGAGAGTTTCACCTCCCAAGCCAAACCCTGCCCTGGGGCTGTGGGTGTTAGCAGCTGAGCAGTGAATTGATTTGCAGGGACCTGAAGTGTCTGCCCAGGAAGCGCAGTCAGCAGGGTAGGGTTCTATTGCCCCAGGCTGAGCCCCCCACTCTGCCGATTAGAGGCTGCCCAGGCTGTGCCCCACTGCCGGGCAGATTAGTAACTGCCCCTGAAAAAGCCCCAAACTGCCGGATGTGGCCACAGGGCTGTGGTAAAGTCTGCCTGAGTCACTTCCGGGTTTGAGGGGTTACAGCCAGATCTCCTTAGGTTCTGGAGTTTTTTAGAGGACCCTCTGTTTTAGGCTTTAATTTCTCTGCCAGTTTACTGCTCTGTAATCAAGGCAGAGCAGTTAGCCTATAGCAGAGTCGTCTCTATAACTTCTCTAGCCACAGAGATCATCCCCGCCCCTGGTCTGCTCAGGAAGCTAGCCTCTTGCTGCCTATGCTAGTCTGTTCCTGGCCCCTCAGGACAAACCTTTCTTGGTGAGCTTCTGGATGGACTTCAGCTGGTAAGTTGTAGTGCTTCTAATCTTCATGAATTTAAGCAGTGAAGAGTTATTTTTGAGGCTGGATTAAATAGTTGGTTATGAGGGTAATGAGAGGAGTTTAGAGAGTTGTGTGTGCCTGCTCCGCCATCTTGGCTCCGCCCCCCCTGTCACTTTCACTTGTAACTGAGCAGGATGTTCTGGTAGAGCTGGTGGTAAATCTTTCATCAATTCCCAGTCCAGAAATTTTCTTGCTACACCCCTTGAATCCCAGGAAAGGGGAGTAAGTAGAATCAGCATCACAAAGTAAGGTATAAATTTACTCTCCTAAGAGTCTTTCATTTGATAGAGTTAAAAAAAAAATAGAAATCTATATTCTCCTTACTTCCTTTTCCTAGAAGCCTTTAAAGCTGTTTAAAGATATCACCAAATTGGTGAACACTGCAATTTTTTTTTTTTTTTTTTTTTTTTTGGTGTGCAGTCCAGAGCAATATTCTTCCTCAGGGTTAAAAATGTTTCTGTCCCGTGGAAAATCTGCCAAGATAAATTTGAAATACAAGATAAGAATCAAATAGTCATAAAAGCTTTAAATTAAAAAAAAAAAAGGTCATTATCCCTAAATAATTATTCCATGGCATGATTCAAAATAACCAATCATTAACAGCATATACAACAAACATAGTAAGATACAAACTTTCACATGAAAGGGTATTTAAGTAGTTAGATATTTAAATTGCATGCAGGACAACACATATGTGATCCAAAGCATGTATGGATATCAGCAGCACATAAGAAAGCATCCATAAAAAGCAAAACCAAAAACAAACAAACAAAAAAAACAAAAACAAAGCTAGCTATTTCTAAGGATCCAATATAAATATATTTCATATATAAAAGTAAAAAAATGAGAAAAATGATCCATTACTAACAGGCAGATGTTGCTATTCTACAATTATAGCACAAGAACATAAGAAAGAAGCCCATAAAACAAAAGGATAAAACAGAAATATAACTCAAATATACTGTAACAAAAAAGTATATCACTGATCACACATGATTATGTTGTGATCTAGTTCAGATGGATCTGAATAGCTTAGAGGCCTATCTCTCTGCTTGGCTCCAAGAGCTCCCTCCGAATGTCACCAAATCCAAAGGTCTGGTCCTTCAGCCTCTGCCTCTGCTTTCTTCAGCCTCCAGCCAGCTCCACTCTTCACTCAGTGAAATCTGACCGAGACCCTCTGTCTGTTTCTTTTATCCAAGAGGGAGGAATTGTGGGATACGAGAGAGAGGGATTATGGGTTTTCTCCCATAATGCTCTCTGGCTCAAAGAGCTTCAAGGGAGGTGTGAACTCCTTGAACTCCAATGAGTAAAGGTGTGAACACAAGCCTTGTATTAATTAGTTCTACTTAGTACCTTGTTTCAGGTTCTGCCCAAAACATCTTCTTGTAAGATTAGATCAACTCTAATTAGTTAGCAGTTAGTAAGGATTCCAACATCTCCCCCTTTCTTTTGTTTTAAAACATAGGGGGTTTCTGAGGGGGTACACATAAATCCATCAATATGGGCCAGAACTTTGTAACAGATATACATGGTATACATAAATCCATCAATATGGGAGGCATTATACATAATTTACATAAGCACATAGCAATATAACACAGGCTAGTAGTAATGTAACAACATGAATCAACCTGAAGATTTACACATGTCCATAAATCCTAGAAATAATCCATAAGCAATCCATTGTCCATTAGTTCATGTGCCAGGAATCTAATAATTCTTGTAATCTCTGAAGTACTGCAAAAGGTCTCATCAACAATTTTTCATCTCAGGGAACCCAATGATTCTTGCTGGTTTTTCAAGAACTAAAACAGCTTCATCTTGTGTTAGGAAATCCAATGATTCCTGAAGATTTTAAAAGTCTTTTTAACAGTATCCTTGTCAGCCATTTGATTCTTTCTCCATCTGTGGAAATATAAGCAGATCCTCTTCCCCAAGCAGTTAATCTAATTCCCTTCTATTTACCAAATTTGGGATTTCTCCTCATCATCTGGTAATTACACTGGAGCTGTTTGCACTGGATATTGCCTTGTTGTCTTAAAAGGCCTGTATTCTTCCCAACTGTAATCCTGATTGCTTTTCTGTTGGTTGATGACATCAGAGTTCTGAATTTCTAAAGTCTCTCTGGGTGTAACCTCAGCTGCTATTATGCTCCACCTGTCCTTTGATTGATACTTTGGAGCTGGATCCTGCCTCTCATTTCTCTGAGTCATCCTACATTCAGAGGCCCAGTGAAAGCCTCGGTTACATTTTGGACATGGGGTTTTGGGTTTTCTCTCACCCTGTCTTCTCACTCTATCTCCATATCTACAATGAGCTCTCAAATGTCCAATTTTTCTGCACTGAAAACATCGACGAGTTTCTCTAGAATTCCTCTGCCAAGAAGGACCTTGTCTTTCCATGTTCATCATAGTCTGGGCATAATAAGCATTTGTGCCTACTGTGGCACAGCGTCTAATGATTTCCTCTAAAGGAGCATCTTTGTCTAGCCCCCATATAATTCTTTTGCAAACCTCATTGGCATTTTCCTTAGCCAAATGTTTAGTCATTATTTCTGTTGCTGCATTGTCTCCAATGGTTCTTATTACAGCTGTTTGTAAACGTCCCACAAAATCTGCAAAAGGTTCATTGGGACCTTGCTCTATTTTTGTGAAAGCATTATTTCCATCTTTCTGTCCAGGGAGAGAATTCCAAGCTTTTATTGCAGCCTTAGAAATTTGCTCATACACTGTTACGTGATAATAAATCTGTTCTGAACTCTCTGCATACTGATCTTCACCAGCTAGTTGGTCAAAAGCAACTTGTACAATAGCTCCTGTTTGCCTATGGCATTGGGCTTGAATCCTACATAATTCATGAAACTCTGAAAGCCACAATAAATTTTGTCCCAGTTCTAGACATGTTTTAGTGATGGATTTCCAGTCATTCGGGGTTAAGATTTCATAAGACAAATTATCCAGTAACATCTTCACATAAGATGATGTAGCCCCATAAAGAGTGCAACCCTTTTTCAAATCTTTAATTTTTCCCAAATTAAAAGGAGTGTATTTTCTCTCTTTTTGACCTGAGGAGTTGAGCTCTTCAATCACAGGATATGCATTTATAAAATCAGATATATCTTCTCCTTCATTTTTTGCTTTAATTAATGCTTTTTCTAATCTTGTCAAATTCTGCTTTATAGGAGAAGCTGACTGTGTTTCTGTCTCCCTCCCCCTTGTTCCACCCATGAAGGGTTAATTGCGGGGGGAGGGTCATGAGATGTGGAATCACCTAATTCCTCTTGCTGTGAAGTATCATGCTCAGAATTGTAATTAACTCCATTCTCATCTGATTCGTCCTCCTTTTCACCTAGTAAAGTTGGCACTTCTTCCTCCTGTACTTTCCTTTTCATCATTCTATCACTTAAATAACTTCTTATAGCCAATTGTATTACATTATATGTATTAATTATTGAGTTAGGCCCATTTTTATCATAGAATTGACAAAGATCCTCTCCAACCAATTTCCATTAATTTAGATCTAATTCCTTATCAAGAGAGAAACAAGGACATATGTCCTTTACAGTTTGTAAAAGTTCAGTGATTTGCTGTAAACTTATAATTAAACCTTGGCTTTCCATAACTTTGACAATGCTCTCTAAACATTTTCCTTGAACAGAAACAGAAGGCTGTTTTCTAAATATCTGTCCCATCTTAGCTGAAATTCTACTTTAACTCTTCTAACAAAATTTCTTTGTTGCACTCACCCTAATTTCTGGGTTGAAGAGTCTTTTCCACTGGATCAGGATCAGAGGCTTTTCCACTGAAATCCACTGAGGGGGTCTGTCAGCCCCACGTTCAGGGCGCCAAAATGTTGTGATCTAGTTCAGATGGATCTGAATAGCTTAGAGGCCTATCTCTCTGCTTGGCTCCAAGAGCTCCCTCCGAATGTCACCAAATCCAAAGGTCTGGTCCTTCAGCCTCTGCCTCTGCTTTCTTCAGCCTCCAGACAGCTCCACTCTTCACTCAGTGAAATCTGACCGAGACCCTCTGTCTGTTTCTTTTATCCAAGAGGGAGGAATTGTGGGATACGAGAGAGAGGGATTATGGGTTTTCTCCCATAGTGCTCTCTGGCCCAAAGAGCTTCAAGGGAGGTGTGAACTCCTTGAACTCCAATGAGTAAAGGTGTGAACACAAGCCTTGTATTAATTAGTTCTACTTAGTACCTTGTTTCAGGTTCTGCCCAAAACATCTTCTTGTAAGATTAGATCAACTCTAATTAGTTAGCAGTTAGTAAGGATTCCAACATGATTATATACAAAGTATAGCATGCATGGGAAATCTTTAATATTGAGATCTGGGCATGCTTGTAATTTATTTCTTCTGATTTACTTGCTATCATATTTTAGTATAGTCTTATGTCAAATGGATGTCATTCCTTTGACATCTGCTCATCTCTCTTCCCCTTTGCCTGAGTAGGTAGATAGTATAAGTTGATTGTCATTAGCATCATAAGTTTAGGTCTACTTCCCTACACATGAAAATCTAAAGGGGCCAGGTTGGATGAGAGGATTTTAATTCTCTGTCAGATGTTTCTCAATCTTAGAAGTTTTAGGTAACAAAGAAGTTGTCTATTTATCTCTACAATCCTATTTAAAATGAGATTCCCATAAGATCTAGGCAAAGTTGCTGGGTAATATCATTCATTTTCTCTTTCTGAATTAGCATCCGGCTCTTAAAGACTTATGCAATTGGTGAATGGCTTTTTTGCTCAATGTATAGAGCAAGTGTCCATCATTACTCTCCATTTGCTTATTAGTCTAGGTAGTTCTTCTATGTATAATAAATGGCTTCAGTAAATAATCTTTACAGGACCAATTCCATTTCCTGGGACTTATCAGCAAATAAGATCTTGTCCAGTCTCCCAACAATTTTGAATGGGATTGGGTCCCATTGGTCTGTTGACTTCTGTGCATGAAAATCAAGATTTCTCAGCAAAATTCCCCTTTTATTAGTGATCTTTATAACAAATATAGGCAATGCTATACTGTCTTTTATTTTCCAGATCTCATCTGAATTAAAGTTATGGCTAGTGGATAGGCTTTTTCAAATTTCTTCCTCAGCTGAGAAATATACTGGTTATAACTATATAAATTATTTCTGTCTTTGGAATTTCTGATATAAAAGTCATCAGCTAGAAATGATTCCAGTCCAAGCATAAGTAAATTAGTTATAAATGATGTCTTTTAAGTTATTTTCATTGGAAGTGGCACATGTTGATTCTCCTAAATTTTTTGTTCTTATCCCAAAGTTCTTTCTATGTTCACATATGTTTGAAATGTTTAATATGTGGGTCTCTTTGTGGATAGTAAGGTATATTTCTAGACAGTTTGACATCTTTCAAAATAATATTTCTTTGAGCAGTTTGCTGTTAAAGTCCCTTCATTGGTCAGAATGAATTAATACCTTCAGTAACACTTCTCCCATGATTCTTTAGCAATTACAGATGCTTTCTCTTTCAGGACAGAACTTGTGCATACCTACTAAATGATTGATCACCAACACTAAGGTAAGAGTTAAGTTCTTACTAAATACAAAGACAATGCAGACAACTTTTTACTTATGTTTATATTCTCCAAAAATGCAGTTCAATTTGGCAGTCCTTTTGCCTTCATGCTTGGACACATTTTGTGCTCCTTACTGACATCTGTGGCCATTTCCAGCCAATGCAATCTATTTATGACTAGCTCCAATGTCCTCTCATTTGCCCAAACACATCATAAGAAGCATCATTTTCATAACCATTGAGCAACAGATTCTGGGAAACACACTAACTGCTTTCTGCTTCTTTGTGTGGAATCAGGTATAGCTCAGCATGATGTTCCTTTACACAGTTTCTGTTCTTAGATTATCTCATCAATAAAGTACATTCAAGTAACTAGAACCTAAATGTTTTAGCACAACTATTTTTTCCCTTTCTTTCTTATCATGTGTTATTTCCTTAAGCTCTTCATTAGTCATCTACTTTCACTGCCAATACTATACAGACAACTGAGGCAGAAAAAGTTTAAAATGAGTCTGACAGGCACTGATGTAAGTTGTCTGATAGAAGTTCTAAGCTTTTAGTAGTAATTTCTTTTACCTGTTTTGCTGATATTACCTGTAGCTTTCACATTGTCTTTCAATATCACCTTTCAAAATCACTATTTTAAGTGACTTTCAGAACAGATCATCTATATTCACATAGGTCTTGCCAAATTGGTCTAGCCAGTGTTTGCCAAATTCATAATAGGTTTATGTTGTTTTTTAGTTCAGTCATTTCAGTTGTGCCTGATTTTTTCATTATCCCATTTGGAGTTTTCTTGGCAAAGATACTATAGTGGTTTGACTTTTCCTTCTCTAGCTCATTTTAAAGATAAGGAAATTGAAGCAAATAGGATTAAATGACTCAACCAGGGTCACACTATATAGGGCTAGTAACAAGCAGATTTCCTAAAAAAAACCTATGCAGGAGTTAACATACCCTCTGTGCAGCTATAGATTGTTCTTCAGCAGACTCCCCACTCTTCTGCAACAAGGGTTGAGAGTAGGATGTGTTGACCTCTTAGATCAAACAAGTGCTGCTAGCACAAAGATGCAATCAATCTGGAAGTTACCTGTGTGAATAGGTAAGCATCAGGAAAACATATTGATATAAATTCAATATAACTTTGTTGATGAATGCATGGAATAGGAACAAGGCATCACAAACTAGACAATTTATGACTTAGAAATATCTGGTGTTATTGAACATTATCAATAAAAGTATATAAATCTGGGCTTTCATCACTAAACAGACTTCAAAATTCAATAAATGAAGTCTTACCTGTCCTGCATCATGACTTCTTCTCAAAGAGGCCCTTGATTTGGTTTCAAGTGGAGCCCAAAGAGAGACATGAACATAGGCCTTCTTTGAAGCCAGGAAGCATTGAGGAGAAGAAAGTACCCCTAATTATTCAATAATCTGAAGCAACAAGAAGTACGAGCATCATCAGAAAAGAAGTTTCATTTTAAGTCTTGGGCTAATTTTAATTTCACTTTGCTTAGTTTAGCAAAATGGGACAGTCTCAATGAGGAGAAAAAACAAAGGCAGATATATCTAAAAATGCTAAAAATAAGTAGCAAAAGGTAGGGGTTTGCTTATTATTACTGAACAATTAAAGGAATTCATGATATGTGTAGAAAAAATGTTTCCCATCTCAGGAAACTCTGGATTTGGAAAAATGGGAAATAGGAAAAAAAATGGGTGTTATTTAGAATTTTTCACTCCTATCTTAGGGGTTCCTCCACCCAAACCTGAAAGCACACAGTATGCCAAAACTTCTGTTGGCTTTCATGTTTGGCTCTGGACGTGGGACTTTCCTTTGAAAGAGAAGAATCCAAAGAGATCTCAGGATAGTAAAATGGAATCCTCCCCTCTCTTTTCCTCTTTCTGAAATTGGTAATGAAGCATCAAAATATTAAGAGAAGAAAGTTGGGAGGACACTCCAGGGTTAATTGAGTATATCAGGAATTGTTGGAAATGGAATTCATTCACAGTAGTAATTTTTGTAGAGTGGCTCAGTGTATTGGTTTTTTTTTTTTATCATGGTAAGGTAATTTAGGAGCTACTTTTGTGCGCCTCAAGATTAGGATAGTACAAGGAGAGAGTATTTTTCTCTTTCTCCTCTTCTACCTCTGGCTTACTACTGCAACTTTACATGAGAGGGGAAGAGAAAAGGAAAAAAAAATATATATATATATATATGTATATGTATATATATACACATATATATATATTTAATATAGTGAAATAGTGAGAAAGTTTAAGCATGTACTCATGAAAAGAGTATAGATTGAAAAGGATTAAAAAGTTTGGGAACTTTGGAGAAAATGGAAGAGCAGTGTGCTGTCACTTTAAAAACTCCTGTTAAGCTAAGGCTTGTGGAATCATGCCAGTAAGAATCTCAAGGTTAAAAACCCATATGAAACAATAATTGGCTCTTAACTATTTCCTGGCTTATTAAGAAAAAGAGGCTTGGATAGAATATCTAGGTAGATTTTATGGACTTTCACAAACTAAAGTACTGGTTAAATTTTAGAAAACTTTAAAATTGGTATGTGTGTTAAAAATTGGAACTTTAATTGAATGTGATAGATTGGTTCTACCTGAATTGATTTAGTAATGGGTTCCTTCTGAGATTGTAGAACCCAGAGTTGATATAAGCTGAAAAACCAACAGGAGGAGGAAAATGTGTATATCTGTTCTTATTATCAACCTTGCTAACTCAGTAAATGTAATTTAGAAGATTGGGTATTTCTATCTTTGCTTGTGAATTAAGAAGACTATTGGTAATTGCTGTGCATGTGAAACAATAGTGATAGCCATGGTAGCATTATCAAAATAAAATGCTAAAATATCGAAATAGGAAAACTCCTGTAAGGAATAATGGCTATTTTCAATCTTATGTTTTAGAAAAAAAATTCTTTTAAATCTATGGGGAAAAGACATTTTTGAGCATATGAAATTATGCATATTTAACTCTTCCAATCATATATGGCATCCTTTTAAAGGTCATTATGAGCAATCTTTATCACACTCCATGGTGGCTAGAACAGTAAAAGGAGAAGCTAACTCCTCTGCATCAACTAGTCTATGAGCAACTCAAATGAAGACATATGGAATTTTCTACTAGCCCCTGGAATTCTCCACTATTTGTAATAAAGAAATAATCAGGGAAATGGAGAATGTTACATGTCCTTAATGCAATAAATGATACCATGGTCACTATGGGTACCCTTCAGACTGGCCTTCTTTTTCCTACCATGGTGCCTACTGAATGGTTCCTGATAGTTATTGATTTAAAATGTTCTTCTTCACTATTCCTCTTTCAAAGGAGAATAAATCTAAATTTGCCTTTATTATTTCTAGTATAAATATGAAGACACCTGCACAAAAATTGCAATGGAAAGTGTTACCTCAAGGTATGAAAAATAGTTCTATAATATGCCAAAATTTTGCTAGCTATGCTATTTCATCAATGACAATGAAACATTTAGATTCCAAAATAATTTATTCTATGGATGATATTTTATATATTAGTAAAGACATAAACAATTTCAATTTCTTTACACATGATTTAAAACAAGCCCTATATTCATGAACTTTGGTAATTATTCCTGAAAAAAAAAATCAGAGACAAGCTTCTTTTTTATATCTTGACTTTTTGATGGATTCTCAAATAATGCGACTCCGGAAACTTGAGCCTTTGATTATTGAATATATAAAAGCAAAATTATTTGTTTAATGTTGAACTTAAAACTACTCAGATATCAAGATAAGCTGTAACCTTTCAGAGATGAATCTCTTCTGTTATCAGTGTAAGATTATAGTCAATAATTATTTAAAATATATGATCTTTTATGTTAGGGGAAATGAGGCATTGCTCTCTTTTTGAGATGTGCCATGGAGCCTGTTTGCCATGTTAGCTGCTAGGGTGGGCCTGGGAGATAAAAAAAAAAAAAAAGGCCTAGCCTCTGAGGCAGGAGGTTGTGTCTTGCAGGAGTTAAAGGAACTACTAATAGGTTTCTTGAGATTGTGGGGGTCTGTCCTCTTGTGAGATCTCCTCCTGGGATGCAATGCTGACTCCAGAAGTCTCCCTTCTGGGGCTCCACCTACACAGTTCTGAATGGGGCAATCCAGGAAGAGAGAGAGCATAAATAAACAGCCTTGAGCAGACCGCTCTCTCCTACTTTCTGCTCCTGTGACTGAGAGGATGGCTGAATAAAGACAGAATGTTTGTATCTTCCCATCAACTGGCTTACAAGTGTTTATCCAGGATAATCCTGAAGACTGGTATGTAAGACCCTGGCAGAGTGTGCCTAGACATTTTGGCATGCTTGAAAACTAAATCCACCTGAACCTTGTGATTTAAGATGACATATCTTGGGGTTATAACTAATATTGTTTGGAGTTTTGAATTCAAGTATTGCTGTCTGATAGATCATCAAGTCAGTAATCCACCATCCAAGAGACCTTCATCCCTTGGAATTATAGCAAATGGATGTCACTCATTATCCACCTTTTGGGCATCTTCACTATACACATACACACACACGTGTTCTTGGCATTCCAATATACCACAAGACTGACAATGATCCTGCCTATACTAGGAAGAATTTTGCTCAATTTTGTCTCATCTATCATATCACTCACTCTATTGGCAACTAATACTATCTTAAGGGGCAAATCATTGTTGAAAGACATAATAAGTATATAAAAATGCTCCTTGAAAAACAGAAAAAAATGGGGAATAGAGAATAGTATAAGAAAAGATTGGATTAGGTAATATATACCATAATTTTTTTTGACAATCATGAATGTACTCCTGCACAAAAACATTTGGGACAAAAGAACAAGCTGTTAGATGAGCAACCAGGTGTCATGGTAATATGGAAGGATCCAAAAATAGATAATTGGACAAGTCCAGTAAAATTACCAATATGGGTTTGCGGTTATGCTTATGTCCTTCCAGAAAATGTAGAACTTGTCTGGATCCCTGAGAGAAACATCCTAATATGTCATCAAACTAGCTGCAAGGATTAAAACCTTGAATATCCAGGGAAACCCTTCAAAAAATAATTGATGGAAGAGGAAAGCAAGAATATGATGGAGAACAGGTGCTTATGGGATGGAAGAATGAGTACATTGGACTTATATGCTTTAACACCCATGGATTAAACTGTCCCTGATGACTGTAAATAATACTGATAGTCTTGGGAATAAAGCATATAACCCACATATTGTAAATATAAATGACATTGTATCTATGCAGCTTTTTGCTACAAAAGCCCCCATATGTTTTTCAGATTGATGGTATTCACTTCAAGATATTGCAAACAAACTGTATAGTTTTGATAAGGATTAGCAAAAAAGATATGTAAGGCTTTTAAGGCTCCATGGTTTGTAAATCTTGATTTTGAAAGCAAATTAGATCCTCTGTGATCTGCAATAATTGCTACTGGGAATGAATTAGATTTATTAGAAATAAGAACTTATTTATGCAGGTGACTATTGCTTTACATATATATGTGTGACACCTATGATTTTAATTATACAAAACATAACTGGAATACATTAAGAAATAAGTTACTTGGTATATAGACTAATTCTACATTGGATAGAGATTTGGATTGGTTAAAAATGTCACATTGGATATTGAAAATAGTGAAATTGCCATTGATAAAAATGGAGTAATTGATGAGATATTGAATGATATTGAACAGATTAATCCTTTTAATAATGTAGGAAGTATGCTATTACATTTTGACTTGTTTTTCTTACTCCTGGTACTAATGTGTGCATATGGGATCCCCCTGTTTAAAATTGGCTCTAAAAGTTTTTCAATGTTAACCATGGTCCTTCCATACCTTGAGTTAAAAAGAAAGGGGGACATGTAAAGGGCTAGTAACAAACAGATCTTTTAAAAAGCTATACAGCTAAAAAGTAGTATACTCTCTGTGCAGCTGTGGATTGATCTTCATCAGGATCCCCACTCTTCTGCAACAAGGGTTGAGAATAGGACATGTTGACCTATTAGATCAAACAAGTGCTGCTAGCACAAAGCTGTGATAAGTCTGGAAGTTACTTATATGAAGCATTAGGAAAAAAATCAAGATAACTTTGTTGATGATGCATGGAACAGGAACAAGGCATCACAAACTAGATAATTTATGATTATGTTGTGGTACACAGATTGTTATAGCTAGTTACTGTTTAATGTTAATGTTTAGCTGCAATGTAGCAATGGAATATAAATTATGTAACTTAGAAACACCTGGTACTATTGCAACACTAGCATAAAGAGTACATAAATCTTGGCTCTCAGATCAATAAATGCACTTCAAAATTCAATAATTGAAGTCTCTGCCTGTCCCACATCATGCCTTTTATTTGATAAGGGCCTTAAGTTGGTCTCATCACACAACTAATAAGTATCTGCAGCCAGATTTGAACTCAGGAAGTTGTCTTCCTGATTTCAGACGTGGCACCATATCTAATCTGTCACCTAGCTGCCCACTGTTTATGCTGTCACATCTCTCCAATATATAAGATCTACCTTGGCATGGAGCAAAATATAAAGTAAGGGATTTGTTGTCAATGTGCACTAAATGTTTCTTCATAACCAGAGTTTTTGAACATTTTGATGAGAGCTCACTTCAAAGGAAGAACATCTGTCTTATGTTTGGGATGACAAAATTAACTTTGCCCTCTGCTGGTAAATGCAATTGGATTTTGGTGACCAGAGGTCTCTTGTCATCAGTAAGTTATAAATCCTCCAAACAGAAAATAAGACTTTCTTGGATTTTCAAAGACCAATCTTTATGCAAGTGTGAAACGTCTGATAAGTTTTATAAAAACTTATTAATATTTGTGTATTAATTTCTAAATTACTGTGCTGTGGTGTTTAAAATTTATCATTTCTTACACTTCTACTTAAATTTCTTTAGCTATAAATACAAACACAAACATTCAGTGGCTTAGCAATAATAACAGCTTATTTTTTAAAATAAGTATTTGACTGCAAAATTCTAGAAAATTGCTTCTATCAAAAATATTCTGTAGACATGATCAATTCTTGAATATTTCTACCTTTGGGAGGATCAAAACATGTATAATATCAGAATCAGAATAAGGATCCAGCTTGTTGCTTGAAGTGCCATGCTATTATTTTGAATAACAGCTACACAATAGTTTAAATTAAATTATTGTTGACACCTGACTGTGAATGGAGTCTAACATACCAGAACAAGGATATTCAATTTCTTATTGACATGAACTGGCAGTGAGGTGTTGCAATAGATAGACTGTCAGGCCCAAAGTCTAGAAGATTCAAAATTTCAAATCTTGTATCAAATATATACAATTTGAGTGACTCTGGAGAAATCACTTAATCCTCTTTGCCTTAATTCCCTTATCTATAAATTGGGTTGGAGAAAGAAATGCAAATAATTCCATTGTGTTTGCTAAGAAAAACCCACATGGAGTCATGAGAATTAAAAGAATGAACAGCAGAAATTGACACCAACAATTTCTTCTTTTTTTTTTTTAATAACTTTTTATTGATAGAACCCATGCCAGGGTAATTTTTTACAGCATTATCCCTTCTGTTCTGATTTTTCCCCTCCCTCCCTCCATCCCCTCTCCCAGATGGCAAGTAGTCCTTTACATGTTAAATAGGTTACAGTATATCCTAGATACAATATATGTGTGCAGAACCGAAGAGTTTTCTTGTTGCACAGGGAGAATTGGATTCAGAAGATATAAATAACCCGGGAAGAAAAACAAAAATACAAGCAGTTTATATTCATTTCCCAGTGTTCTTTCTTTGGGTGTACCTGCTCCTATCCATCTTTGATCAATTGAAACTGAATTAGCTCTCTTTATTGAAGAGATCCACTTCCATCAGAATACATCCTCAAACAGTATCATTGTTGAGGTATATAATGATCTCCTGGTTCTGCTCATTTCACTCAGTATCAGCTCATGTAAGTCTCGCCAGTCCTTTCTGTATTCATCCTGCTGGTCATTCCTTACAGAACAATTATATTCCATAACATTCATATACCACAATTTACTCAACCATTCTCCAACTGATGGACATCCTTTCATTTTCCAGCTTCTAGCCACTATAAACAGGGCTGCCACAAACATTTTGGCACATACACATCCCTTTCCCTTCTTTAGTATCTCTTTGGGGTATAAGCCCAGTAGAAACACTGTTGGATCAAAGGGTATGAACAGTTGGATAACTTTTTGAGCACACATCCAAATTGCTCTCCAGAATGGCTGGATGTGTTCACAATTCCACCAACAATGTATCTGTGTCCCTGTTTTCCCACATCCCCTCCAACATTCCGCATATCTTTCCCTGTCATTCTAGCCAATCTGACAGGTGTGTAGTGGTATCTCAGAGTTGTCTTAATTTGCATTTCTCTGATTAATAATGATTTGGAGCATATTTTCATATGTCTATAAATAGTTTCAATTTCTTTGTCCTAGAATTGTCTGTTCATATCCTTTGACCATATATCAATTGAAGAATGGCTTGATTTCTTATAAATTAGAATCAATTCTCTATATATTTTGGAAATGAGGCCTTTTTCAGAAACTTTGACTGTAAAAATGTTTTCCTAGTTTATTGTTTCCCTTCTAATCTTGTCTGCATTTGTTTTGTTTGTACAAAAATTTTCAATTTGATATAATCAAAATTTTCTATTTTGTGGTCAATAGTGATTTCTAGTTCTTCTTTGGTTATAAATTCCTCCCTCTTCCACAGGTGTGAAAGGTAAACTATGCTATGCTCTTCCAATTTATTTATAATCTCATTTTTATGCCTAGGTCATGAACCCATTTTGACCTTATTTTGGTGACCTTATCAGAGTTAAGTGTGGGTCCATGCCTAGTTTCTGCCATACTAATTTCCAATTTTCCCAGCAATGTTTGTCAAAAAATGCATTCTTATCCCAAAAACTGGGGTCTTTGGGTTTGTCAAACACTATATTATTAAAGTTATTGGCTGTTTTGTCCTTTGATTCTAACCTATTCCATTGATCAACTAGTCTATTTCTTAGCCAATATCAGATGGTTTTAGTAACTGCTGCTTTATAATATACTTTTAGATCTGGTACAGCTAGGCTACCTTCATTTGATTTTCTTTTCATTAATTCCCTTGAAATTCTTGACTATTTTTCCATATGAACTTTGTTGTTATTTTTTTCTCGGTCATCAAAATAGTTTTTTTGGGAGTCTGATTGGTATAGCGCTAACTAAATAGATTAGTTTAGGTAGTACTGTCATTTTTATTACATTTGCTCACCCAATGCAAGAGTATTTAATATTTTCCCAGTTGGTTAGATCAGACTTAATTTGTGTGAAAAGTGTTTTGTAGTTTTGCTCATAAAGTTTCTGATTTTCCCTTGGCAGATATATTCCTAAATATTTTATACAATCAGTAGTTACTTTAAATGGAATTTCTCTTTGTAACTCTAACTGTTGGGTTTCGTTAGTGATATATAAGAATGCTAATGACTTATGTGGGTTTATTTTGTATCCTGCAACTTTGCTGAAGGTGTGGATTGTTTCTAATAACTTTTTAGTAGAGTCTCTGGGGTTCTCTACGTATACCATCATATCATCAGCAAAGAGTGATAATTTGGTTTCCTCATTGCCTATTCTTCTACCTTTAATCTCTTTCTCAACTCTTATTGCCAAAGCTAGCATTTCTAATACAATATTAAATAGTAACAGTGATAGTGGACAACCTTGTTTCACTCCTGATCTTATTGGGAATGGTTGCAGTTTGTCCCCGTTACATATGATGCTTACTGCTGGTTTTAAATAGATGCTACTGATTATTTTAAGGAAAAGTCCATTTATTCCTATACTCTCAAGAGTTTTTAATAGGAATGGATGTTGGATTTTATCAAATGCTTTTTCTGCATCTATTGAGATGATCATATGGTTTGTGTTAATTTGATTATTAATGTGGCCAATTATACTGATAGTTTTCCTAATATTGAACCAGCCCTGCATTCCTGGTATAAATCCTATTTGATCATGGTGTCTTATCCTGGGGATGATTTTCTGTAGTCTTTTTGCTAATATCTTATTTAAGATTTTAGCATCAATATTCATTAGGGAGATTGGTCTATAATTTTCTTTCTCTGTTTCCAGCCTATCTGGTTTAGGTATCAGTACCATGTCTGTGTCATAAAAGGAATTTGGTAGGACTCCTTCATTCCATATTTTTTCAAATAGTTTATGAAGCATTGGGGCTAATTGTTCTTTTTTTTTAATTTTTATTTAATAATTACTTTATATTGACAGAATCCATGCCAAAGTAATTTTTTTTTTTTACAACATTATCCTTTGCACTCGTTTCTGTTCCTAATTGTTCTTTGAATGAAAAAGATGTAGAAGTTTTAGAGATAGCATATACTTTAAGAACATTGATATTAAAAGATAAGAACAACCAAATGATTGTGAGAAGACTTGAGTCTATATCATATAAGGTTAGATAGCTGAGCATATTTGGCCCAGAGAAGAAATAACTCAAGTGAAATAAGACAGACATCAAGTATTTAAAGAGCTTCAAAGTAGAGTAGGGATTTAATATATTTTATGTGACTCTTAACAGGCATGTAAATGGTATAGTGAATAGAATATTAGTGCTGTAGTGACACTTCTTGGGTTGACATCTAGTCTCAAATCCAGATTATATGACTTGGGTAAGGCACTTAAACTTATTTGCTTCTGTTTCCTCATTTGGAAAATGAGATGGAAAAAAAAAAAAAAAGGAAAACCACTCCAGCATCTTTTTCAAGTAAACCCCAAATGGGGTCATAAAAAATTGACCTGAAAAATTATTAAACAACATATGATCCTACAAGGTAAAAATGGCACAGCAGTTGGTAGCAAAGAAAAAAAAAATATAGGTTGGATGTCATGACAAACAAAATAAAACTTCCTAGCAATTATAGCTTTCTGAAAGTAAAATTATCTGCCTCAAGACATGATGGTATTCCCTGCTTTAGAACTCATCATGTAGAAATATAACTATCGCTTTTTGAGTATGTTATAGTAGGGGGTTCTTTTTGTGCATGGTTCAGACAAGATAGTTATTGGTTTCTTTGCCAACTTTTAAATTATTTAATTTTGTAAATTCTGGATTCTAGTTTTTACTCTGGCACTTATTAGTTAGTTGAGCAACCTTGAACAAAGTACTTTTTCCTCTAAGATTTCAATTTTCTCCTCTGTAAAATGAAATTGTTTGGCTAAATGGTCTCCAAAGTGCAAAATATTCCATTTGCAAATGAAAATTTTGCAGGGATAAGTGGGAGACTTTAGATTAGAATCTTTTATATCTCTGCTCTCTTCCTTTTTTAATTATCCAAAGATAATAAAATATTTTCAAAACAATGTAAAAATGGTCTGGTCTAAGAAAGACAGAAATGAAGTCAGAGATAGGTTAGAATGTAAGCAAGGGAAAATGCAAACAAGGGAGAACATGTAGTTATTGGCAAAATCCAAATATAAAACTAAAGACAATATCTATATGGAGGGGAGTCAAATACTATTTTTTGTTTTCTCCAAGACATACATTCTATAGTAATGGCTTTTAAATTGCGCACCATATTCAATACTGAGAAAAGTGAGTGAAGGATGAGAAATAAAATGTTTCTATCTTTTCAAATAGCCATTGCCTCAGAAATGACACTGATAAAGGTGGTATTAGAAAGAATCAGAAAAAAATTACAATAACATTGAGAGCCAGAAGAAATGAAGATTCAAAAGGTTATTATATATAATATATTTACATCTTAAAATGAAAAATTGTGTAGTTAAAGCAGGAGCACTTGGTTTTAAGGCACAGATGGTGGAAGGATCTAAGAGGTTTTTTTTTTTTGTTTGTTTGTTTGTTTTTTTTTTTTTTTGCATAGAGATGAGAATTCTTAGATCAAGCAAAAGAGTTTAAGAATTCAAAGCAATGAAGCAGTGTATACCTCCAGTGAATGTAATTTCTAAGAGCTATTTAAGGAAGTCTAGAGAAAATCTAGAGCCTGTCTTTCAACTAAACTAGACACTGCTATAGCAGTTTATTCTGCTCAATAGGACTCTAGTTTTCTCTTTTCTTAAATAAGGGAAATAATGTAACTCTCTTCCCTAGATTAGAAATGGTGAAATATGGTTTGTGAAGAGGACAGCTGTGCTTAAAAACGGAATTACCTCAATTACCTTAATTGCATATGAAATAGCTGGTCTACCTCTAGAGTTTATGTTATTATTACACAATCACTACCACCCTAGAAAGGGAACTGGAAAAAATAGTTTATAATTTTTTTCTTTGCTTTATTATAAGGATTATTATTTTAAGGATTATTACTGTGGACCCTATCTTTATTTTTGTTATTCAGGAACTGTAGTCATCACAGAAATAAAAAAGATATTCTTTGAATCCCTTTTTATCAATATCCCAGGACTTAAAGATTTTCCAAAGCTGATATCAAAGGCCAAGAACTAGAAAGGATCATGAAGCAAAATTTTGCTTTTGAGAGCAGAGAATCTCAAGAAAAGCATGTGGTTAGCCTAATCTCCAGTGTTCAAAAGATCTCCCTCATATTAGTTAGCATCCTTCAAAATAGGTCATAATCTTAGACCCTCATAACCTAGCATTTATAAAATCTTTAATATTAATGAGTTTTTTAGAAGTAACATTGTGCATATTCTTGTTCCTGAACTGGCCCTCTAGGTCTTTTTGGGGGGCTTTAAATTTTTAAAATTTAAAATTTAAAAACTATTTCCCCTAGTTATATTAAAATCTATATTTTTTCATTTGCTTTAAAGATTTTTGAGTTCTAGGTTCTCTTCCTTATCCTCATCTACAATTAAAAGACATCACATGTGAAGTTATGTAAAACATTTTCATAAAAGTCAATTTGTGAAAGAAACCATAGATCTCCTCCTACCTAATGAAAATATAAATCCTCAAGAAAAATTAAATTAAAAATAAAGAGAGAGATAGAGAAAGAGACCATGCTTTGAGCTGTATTCAGACTCCATCAGTTCCTATTCTGGGTAGGGATAGGATTTTTCATTATAAGTCCTTTAGAGTAGTTGTGGATTGTAAAGTCCAGACTAGCTCTCTGGAGGACCTCAGGGTCAGCCTGAGTCCTTGGTCTTAGTAGAGGAGTGAGGGAGGAAGGAGGGCCACATGGCTGGTCAAAGAAGGAGTCTGGAATCTGGCATCTTCTCTTGTGTCTATGGCTGAGAGCTGTAGTTGAGAGAGAATCTTCTATGTCTGAGACTTCCTTTAAATACTCCAGTAAGATTATGTCACTATATCGCACTGAGCATGTGCAACCACACTGAGCATGTGCAACTATAGCCATTACTGAGCAAGTGCTAACTATAGTAGTATTACATCACCACAGCACATTAAGTATATATACTTAACTAGAGTGATTACCTCATTAGCTAGAGAATCATTATCTCATCAATCATACTGAGTCTTAAGTATACCTTTTCAGAGTTCTGGCCCTCTACAATGGATAATTGTATTTCTGAGAATAACAAAATCATTTACAACCTGTAATCCCAGAACATTGCTATTACTTTGCATACAATATATTTCACTTTGTTCATGGAGGATTTTCCAGGTTGTTGTTTTGTTCTGTTTTTGTTTTTTTCCTGTGAGCCTCCAGCTCACCATTTCCCAAGAGAATAATATTATATCAGAGAAACTTACTTAGAATTTTTTTTTTACAATTACTATTGCTAATTGTAGTTCCCTTTATTTATTCTCTCTCACCTTTTACCCTTTTCATCCTCAAAAGTATTTTGCTACTGATCACTCCTTCCCTGAATGTGCCCACTCTTTTATCACTCCTCCTTCCCATATCCCATTCACTCTCTATTTTGCAGCAGAGTAAGATAGATCTCTATAGCCCTATTGAGTATGTATATTATTTCCTATTTGAGCCAATTTTGATGATAGTAAGGTTCACTCAATCACTCTTCTGCCTCTTCCTCTCCGTTGTAAAAGCTTTTACTTACCTCTTTTTTATAGCAGATATTTTGCATTATTCCACTTGTCCCTTTCTCTTTCTCCCAGTATATTCCTCTCTCACCCCTTAATTTCATCACTAAAAAACAAAGATATTATCCTTTCATATTCAACTTATGTCCATGATTTCTATCTATATATACTCCTTTTAACTGCTACAATAATGAGAATTTCTAATGAGTTATAAGTATCATCTTCCCAGGTAGGTAGATAAACAGATAAACCTTATTATGTCCCATATGGTATCACTTTCCTGATTACCTCCTTATGCTTTTCCAGAGTTCTGCATTTAAAAATCAAATTTTCCAATCAGTTCTGGTCTTTTCATCACACATGCTTGAAAATCCTTTGCTTCATTGAATAGACACCTTTTCCTCTGAAGGATTATATTCAGTTTTGCTGGGTAAGTGATTTTTGATTGCAGTTCTAGCTCAATTGCTCTCTGGAATATTATATTCCAAGCCCATTGGTCCTTTAATATAGAAGTAGCTAGATCTTCTGTTATCCTGACTGGGGTTCCACTCTACTTGATTTTTTTCTTTCTGGTGCCTGCAATAATTTCTCCTTGACTGGGAGTTCCAGAATTTGCCTATAATATTCCCGGGAGTTTTTCTTTTGGGATCTCTTTCAGGAGGTAATTGGTGGATTCTTTCAATTTCTATTTCACCTTCTGGTTCTAGAATATTAGGACAGTTTTCCTTGACAATTTCTTTAAAAACATATCCAGGATCTTTTTTTTTTTTTTTTTTTTTTTTACCATAACTTGAAGTTTGACCAATAATTTTAAAATTATCTCTCCTGGATCTATTTTCCAGGTCACTTGTTTTTCCGATGAGATATGTCACATTTTTCTTTTTTTCTTTCTTTTTTTGGCATTGCTTTATTGTATCTTAATTTCTCATAAAATCATTAGCTTCTAATTGTAATTTCTCATTTCTATTTTTACTCATTTCTATTTTTAAGGAATTATTTTCCTCAATGATCTTTTGTACTTCCTTTCCCAAATGGTTAATTTCTTCCCCTTATTACCTTTTTGAATTTCTTTTTGCATCTCTCTCAATTCTTTCTTTCTCTAATTTTTTCTCTATCTCTCTTATTTGATTCCCTTCTGAGGTCTTCCATAAGCTGAGTCCAGTTCATATTTTCCTTGGAGGGGTTGTATGTAGGAGCTTTAATTTTGTTATCATCTTCTGAATGTATTTTGATCCTCCTTGTCAACATAATAACTTTCTTTCTTTTTTTTTTTTAAATTTTATTTAATAATAATTTCATATTGACAGAATCCATGCCAGGGTAATTTTTTTTTTTACAACATTATCCCTTGCACTAGTTTCTGTTCCGATTTTTCCCCTCCCTTCCTCTACCCCCTCCCCTAGATGGCAAGCAGTCCTATGTTGGAATCCTTACTAACTGCTAACTAATTAGAGTTGATCTAATCTTACAAGAAGATTTTGGCCAGAACCTGAAACAAGGTACTAAGTAGAACTAATTAATACAAGGCTTGTGTTCACACCTTTACTCATTGGAGTCCACAAGTATGCTAGCTTCACAAAGTACACTTTCTAACTTCAAGGGAGTCCACACCTCCCTTAAAGCTCGTTGGGCCAGAGAGCACTATGGGAGAAAACCCATAATCCCATTCTCTCAGAAGAGTCAGATAAAAGGCCAGCGATGAGGGATCTATGGCAGAATACATTTTTTCCTCTTGGCTGGCTGGTCGCAGAAGAGAGCTCAGCTGGACTCGAGAGGAGCAATTCTGGTGGCAGACGAAGGGTTTTCAGAGGATACAGCTACGAGTGGAGAGTTCAGTGGACAACCAGATTCATCTTCATCTCATACCACTGTAGTTGGTGGCTGGACTCCCCAGAAGGAGACAAGAGAGACATTCCATCTCTGTGTTGGTTGGAGGCTGAAGAAAGCAGAGGCAGAGGCTGAAGGACAGAACCTTTGGATTTGAAGACATCTGAAGGGCTCTAAGCCTCTAAACCGGCTGTGCTTTGAGAAGAACAAGAACTCCAACATTTTGAACTCATAACAGTCCTATATATGTTAGATATGTTGCAGTATATCCTAGATACAATATATGTTTGCAGAACCAAACAGTTCTCTTGTTGCACAAGGAGAATTAGATTCAGAAGGTAAAAATAACCCAGGAAGAAAAACAAAGATGCAGATAGTTAACATTCGTTTCCCAGTGTTCTTTCTTTGGGTGTAGCTTCTGTCCATCATTTATCAATTGAAACTCAGTTAGGTCTCTTTATCAAAGAAGTCCACTTCCATCAGAATACATTCTCATACAATATCGTTATTGAAGTGTATAATGATCTCCTGGTTCTGCTCATTTCACTTAGCGTCAGTTCATGTAAGTCTCGCCAAGCTTCTCTGTATTCATCCTGCTGGTCATTTCTTACAGAACAATAACATTCATATACCACAATTTACCCAGCCATTCTCCAATTGATAGGCATCCATTCAATTTCCAGTTTCTAGCCACTACAAACAGGGCTGCCACAAACATTTTGGCACATACAGGTCCCTTTCCCTTCTTTAGTATTTCTTTGGGATATAAGCCCAATAGAAACACTGCTGGATCAAAGGGTATGCACAATTTGATAACTTTTTGGGCATAATTTCAGATTGCTCTCCAGAATGGTTGGATTTGCTCACAACTCCACCAACAATGCATCAGTATCCCAGTTTTCTCGCATCCCCTCCAACATTCATCATTATTTTTTCCTGTCATCTTAGCCAATCTGACAGGTGTGTAGTGGTATTTCAGAGTTGTCTTAATTTGCATTTCTCTGATCAATAATGATTTGGAACACTTTTTCATATGAGTGATAATAGTTTCAATTTTATCCTCTGAAAATTGTCTGTTCATATCCTTTGACCATTTATCAATTGGAGAATGGCTTGATTTCTTATAAATTTGAGTCAGTTCTCTATATATTTTGGAAATGAGACCTTTATCAGAACCTTTAACTGTGAAGATGTTTTCCCAGTTTGTTGCTTCCCTTCTAATCTTGTTTGCATTGGTTTTGTTTGTACAAAGGCTTTTTAATTTGATATAATCAAAATTTTCTATTTTGTGATCAGTAATGGTCTCTAGTTCATCTTTGGTCACAAATTTCTTTCTCCTCCACAAGTCTGAGAGATAAACTATCCTATGTTCCTCTAATTTATTTATCATAATAACTTTCAATGGTCAGAATCGTTTTTAATTGTTTGCTCATTTTTCTAACCTATTACTCGGCTTATAATTCTTTGCTGAATTTTTCAGCAACTTTTTCTCTTTCAACTGTTTCAAAATTTTCTCCCTTATTAGTAAGTGCTGGAATCTTTACAAATTGTTAAGTCATTAGAGTTGATAGAGATTATAATTATCTAATTTAGCATGGTTCAGTATCATTGATCTGATCTTACAAGGAGATGTTTTGGGACCAGAATCTGAAACAAAGTACTAAGTAGAACTAATAGAAACAATGCTTGTTTTCACACTTTTAGAGAGCTCATATAAGCAAGAAGTATTTAAGTACTCATTGGAGTTCACAAGTATGGGAGCTTCACAAAGTAAACTTTGTAACTTTGTGAATTCTCATCTCCCCTGAAGCTCTTAGGTCCAGAGAGCACTCTGGGAGAAATCCCACAATCCCTCTCTCAAAGAAGGAGTATAAATAGAACTTCAGTGAGCCCAGTGAGGGAGTTCAGCTGAAGATTGAGAAGGGAGCATCAGTTCAGTTGAGGAGAAGCACTCTCTTGGAGGAGCAATCAGATTCATCTTCATCTCACACCACTGTGGTGGCTGGGCTCCTGCACTTCCCCCACTGAGACCAAGCTGGTCTGACAGACTCTCCAGAAAGCTAGCCGAACCCCAAGTGAAGGAGACAAGAGATTCATTCCATCTTTGTGCTGGCTGGAGACTGAAGAAAGCAGAGGTAAAAGCAAAGGACAAAGCTGCAAGAACTCTTAGAACCAAATAGAGAGATAGGCCTCAACTAACTGGGCTATTTTGGAAGGAGAAAATAAACGTTTGCATTTTTACCAGCTGGCTGCATTTTGGGTGATTATTTACTTTTAACTAATAGTAAGACTGCCTCCAGAAAACCTCCCCGAGAAACCTCTCCCCCAGAGAAAACCATTATTTTTATATTAAAAAAGAAAAACACCATAAGTAAGAAAGGGAAATATCCAGAATGCAGAGAAATCTGTCTCCTATCAGAAGAGTCTCATGGGGAAGTCAAGAAGGTAGAAGCAAGAAAAATGCATTATCTCTTTATCTCAGAAATCTGAAACAAAATCACAAGAATTATTTAAGGTGTACTGGATGGCAAGGACTCAGCTGCTGTTAAAGTTCCATTTCCTATCCTGGGAAAGCTAGGACACCAAAGAGATAAAATCTTTTGATGTAAAGAAGTGATAATGATCATAACTATAACTATAATTATATATACACACATATATATATGTATATGTACATAAAAACATATATATGTGTGTATAGGTATATAAAGACATATATTATATATATAAACACATATTTTACATATATGTGTATATAAAGACATATTTTACATATTTATGTATAGTTATATAAAGACATATATATATACATACATATATATATAGTGAGAGGGTTATTAACATAATCATGGACATACATAAAATGACATAGAATCAGAGTGCTGAAGGAATCATGTCCATATTCAACAAATGATTATCTTCCTCAAGAAAGTCTAAAATTCATAACCCTATTCATTCATACCATGACCTCCAATCCTTTGATTCCCCTCAATTAATGGCTGGGGTCATCTTCACTAAACTACATTCTATCCTCTTCTTTGCATCTTGACTCCTTGATGAACCAGTTCATCTCTATACTCTTACTTATTTTCAATTTCGATCAAATAGCTTATTCTCCACTTCTTATAAACATGCCCATGTCTCCCTTATTATGAAAAAAAAAACCTCTTTAACCTTTAAATTATCAATATAAATGTCTTCTTCTCTTTGCAGTTAAATTCCTCAAAAAAACTTTCTACAATAGTTACCTCTACTTTTTCTCACTCTCTTCTTAAACTCCTACAATATGGTTTTTGATCTTATCATTCCACTGAATCTGCTCTTTCCTAAGTTACTAATGATCTGTTAATTACCAAATTCTATGACCATTACTCAATTCTCATTCTTCTTGACCTTTCTTCAGTCATTGGTACTGTTGATCACTTTCTGTTCTTTGATATGCTTTTCTTTCTAGGTTTTCCAGTCTCTTCTGAAACTCATCCTATCTGACCAATTTCTCTTTCTTTCTCTCTTTTGAGGCATCCTTCTCCAAATTATGCCCTCTAAGTATAATTGTCCCTCATGGCTCTGTCTGGTTCTTTTTTTCTCCTCCTATATTAATGATCTCAGTTTCCATTGATTTAATTTCTATCTGTATGGTGATGAATCTAAAATCTACTCTACTTGCATAAATATCTCTGCTGACTTCCAACCTCACATCTCTACCTGCCTTTTTGATCTTTTGAACTGGTTATAAACTAGACATCTTAAACTCAACATGTCCAAGACATAACTCATTTTCTTTCTTCCTAGTCTCCTCCAGTTCTCTAGCCCTGCTCTTATCTTTCCTATCACAATGAAGGGCAACACAATCTTCTCAGTTCCTTAGTTTTATAACCTAGGAGTCACTTTCAACTATCTTTTACCCTCCATATCAATGACAGTGGCCTCATGCCTGTTCTCAGAACAAAGAACTCTATGTCTTGACTCGACATTTTCTCTCAATGTCTTCTATACCTCAAATGTTCTCCTTCCTCTATTCTAAGTACTGACCTCCATGTTTCTGTTAAGTAGCAATTAAAATCTCCACTTCTACTAGAAGTCTTCCCTACCCCTCTTAATTCAGTTCTTTCCCTTTTTAATTATTTCCTATTTTTCCTTTATAAGCTTGCTTTGTATATATTTGTTTGTCTCAGTAGACAGTGAGTTCCTTAAGGGATGAGACATTCTTTTTTATCTTTTTGTACTCATAGCACTTACCACAATTCCTGGCACAGAGTAGAGGTTTAATTAATGATCCATTACTTGATAATTGGTCTAAGTCTTTTTAAAATCTAGAGAATTAAATATGGATTTATATTCAACCAAGCAAAAATAAGGCTAGAAGAAGAATAATCCTGTTGAGGTATAAATCTTATAAAAACATGGTGGCAAACATTCCTTTTATTTGCCCAGGGTTTTGCATTTAATCTGAAGCCTCTCATACAACCCAACATTTGGTGTTGAACATTACTGCTTTGTATGCTCTGAAACTTCCCCACTTTAACCATTAATACTACTTCTTTTGTCTCCTTTAACATTCCTGGGCTTGGCCCAAACAACTATTGACTGCTAGAAATATCTACTGGAATTTGTGGCTACATCAAGCAAATATCCATAGAGCTTCAATGTAGACAAAGCTCTGTATCCAGTGCTGATTACAGAGAAGGATAGGGCATTATCTTTGTCTCCAAGATTATAGCCTAGTTGTGAAGAAAAGACACACATATGTAAAAAGTTAAATAACAAAGAAAAACAGTGGATAACAATGTGTGACCTTACCAATCCCACCATGTATGTACTTATCATCTCTGCACATGTGACTTAATATCATACCCTAGTCTCCCCTACACTCCATGCCACATAACCAACTATCCATGGGACATTTCAAACTGGAATTCTATTGCTATCTTAAACTCACTATATTTTAAACACAATTTATTTTCTCTCATAACTCTTTTTTTCTTTCACCCTTCTTCCTCTTTCTGTTCAGCTACCACTATCTTTCCAGTCACCTAGGTTACTTGCCTAGGTAAACTAGACTAGACTAGGTAGACTAGGTAGAAATAGAAAATTTCTATTCTCTTTACTCTTACCCAGTATATGCAATCATTTGCAGACTATGTGGTGTCCACAACATTACTCCTATCAATTTGTTTCACCATCATAACTATGATGTTAGTTCAGGACCATATGTCCTTTGACCTAAAATGTTACAAAAACTTCTTAATTAACTTCCTTCCTTCAATTATCTCTTGTTTTCCAATCCATCACCCCAAACAACTATTCATTCATTTATTTGTTTGTTTGTTTATTCAATAAAAATGAAAAAAATCTCCTCCACTTTAAATTTTTTTTCAATAAAAGTGAAAAAACCCACCAACTATTTGTGATCTTAGCATAGCTTCATTTCTCTTCTCAACAAATTCCAGCAGCTCTTTCTTATCTCTAGGATCACCTTAAACTTATTCCATTCTAAGCATGTATATTTCTTTATAACATACTTCGGGTTTATCTTTCTAGCCTTTTTGATCTTTAACCTGGCCTTCTTATTGCCCTTCATGCATGGCATTTCTGAATCATTACTTTGCACTGTCTCTGATACTTATTACAAAACCTCTTCTTCATGTTTGACTTTTAGAATCCCTCTCCTTCAAATTTCAGATGAACCCATTGCTGTTGTTCAGTCATTTCCTCTTCTTTGTGACCCCATTTAAATTTGTTTATTTGTTTGTTTTGGGTTTTGTTTTTTGACAAAGATACTGAAGAGGCTTGACATTTTCTTCTCCAGTTCTTTTTCCAGATGATAAAGTAGCCATACAGGATTATGTGACTTGTCTAAGGGTCACACAGTTAGAAGCATATTTCATTAAGATAAATCTTCCTGATACCAAGCCCAGTGCTCTATCCATTGTGATACTTAGCTGCATGAAGGCTTTTTTTTTAATTAAAAAAATTAGGTTGTACACAGAAAGGTTTATTTTATTTTATTTCAAATTTCAATAGTATTTTATTTCCAATTACATATAAAGATAACTTTCATCATTCATTCTTGTACCATAAGATTTTGAGTTACAAACTTTTTTCTTCTCTGCCTCTTAACCTCCCCTCTTTCCAAGACATCAAACAATCCAATATAGTCTATACATGTACAATCATTCTAGACATATTTCCATATTAGTCATATTGTGAAAGAAAAATCAGAACAAAAGGGAAAAACTACAAGAAAGAAAAAGGAAACAACAAATATGGTATGCTTCAATTGGTATGCAGTTTCCACAGTTCTCCCTCTGGATGTGGATGGCATTTTCTAACTCAAGTCTATTGATATTATCTTGAATCACTGTATTGCTGAATTAACTCTATCATAGTTGATCATCATACCATCTTACAATTACTATGTATTATATTCTTCTGGTTCTGCTCACTTCACATAGCATTCATTCATGTAAGTCTTCTCAGATTTTTCTGAAATCAGCCTGATTATAATTTCTTTTTTTTTCTTCATAATTATTTTTAAATAGCTTTTTATTTACAAGTTATGTGTATGGGTAATTTTACAGCATTGACGATTGCCAAACCTTTTGTTCCAATTTTTCCCCTCCTTCCCATCACCCCCTACCCTAGATGGCAGGGTATACTTAAATATATTAAAGTATACATTAGATACACAATAAGTATACATGACCAAACCGTTATTTTGCTGTACAAAAAGAATCGGACTCTGAAATATTGTACAATTTGCCTGTGAAGGAAATCCAAAATGCAGGCAGGCAAAAATATAGGGATTGGGAATTCAATGTAATGGTTCTTAGTCATCTCCCAGAGTTCTTTTGCTGGGTGTAGCTGGTTTCAGTTCATTACTGCTCCATTGGAACTGATTTGGTTCATCTCATTGCTGAAGATGGCCAGGTCCATCAGAATTGATCATGATATAATATTGTTGTTGAAGTATATAATGATCTCCTGGCCCTGCTGGTTTCACTCAGCATCAGTTTGTGTAATTCTCTCCAGGCCTTTCTGAACTGATTATAAATTCTTATAGAATAATAATATTCCATTACATTCACATACCTAACTTTTTCGGCCATTCCCCAATTGATAGACAACCACTCAATTTCCAATTCCTTGCTACCACAAAGCAGTCACCAACTGCTACAAACATTTTGCACATGTGGGTCATGTCTCTTTTTTTATGATCTTTTTGGAATATAGGTCTTGTAGAGACACTGCTTTTATAGCCTTTTGGTTGTAGTTCCAAATTGCTCCCCAGAATGGCTGAATCGTCATAACTCTACGAACAATGCATTGATATTCCATTTCCCCTACATTCCTTCCAACATTTTCATTACCATTTTCTGTCATCTTATCTAATCTGATAAATGTGAGGTGATATCCCAGAGTTGTTTTAATTTGTATTTCTTTAATCAATAGTGATATAGAGAATTTTTATGTGACTATTGATGGCTTCATTTTCATTATTTGTTCATATCCTTTGACCATTTATCAATTGGGGAGTGACTTGTGTTCTTATAAATTTGACTCAGTTCTCTATATACTTTAGAAATGAAGCCTTTATTACAAATACTGGCCATAAAAATTGTTTCCCAGTTTTCTGTTTTCCTTTTAAACTTGGCTGAATTGACTTTGAATGTACAAAAACTTTTCAATGTAATCAAAACTATCCATTTTGTATTTCATAATGTTCTCTTTTTCCTGTTTGGTCACAAATTCCTCCTTTCTCCATAGTTCTGACAGTTGAACTATCCCTTGTTTTCCTAATTTGCTTGTAGTATCTCTATCTAAATCATGGACCCATTTTAACCTTATCTTGATATAAGGTGTGAGATATTGGTCTATCCTCTAGTTTCTGCCATATTATTTTCCAGTTTCCCCTGCAATTTTTGTCAAATAATAAGTTTTTTTTTTTTTTTTTTATCTCAGAAGCTGTAATTTTTGGATTTATCAAACAGTGTATTACTATGGTCATGGACTATTGTGTCTTGTGAACCTAATCTATTCCACTCATCCACTATTTTTCTTAGTACCAAGTAGTTTTGATGATTCTGCTTTATAATATATTTATTGGTCTGGTACTGCTAGGTTACCTTCCTTTGCATTTTTTATATTAATTCTGGAAAGATTTACTTTACAAGGCATAATCACAAATGCACAAGCTTACTTCTTCAACATGTACGAAGCATAATCCTATTTTCCTTCCCCTTTCTCTCCCCTTCCATAGAGCACAATCTCTGTTCCCAATCTAAAACTGTCCTTAGGCTCCAATCCAGGCATTCTTCTTAGCATTTCTCTGCCAGGGTTGGCTTCTTCATTTTGACTCCAAAATGGTTACCATAGCTGGTACTTTCAGATGCCATGGGGAGCAGGAGAAACACAGTTTTTCTCTTCATACCCATTCCATTCATGGTGTTGTGAATTATGTTCTTTATCCTCTGGATAGCAGATAAAAGTAACAAAAAAGAAGGAACAGCTCAGTTTCATCAATTTTAAAGAAAAATTGTGATTTGAGCAGCAAAATGATATGTGTGGTTGATAGATACCAGATGATGGTAGGCACCAAAAGTTGGTGTTCACTCATGTTGTTTTGATTGGGAATGTGACCCCAAAAATGTGTTGGGATCACGGCCTGGTATTGTGAGGTATCTCAAAAGAATTTTCAGGCTTGAACCCATTTCCTAGTCAAGGGACAAAGTTTTATTGTAATTGTAACACTGTTACAAGGGGGTTAAATTCCAAAAGAAATTAACATCCTTTTATCATTGAACATGCTAATTCTATGGACCAGAGGAGTGATCTCTGGCATTTGGTTATCACTGACCAACAGTTCATTTATCCGCCAGTTAGCAATGAACTGAGGAGTGTTCTATTCACTATTGTCTCAGGAGTTTGATCTGTCAGACTATTCAGAGGCCAGAAGCAATCGGACTGAGAAATGACCTATTCTAAATCAGATAGACTGAACATAGGAGTTTCCTGAGACAGACTCCAAAGCTAGAAGATTTAGGATTACTAACTTATTATTAGAACAGAAGCCCCTCTAAGATCAGGGGACCTCAAAAATCATTGCTGTCTACATAATTTTCCCCTTTCAAACAGTTTATACCACAAATTCATTTGAGACAAAGGAATGAAGAGCTCATCTTCTGTAGCTGCTTCATGCTGATAAGGGGTGTAGAGCTATTTGCAGTGGGGTCCAGACATGGAGCAGAGGCATGTAACTTGAAGATGGCAGCAGCAACATCTAGGGGATATTGAATGTCAGAGTCAGTCAGCCATGACATTGAGATTGAATGAATAGTTGGAAATTCATAGCTTGGAACCTAGAAGAAACAAATCTCACAAGTAGATTTAACATGTGGGGGCCAAATATGAACAAAAAGAATAATTGAAAGTGGAGTTAGTATAGGGGTTAGTAGAGACAATATCCAGGAACCTCATCCAGAGGAAGGCTGAGGGGGTGAGATGAGGCTCTCATGAATACCTCTCATGAAAAAAGCTTTTCCTAGGATAAATACTAAATAATGTTTTTCCCCCAATTCCCCACTTTTGTCTATTTGAAGGGGTGGGGACAATGTCTGAAGCAGTGGCATTATACATAGTAAAAAGAGCACTCAGATGACCAGGAGTGCAAACACTATAACAAGTCCCCCAGAAACATCAAAGTAGAATGAAAAAATCCATTTACAAAGAAAAACATTTCCCTTAGGCACAGATGGTACCTGAGATCAAGTTTTGTAGTAGCTTTCTAGTTAGTTGTTTGTTCCCAAGGATCATTATAATTACATGACATTATAGCAATCAGAATGATAGTTCTCAGGATGTTATGAAGAGACTTCAAGAAAGGTGGTGTAGAAACATTATGAGTATGCCAGAGGAATGGATATCCTATAATTATTATGTGGGTAAGAGATTCTTTCTGGAAAGAAAATGGGATAGGTTAAAATTATTCCTCTGGGGAAGTAGCTAGTACAAATGGGGTGGCATCTAGGGTAGAGATGGTGACATTTGAGAATGGGACCTTTGGAAATAATACATCAGGTCACATATGTGAGCTGCTTTGAGGGGCTGAAGATACACCCAAAATCCTGCAAGCCCCCAGGGCTCACGGAATTCCCTAGCCAATTAAAGACTAGAGAGTTATCTCCCCACTGGCAGGGGCCAGAGAGTGACACCAAGAGAGCTGAGAGCAAAGCTTTCATCTTTGGATTATTGTTAGAGGTACATCTCACACTGTCATGCTGGGTGGTGCCAAGAGTACCCGGATTCTTCCCAGAAGTTTCTGGATAGAAACTGCTGAAAGCTGGAGTGACTGGTGCCAGGATATCCCTTTGATAGTAGTTTCAGTTACCAGGCCTCAAGGAATGCCAATCATGGAACCTGATCTACACTCCATCTATATTCTCCCATGCTGGGTTGGGGGGCAAGATTATGTGGAGTTCCCACAGCTGCTTTCCCTATTTCAATAGATGAGGCAGAATTCGAATTTTAATCTGATCTGAGATGAGAGGAGTTAGCAAATAGAGGGATTTGGGTTATATTGATCTTGTTGGCAATCCCCACAATTGAGATACATTCCAAAGAGTGGAGGGCTGAGGGTCCCTGAAGAACTTCTGGGGTGCTTTCCTAAAGGAGCAGAAGTGGGGCTTCCAACAATATAGGAGTCAAGGAAGGGTTAACAAAAAGTTGCTATTAACCTAGTTAGTTTTTCCTTTTCCTTTCTTCCAAAATGGGTAATTCCTGAAATTATCCCCAGTGTTTCAGGAATTTTTTTTTTTTTTTTTTTGCAATCTTAAAATGACTAATTGCCAAATTTCTTAACAATTGCTTTCAAATTTTTGAGAATCTAAGATGCTATTTTAATTTTAATTAGCTAACTCTTTTGTGTAGTCCCCGTCTTGGCCAGAGCTGAAGTCCAAAGGAAAAAAGTTAGGTCCAGCACTCTAATTACATCAAACATTTGTTTTTCTGGTTGCATTTTCAATCTTTCCAGGAAACAAAAAGTCTAGCTCACAGAATAAACATGACACAGACATTCTGCACAGAGATGCAGACACAGACAAAATTAGATGAAAGGGGGCTGTCTCATCTTTGGCAAAAGCCATAAATTTTTGCCAAAAGCTATCCTATAGTACTTCCATTTTCTCTGGCATCCCAGACAAGGTGAAAAAGTGGCAAGGTTAACTTTGTTGAAAATTGCAGGAATTTTCCCAGTCAAGGAAAAATTTGCTGAGCATGGAGCTCATGATGACCCAGAAAAGCTTTCTTCCAGTAGCCTGAGATGTCCTGATATGGGATTATGGGAGAAAAAGATGGCCGGGGTGTGTGTGTGGGGTTACCTTGACAAGGAGGGAATCAAGCCAGTCAAGGCCAGACTCTTCCTGTACTGGGCCACCAAATGTTGAGGTTGGTAATGGGACCCCAAAAGTTTGGGGTCCCAGACTAGTGTTGTAAGATATCTCAAAAGAATTTGCAGGCTTGAATCCATTTCAAGGGACAAAGTTTTATTGTAATTGTAATGCCATTACAAGAGAGCTAAGTTTCAAAAGAAATTACAGACAATCTTTTTACAGAAGCCTTTCCTAGCTTCTCCAATTGATAGTATTTCTTCCATTTTCCCTTTATATCTCATCACACTAACCCTTTTGTATAGGTTTTAACATTATCTTCTTATAGAAGGAAAATGCAAGTTCTTTAACCTGATGTTCAAAATCCTTCACAATCTATCTACTATTTACTTATCTGGTTTAATGTCATTCACTAATAAGTGTTGTAGCAAACTGGAATTTTAGATGTTGTTTGAAATTGACATTCTCTCTCCCTTTTCTTTGCCTTTGTACTGGCCATCTCTGATGGCTGGATTGTATGCCTTTTTGTTTCTTCTTCTTAGCATATCTAGTAACTTTCAAGGTTCATTTTGTGTATGATATCCTACAAAATCTGTCCTGATTTCCCCTTCCCAGTCCTTCTCAAGATATTATTGCTTTAGCCTTCCTCAAATTTCCTACATTTCTTAATCTGTGTACTTGATATAATCCTTCTTCCCTGAGCTATTTTAAGTTTTTGTGTTTGTATCTCCGTTGTGTAGCACAGTATTCCACACATTTACTAAATGCAATTTACTAAATGTTCACTGAATTTACTGGATGCACACTAAAAATGCATTTTAACAACTGCCCAACTTTGAGGTCCTTCACAAACATATTTGTGTGAGAATATATGTATGCCTATTCATCTGTGAAATGGAAGCAGCATTCTTGTAACTCAGTTGTATACAACAGTTTACCACTCTTTTACACAAGAGCATTCTGAGCTTCATGCAGTAAACAAAAGGCAGGAATCCAGTGCATAATGTAGCAAGAGACAAGAGAATTGGCATGCATTTCAGAGAAACTCTGATCTCATACACATCTGTTTAATCCTATAAAGGGATTCTCTCTGCCATGAATGATACACTCATGGGCATCTTAAGGAGATCCATTCCTATATAGTGGCCAAATCCTGATAGGAGCTATTTGAACAAACCACTTTAGTTGGAAATGGAGAAGAAAAGAAATAAAGAGAAATTTAGATATGCTCAGGAAATACTTTCTAACAATTCAAACTCTACAAAAGTCTAAGGGAGTAGTGGATTTCCCTTGGTTTGATGATTACTGTTTTATGATCTAATTTGAGGTCAGACATTCCATTCACCCTTTATTCCTATTTCCCCCATTACTTCTTTTGGATTCTTAACTTTTTGTTCATGCAAATTAGTTTTGTTATAATTTTGTCTAGATACACAAAGCATTCCTTTGGTATTTGAGTGTTATAATGTTAAACATAAATTTAGAGGTTATGATCATTTTTATTACATTGCTTTTATGCTTAAAATAAATATTCATTCATCTCTCACCCCACAAATAGAATTCCCTACTCAATATATTCCAGTGGTTCCCCTAATATCTCAAGAATAAAATATATACTCCTCTCTTTGATTTTTAAAGCCTTTTACAAGTCACACAGCCTCATTATTCCTGTCCTCTATAATTCATTGAAATTGGCTATTTCACTTTTCCTTATATAGGATATACCATCTCCTATCTCAATGCCTTTTTGCTGGCTGTCTCATGTTTGGAATGTACTTTTTAATTATCTGTCCCATATAGAATACTTTCCTTCCTTTTAGACACACATCAGGAATGACTTTCTTTGTTTGTAAACAGTATTTTTTTTTTTACATACATGTAAATATAGTTTTCAACATTCATTTTTGTAAAACTTTGTGTTCCAAATTTTTCTTCCTTGCTTCTTTTCTTCCCCTCTCCAAGACAATAAGCTGTATGATATAGGTTAAATATGTGCAATTAGTTTAAACGTCTTTCCTTATTTGCCATATTGTGCATGAAAAATCAGATAAAAAGGGAAAAAAAAACACAAAAAAGAAAAAAGCAACCAAGCAAAGAAGCAATAACAAAAATGGTGAAAACACTATGATTTGATCCACATTCAGTCTCTATAGTTCTCTCTCTAGTTGCTCTATCTAATTGCAGATAGTATGTTTCTTCACAAGTCTATTGGAATTGCCTTGAATCACTTCAGCTGAAGTCTATCAGTTGATAATCACATACCTTGTTGCTGCTGTGTGTGATGTTCTCTTGGTTCTGCTCACTTCACTCAGTGTCAGGTCATGTAAGTTCAAGCATGACTTTCCCCCCAAAAAAAAATCTTTCCTGGCCCAACCGGGCCAACTCCCTTAATTGCTAGTGTCCTTGGTGTCTGTATAGATAAATATATTTCTATAAATTATTAGGTATTTGTTGTCTTCAAAAAATATAAATTTCTTGAGAGCAGGGAGTATTTATCTTTTGTACTCTGCATCTATTTTTATTGACTTAAAGTGTTCATACATTGTTTCACTGTAGTAGAATATAAAATCCTCGAAGGCAGTTTTTCTTTTTTTCTTTTTTACTTTATATCCCTAGAGCCTAACAGAGTCCTGGGCGCTTATCATCTGGCTGTTTGTTGAATGATGTCTGACTGATCAAGTAATTGTCAAATAACCTTTAAGTAGTACAAAATGAATTCAGTTCCGGGGAATGCAAAGACAAGAATTCAACATCCTGCCTCCAATAAGCTTACAATCTGCTGGAGGAGAACAGCATGTACCTAGAGATATCAATACAAAATGCACATCTTAGGGGATTCACTAGAAAGTGGAGGGTGCAGAGATCAGGCATGATACATTCACTGTGTGACACTATGCAGAAGGAAGATTTTAGATGCTATATTTAGAATATGCAGGACCTTTTCGGTTCTTATCCAAATAATTCTAGCTCATAGCAGATAGTGAAAACTCGCACATTTTCTGAAATCTTACCAGTCTGTCATCTTGGCTGTTGATAGGGCAGTGGCCAGTATAAGCAGAATTCAAAGTCAAGAAAATATAATGGTCAGGGCAGGAGGCTGGTACAAGCATTAGTTAGGAAGATATGAGACTGCAGGCAAACACTTCATCCCAGTACCTTGACATAAAATTGACTTTTGGGAAACCACACTTGTTGCAGATGACCTTGTGTTCTTCTCTAACTCTGATTCACAGAATTCCCTTTTTATGTTGAAACAATTTGCATAGGTCAGTTTTCTTTCTTTCTTTCTTTTTGGCATTGGCATTAGCAACCTTCCAAATCTTAGAGCTAAGTATCCATTGTTATAACTCATCTATACACCAATCTGGTGGTTGCCATATCCAATCCTCAGTAGCTTCTATCGATATCATTTTAACTTTAGGTGCTGTGAATCAGATGTTCAGGTAGAGGTTAAAGAGTTCTTTTGACAGCTCCTTAGGAGAGGAGTTAATGGCATCATGCAATGAGTCTAAAATCAAGAACTGCTAATTGAGATGCAATCCCTGCTATTAACTACCTGTTTCATAAAGTAAAATTATTCATTTAATAACATAGGATCTCAATTTTCTACTCCTAAATTGGAAATAATAATGCAGGTAGTATTTTCTGTAGGGGGTTGGGGGTGAAGAAGAACTTTGAGATTCATACAGATAAATGAGAGATGTATTAGAATAATGATTCTATAAGTCCATCTAGCAATTATTGAGACAAGGAGAGCTTTTATTTTCAGAGTCCAATCTACTCAGTTCTTGTTATCCTCTCTGCAGAGCTTTATCAAAAACCAAGACAAAACAAAAGCAAAAACACCTTCTATACCTGAACAATACCACCAACATTCACATGTCAGAATTCAGAAAATTATGAAATTATGAATCTCCATTTCATGTCTTGCTTTTAAAATGTAATACACATACAGTTCAAATGTATTATGAATTTTATAAGATCAATCATATTTCATATATTATATAATTCTATGTAACATAATATGTACAATTATGTTACATAAGATTAATATATACTCAATTATATTTGTTATTGTATAATAAATTCTGTGTTAATTTTAATTTTTCCCTGCTTTTCTCTGTTTCCTTATAAAGTTCCATCTTTATTCTTCTTTGTATTATAAAAAAAATAAGTGCCCATTCTTCTTTTTGACACCATCATTGCTAATCCCATTTCCCATTATAAACAAAGAAAAAGAAGGGTGGGGAAACACATTGTAAAAATTTTAGTTAAGCAAAATTAATCCATTGAGTAATTATATCTAGACATGTATGTCTATATACCTTGTGTCCTTTACGTCTTTTTTTTTTTTTTAAACAGATAATATGCTTCAGTTAATAATTGGTCCTTGGGAGACAGAGTTGTCATTGCAGTGATCAAAGTACTTAAATTTTTAAAGTTGTTTCTCTCTACAATGTTACTGTTCTTTTAAAACTTTTTGGTTTTACATATTTCACAGAATTTGATTTATTTCATTACTTCTTTTAGCATTATATTTCATTCATATAACACAATTTATTTAGCTATTTCTCAGTTGCCCAAAAGGAAATCTAAATACCCTCATATTCTAGTTACTTTGTTACTTTGTTTCCTTCCCTTCTTTTAGAGTACCATACACTCCCTATCCCAGGATCTTTTGAATTATTCCATCTTGAGTTTTATCATCCTTCTCAGACTCGACCCCATGAATACTTGTCTCCATGTTGAGTTTCATGGATTTATTTATATAGTAAATCTTGTGGATTCTACTCTCTTTTGATTTAGTGGAATGAGTTTTATCTCCTATCTTTCCTCTTACCTATTTCTCCATATTGATAAACTTTCCTTCTCATGTAATCCAATCACAAGAAATACTAAGGTCTACCTCATTTTTTTCTATATTAGTATATTCATTTTACCTTGCTTCCATCTATTCAAGGACTCATATTAGAAACAATTTATACTCAGGACTGGACTTCTGTTTTTCTTAGTTAATTCCCTTAATAGTATTTGAAGGCATTAAGGTTTTGAAGGGACACTTGTTTGGCCTTCTATTATATTAGCATAACTTCATCACAAGTCTTTCTCTAATTACACAATTAAATTTACCTTTCCAGTTTTCTCTGAACTTTTATCTTACCCCCAAATTCCTAATCATTTCTGATAAGCAGAAATGCTTGAAAGTCCTCTATTCCATTAAAAATTCATTCTTTGCTTAAGAATATTATACTTAGTTCTATAGGATAAATTGTAATTAGTTGCAGGGCTTTTTTTTTCTTCTGCTCTTTGTAATATTCATGTTTCCTTGTTCAAAATTACACTTTTGCTCTTCTGATATCTCTAACGTCCTATCCCTCCAAAGCCAAATACCTGGCACAATGACTAAAACAGTATGTAAAAGGCACAATAGCCAAGGCACAGAATTTTCCTGACTACTTATTTCTTTCAAAATGGAATAATTCCTTGCCTGGCTAAATTGTACTGGAATTGTTGTCATAGGATCTGTGCTTATATCTCAGACCTTACACACATGCTTTTGAGGTTTAACATCTGTAAGTTTCAGTTTTGCCATCTTTAAAGTTGAATTAGAAAACTTGAAGTAACTTTATATCTCTTAAAACAAGATCCAATGATTCTATGACTTAACTATAGTTATCAATGAACATGTATACCAAAAGCATCATGTTGTAAAGAAGATAATCTTCAATGATAATCCATGGCTATTTTGGGATAATAAGGACTTCCCCTAAAGTCTTACTGAATATTTCAAGTTGATATAATTAGTAACATACTGAGTTTATCTTTCTTGCTTGGCAACTTGGTATACAATATATTCTATCTATAATCAACCAATTAATTAATTAACAAGTGTTTATCAAGTGTCTTTTAAGTTCCAGGAACTATCCCAAGAGACTTCTTTTTGTCAGTGTTGCAAGGAGAGCAAAAAGCAAAAATAATAAAGTCTCTGTCTTTCTGGAGCTTACATTCTATCAAGGGGCATCTCTCTATATATGTATTTATAAAAGCTAAGTATGATCAATATCTTTTCTCAAGGAGCTTGTGATAATTCTGGGGATGCAAGACATTTACTTGAAACATTAATATATCAAAACAAGATGGTTTATGATTAATTCAATATCAGTGATGAATATTTGTGAGAATTCAGAGGAGAAGATTAATTCATGGATTAAGTAATATTTGGGTTGCCATTTTATAATGATAAAGAATTTGATCTATGAATTCTCTAAGAGCCCTACAAGCAGAATTCAGATACTCATGCCACTTTGAATGGGCACATCCTGAATATTGAGAATACACTTATGTGGAGTAAAGAAATAATATCCATCCTTTCCAATAATGTCAAAGTCTTGCCAAGGAGAAAAAAAAATAAATGGGAAATGCAGCAAGGCATAACCATGGTTTTCTGTAATTATTCACTTTTGAAATTTGGGATCATCTCAAAGAAGAACAGAGCAATTCTCTTTTTTAGAGGCCAGGCTGAGGTTACAACTTTAAAGTGCAGGTGGGCTTTCAAGTTATATAATGGCAGTTTTTCCTGTTATCAACAACAAAAATTCTTTCATCTATGTACCATGTTCAAAGGCAAAATAGCTTCAAATGCAGATATTTTCAAAGGGATTAAAAGGACTGATCATCTATAGAGGTAGTCCCACCTTTGAGCAGTGCCAACTCCAGTCATCTTTATAAACATGTTCTGGAAATGTCAGCTTTTACAGAAAAAGAGCCTGAATGTTGACAGGTCCTGGGCAGCCCATTGTACAGTTTCAGCACTCAATAAAAAGGTGCTGATGAGACCAAGAAAGTCACAACTCTCTTTGCTTTGGGGTTGCACCTTTTCCCATCTGGAGTGGGTGATGAGGAGGCTCAATTGGATAATGTAGCACTAAGGTTGATGACAATTTCTCTTTGATCAGTTATACGACTGCTGTTGGCTGTTCAAATTCATTTTTGGATTTCAGCCAATAAAAAGATAAGTTATTTCCCCCTTAATATAGTGCATTTATCAAATGACATTTAACACTGGATTGTGTCTCAGATCCTAGTGTATGTTTTGCATGAAGCCAACTGAACCCTGGGTTGTTGGATCAAATGACCTCTTTATTTAGATCTTTCATCATGGTGATGCTTCTTTATAATTGACATTCAGGAAAAAGAGGTAACATTCCACTTCCCATTGGGGTAATTGTCGTCTAAATGATATGATTAGTATAGATAACAGAAAGAAAGACAACAATCTTAGCTCTTTCACCATTCCTTATGAACCTTAAGCTCATAGACAATAAAAAAAAAAAATGGAATGGTATCTTTACTATTTTTAAACAAATGAGGAAAGTAGAGTGTTATCATAGAAGATGGTTAGTTCAGCAACTGCATTGAATTACTTTTGTCTCCAAGTTATTATATACTGGTTTAAGTGGAAAGGAGACAAGGAAGGGATTCTATTTGTAACAGGGATTATGGTGGGAAAAATATCCATGTGTCTGTGGATATATACTTTTTAGAACATCTAATATATATAAAAATAAATGAGAATTTCAGGTTTCCTTTAAATTAACATTAACCATTAAGCATTGGCGGCAAAATAAAGACCTGTGTGAAGCAGTCTCTTTACAGAAACAATTTATATTCTATTTTAGGTAGAAGTTTTCCTAATAGATATGGAATATGATGTGATTTACAAAACAGACAAAATTCTTGTTTCTTATTTATAGATTAATTTAAGGCATTCAAATGTTTTTTATGTTATCTTTTTTGATCTTTACAACATAACTATGAAGTAAGCTCTATTATCTTCATGTCATAGATAAAGAAACTGAGGTTGACAGAGGTTATGTTATTCTCAGTTTCACAGAGTTAGTAAATACCTGAGGCAGGATTTAAATTCAGCTCTTCCTTATTATAATAAAGTTCTCTATCTGTTGTTCCACCTAGAGCATTAAATTGCTTGGAAAAAAAAAAAAACACATCTTTGCTCTAAAGTGAGAAATACCTTAATAACAAATAGAAAATTTACAAATAAATTTGTTTTGAAGAAAAACAAAGGACTGAGGTTTATACTCTTAAAAACATATTTCTATTTTTTTCTGTTTATAATTTTGATTCTTTTGATGTCTAGATTTAAAAATCCATAGTTAGTACCTAATAGGACCTTTGAAGTTCATCATGGACACAGGGACTGCCATTGGCTGGTAACTCAATTATGGAGAGAATTTTTCCAGTGACATTTCAAAGCTAGAAGGCAATTATTGACTGGATTATATCCCTTCCTAACAGAAAGTGTCACAGTTTTTCCTGGTGCCAATTAAGAAAAATAAATATATTAAAAAAAAAAAAAAACAAAGGAAAAAAATATAGTTCCTTTTTCGGCTTCATTGCTTTACTTAATTGACCTGTTTGAGTCTTTGCCAGAATAGGTTGCACCTCCTTCTTGTGGCAAACTTAGAAATAAAATTGAAGTTCAAGTTTGTGCAATGCTTAACTTAATGGGAAAGAACAGGATGGGATGCATCAGAGGTGGGAAGGGGTGTTTGAAAAGAGGAAACAAATTAGGTGCTTCATGAACTAGAGCCTTTTAAAATATGTTAATCAAGGCTAGGGTTATTATGAATTCTGAATAACATTTATTGGCTGTTTAAATTTCCCCATGGCCTACTGTCAAATATATGAAAATGGATTTGAGAAGACTGTAAGCATTCTAATCATGGCTAAAATATATTCTGTTACAAGACTCTAAATCTGCAGTAATTACGTGCCATTTAGTTAATCTCCTGACATTATTTACGAAGTGTATTTTGTAGTTAAATACTTGAAGAGTTTCTGGGTAATGTTCAACAGCAACTACGAACAAAAATGATAGAGAGGTTATGGATAAGAGCAATATCTGAATTGTAAATGACAGCTTTTTAGCTTTGCCCTACTCGTCTTTCCTTATATAGGAAGTAATTTACATAATTATCTTTGGCCCAACATATAGAGAGGTATGTGGTTCTATAGAAATGTGTCATGTGTGTACAGATGTATTTAGAAAACTCCAAATGTTATAATCCCAGAATGCAAAGGCAAGTCTTTACTCCCATGATCTAAAACCATATATTCAAGAGAGGAACATTGCATACAAACATGCATGCATAAACATATGTATGCATGCATATAAACACCAATAAACACGTAAAAAGGTCATCCAGTTACATAGATATGTGTGCATGTAACATATACCAATAGACTACCACACAGAACTGTAAGTGCACATTCCTATAACATAAAGACATGCAAATGAGAAGTCTTAAATATGCATTCATATATATATTCATATATTATATGTTCCTACATGCATAAATGCCTGCTTATATACATATATAATTCCCACAGACAGAGCTAATGAAAATAATTCAAGGATATATTTATTATGTAGCCTTGGAATAATTACTCAAAATATTCGATATAAAATCATCTTTAAAGAGTTACTTTATATAGTAAATCTTTTGTAATGATTGGTCATTAAATCTCCAAGGTCACACTATTCTCTCCAAGATGATTTATTTGCCTGTATTTGGAGGCTGCTGATATGTGCTGATACTGGTATACTTCCCTGGTGGTTTGTAGAAATAAGCAGCAAAGAGGGCAAAGGTGGTGATGAGTTTCCAAGGAAGGATAATAAAAATTGTCATTTGAGTTGACTACTTTGAAACTTACCAGAAGACCTTCTTGAATGATAAGATGCCATGATTGCTGATAAAGAAAACCTAATTTTCTCTCTGAGGTATGGGATGTCAATCAAGGATGCCTATGCATCTATATGGCACATAGTAGGATCCTTAAAATTAAAAAATCATGTACATCTCACTCATTGAGTATACTAGGAAGAGGAGAATCTCTCTCAGAATTAGATAAATCAAAATAACTACCCAAAACTCTTTTTTTTTTCTGATAGTTACTCTTTGGTAATAAAACCTAACATGTATGTAATGTTTTAAAGTATAAAAGGTAGTTTTCAAATATCTTACTGGAGACATGGAAAAATTATGGGATAAATACTGGACATATTGCCATCACCATTTTATAGATAAAGAAACTGAGGCTTAAAGAGATACATTCAAGTTACAAAGCATTCTACATGCTTTTAAAAAAAATTACAGCATCTTATCAATCTCACAATATCTGCATAAAGTGAGAGAAGTCTTCTTATTGGCTGATGCTCACATAGCTAGTAAGTATAAAATAAATACAGGTTTTATATCAAGGTCACATTGACATCCAATCCAGTACACTATTCACTATACCATGCAGTCTCTCACGATATATAATAAAAACACAGATGCCTTATAGTAGTAGCTTGAGCATCATGTAGTTTGCATTTCACCAGAGAAATTATAAATCCCACCACATTTCTTCTATTCCTCCTCCCTAATTTTTCTAGTTAAACCAAAAGATTAGTGGGCATTAGCAATCTATGGTTTCCAATGAGAGTCCTTTGCTTGTTTGACTGTTTTATTTACCCACATATACTAACTATATCAATTAATTTCTCTCTTAAACCCCAGATAAAAGAGAATACAGAAGCTGTTACCTTTCTGCCTAATTAAGACAGTTTATTATGAAGCAGTTAGAGTGTCCTCATCAGAAAACAAACTAAGTTGGTAGTTGTTACCATGAAGGAAGTTAGGAGAATGTTTCTACTGCAAATCATCTTTACTCCTTCTATTTGGGGGCCCAAGTGGGCTATTCCATAATAAAGGCATCCTTATTAATGAGCAAATACATACAGAGAAGCAAAGTACTTTCTGATTTGCTTGTGTTCATAGCTGATGTAGATACAAGAAGGCAGTCAGCTTCAGTGAGGATGGAATCTTGTCTGTTCCATGAATTAATTACTGCTATTAACCACATGCAGAAAATGAAGAATAATTGTGGGCCTCCTGACTCTATTAACTTTGGCATAGATATCCTGCAGGCAGTGTAATTGGTTTTCTCTCCTTCCTAAATTCTGAGTCTTATGATTGGGAGGAGGGTTCAAGAACACAAATAGACTTATTTTTTTTTTTTTGCTATGCCAAGCTGTTACTATTGCAAAAGGACCTACCTTTAAATTATTTCTTTGCTAATTATCATCAATTTATTTAATATGATCTCCATGACTTTGAACAATAAATCTTTCAAGAAAAAAAAAAGGATTTATTAATCACCACTTCAGAAGTCCACATGCAAGAAGGAATACATATTCTGTGTCACTATAGTCCAATAAATGTATCAATCAAATCTATGGAGTTAGATTTATTTTTTAAAAATTATTTATTTAATATTTTCCCAATAACTTTTTTATTATTATTTCTTTTTATTTACAAAACATATACATGGATATTTTTTTCAACATTGATCCTTGCAAAACCTTCTATTCCAAATTTTCCCCTCCTTCTCCCCACCCCCTCCAAGATGGCAGGTAGTCTAATGCATGTTAAATATACTAAATAATATGTTCAATCCAATATATGTGTACATATTTATACAGTTATGTTGCTGCACCTGAAAAAGTCTAGAAGAAAAAAAAAACTTGAGAAGGAAAGCAAAAATGCAAGCAAACAATAATAGAAAGAGTGAAAATACTATGCTGTGGTCCACACTTTGTTCCCATAGTCCTCTTTCATGGTGTAGATGGCTTTCTTCATTACTGGACAATTGGAACTGGTTTGAATCAACTCATTGTTGAAGAGAGTCACGTCCATCAGAATTGATCATTGTGTAGCTTTTTTTTTGTTTTTGCTTGATCTGAGATGAGGATAACTACTCCTGTGTTTTTTTTTTATTTCACCTGAAGCATAATAGATTCTGCTCCAGCTTTTTACCTTTACTGTGTATGTATCACTGTGATTTAAATGTGTTTCTTGTAAACAACATTTTGTAGGATTCTGGCTTTTAATCCAGTCAGCTGTCTGCTTACATTTTATGGGAGAGTTCACCCCATTCACATTTACAGTTAAAACTATTAATTCTGTATTTCCTGCCATCTTATTAACCCCAAATTATACTTTTGTCTTTAGAGAATCCCCTTTAGAATCCCTCATTTAGAACCTCTCCTCAATTTTTATACCTTTACCCTACTATTTCTGTTTTCCCTTCTATTTAGCCTACTCCTTCCCTTTTCACTTTCCTCTCCCACTTTTCAATAAAGTGAGAGAAGTTTCTCCGTATACCAAATATATCTAATATTTTCTCTTTGAGCCAAATCTGATGAGAGTAAGATTCACACAATGTTCATCCCCTCCTGCCTTCTTTCCCTCGAATGAAATACATTTCCTCTGCCTCTTCAGGAGATGTAATTTCCCTCCTTTTACTTCCACTTTTCCTTTTTTTCTGTACAATCCCCTTTCCACCTCTAGTTTCGTTTTTTTATATTATAACAGTAAAATCAAATTATACATGCACTCTCTATGTATACCCATAATAGAAATATAGTTCTCAAGAGTTCTTTGTACTTTTTAATGCTTCTATTGAGTCCTATATTTGAAGATCAAACTTTTTGTTTACCTCTAGTTTTTTTCATAAGAAATAAATGGAATTCATCTGTTTCATTGAATGTCCATCCTCTTCCCTGGAAGAAAATGCTCAGTTTAGCAAGGTAGTTTATTCTTGGTTGTATTTTAAGTTCCTTTGTCTTTCAGAATATCAAATTCCAGGACTTTTGATCCCTTAAGGAGGAAGCTGCTAGATCCTGGGTGATTCTTATTGGGCTCCTTGGTATTTGAATTTTTTTTTCTGCTGCTTGTAATATTTTTTCCTTGGTGTGTTTGTTCTGAAATTTAGCTGTGATATTCCTTGGAGTTTTAAGTTTGGGGTTTCTTTCAGGAGGTGTTTGGTGAATTCTTTCAATGGCTATTTTACCTTCTGATTCTATGACATCTGGGCAGTTCTCTTTCATGATTTAATGAAAAGAACCTAGAAACTAGGCTCTTTGTTTCATTATGGTTTTCAGGGAGTCTAATAATATTTAGATTGTCTCTCCTAGATGTATTTTCTAAGTCAGTTGTTTTGTCAAGTAGGTATTTTACTATTTTTTCTATTTTAAAAAAAATTTTTTTGGTCTTGCTTGATTGATTCTTGATGTCTCATTGAGTCATTCATTTCCATTTGTTTAATTCTCATTTTTAGTGAATTATTTTCTTCATTTACTTTTTACTTTTTTTTTTGTATTTGTCCAATTGAGTTTTAAAATGAGTTGTGTTGTTCTATGCATTTTTTTTTTTTTTTGCATTTTACAAATTCTGTTTTTCTGGGAGCTATTTACCTTTTCCAATTCACAATTTCTGTTTTTCAGGGAGTTATTTTCTTTTTCCATTTTGTCAAATCTATCTTTTAATGAGTTATATGCCCCTTTCAAACCCTCTTACAAAGTTTTCTTTTCCTTTACCCATTTTTCTTCTAGCTCTCTTTTAAGATCTTTTAAAATTTCTTCTGGGAGATTCTTATGTGGTGAGGACCACCGTATATCACCTTGGGGGTGGGGCTTCATCTGGAGATGATCTCTATTTTGTCTCCTCAGGGATTGAAATCTGTTCTTATCTTTCACCACAGGAACTGTCTATAGTTAGAGTTCTCTTTGTCTTTTTACTCAGTTTTTCAAAAATAAGTTGGGATCTGCTTTTAGGGCAAGGGAGGTTTTCCAAGCTTCCTCTACGTGCCTCAGTGAAGCAGCAGTGGGATTGTGCTGACTCACTCCCAGTGCTGGGTGGGCATGGCCAGGTCATGTGAGATTCAGGCAATTTGGGGTTCACTATTTACCTTTTGTGTTTGTAGATTTTTTTTTTTTTGGTAACTTCTCTGCTCATTTACTAGCTTACCTCCAGGACAGAGTAACCAACACTGTGGTAGAGTCCTCCTCATAGATTTTTGACCACATGAATTCTGCATCACTCTATGGAGACTGCACCCTGCCCCAGGTCTGCACAGCTTGTGCTGGCATCATGTGCCTGTCCACTTCCTTCTATGCCCAACTGAAACAGACCTTTTCTGGCAATCTTCAAAATTATCTTTTGCTGATAATTTGCTGATAATTCCCAAAATTTGTGAATTCTGCTCGTCTAAAATTAATTCAGAGGCTGAATTTGCTAATTAGTTGAGGGTCATTGAGGAAGGTCAGAAAGACACATGTGTCCTCTCCACTATCTTGGCTCTACTCCCCCAATAACTTTTCATTTATTTATTTATTTTTATTAAAACTTTTCATTTATAAGACATATGCATGAGTAATTTTTCAGCATTGACCTTTGCAAAACCTTCTGCTTCAACTTTTCTCCTTCTTCCTTTCACCCCCTTCTCAAAATGTTAGGTAGATCAATATATGTTAAATATTTTAAAGTATATGTTGAATGCAATATATATATGTGTGTGTGTGTGTGTGTGTGTGTATGTATATATATATATATATATATATATATATATATATATATATGTGTGTATGTGTATATATATATACACACACACCTGTGTTTCCCCGATGATAAGACACTGTCTTATTATTTTTTTTGGACAGAAAAACACTAGAGGGCTTATTTTCAGGGGAGGGCTTATTTTAATGAACATTGACAACAATTTTAATAAACAGGTAAATGTGAACAAAAAAAAAGTACCTTTATTCAATAATGATCGTGTCATCTTCTTCAACAACATCGTCATAAGTGTCCATACCCTGAATTACATCCTGGATGGCTTGCACGTCTATTTCCTTCAGAAGAAGTGGACCCAATCTGTCATGTCCAGCAATATAGCTCTCTTTAAATGAACATGTCTTGTCCAGGTAACCTGCTCGTGGTGCCTTGGCAACACAGCTATCAATAATTTTATCCTATGACTTCTTCACCCAAGTCATGACTTCTTGCAGACAGGACTTCACAAAGTTTCCACGCTGATTTCTTTCCATTCTATTTTCAATGTAGTCATTGACTTCCATGTGCAAATGGTCCTTGAATGGCTTGTTTATTGCAATATCAAGGGTCTGGCGATAGGCAGTCATTCCTGCAGGAATCATTACTTTATCTATTCTTCTCTCTGAAAGGAAGTTCTTCATTTATTTAGCATGGTGAGTGCTGGCTGAGTTCTTCTTTTATCCTCCATCGTGCCCCCTGAGTTCTTCTTTTATACTCCATCATGCCCCTTTTATCCTCCATCATGCTCCCTTACTCCTGCTTACATACCGGGTTTTTATGTTGTCCTGCCTCAGCTCTCCTCTATGGCACTGCTCTCAATGGCACCAGCAAGCAAATCACTGGGGAAGAATAGGATGACACACACACTGCTGCAGTTCTGATTGGATGCAGCTTGGACCATGGCGCGCGTTTCACTGGGGGACGGGGGGGGGGGAGACATGGTGCACACAGAGGGTACCATAATGTAGCGCAGATCACCTTTACCACAGTAGCAATCTCAACAGGGCTTATTTTCAGGGGAGCGCTTATTTTAGAAGAATCTTACATAGTAAGGGGAGGGCTTATTTTTGGGCTAGGTCTTATTATTGGGGAAACACGGTATATATATGTATACATTATATATATATGTATGTATATATATATACATACAGTTATCTTGCTGCACAAGAAAAATCAGATGCCAACAAAAAACTGTTTTGAGGTCCAGATTCTGCCCCTTATCTCCAGAAAGAAAGAGAGAGAGAGAGACAGATAAACACACACACACACGTGCACACACACACACACACAGACACACAATGAATACTTCAATTTGTATTCAAAAATTCAGTTTCTTCTTTGGGTGTGGATAGGATTTTTCATCATAATTCCTTCAGAGTAGTAATGGGTCATTGTACTGCTGAGAATACAAACTGATCATCCCAGAACTTATGTTATTACTTTGTACAGAGAACATTTCACTTTGCTTGAGTTCATGGTTGTTTGTCTGTTTGTTTGGTTTTTCCCCTGAGGACATCATGCCCATCATTTCTTATAGGGCAATAGTACTTATGGAGTTAGATTTAAAACTCAAAGAAATCTAGGAGACTGTCAAGTTCAAAATGCTATTTTAAGATGATAAATTTTAGAATCAGTGAAATTATATGACTGAAGTAACAGGGTCAGGATTGGAACCTAGGAATTCTAACACTACACCGAGGACTCTTTTCATTGTACCATGCTATGGTACTCTTGTCTGAAGATGGTTTATCCTTTGCCCTTCTTTGTCACCTGATTGATCTAGACAGTATAATCATGCCTTCATCTTACTTGCCTGACTACATTTCTCAGTCTCCTTTGCACATTCATCATCTATGTATCACACAATATAATGGGAAGACTGGCCAATGGAGGGCCTAGTCCTTCAATTACACATGTTGTTCACTTTGTGTGTTCACCAAGCCTCTGTCTCAAGCCTACTTGTCTTCTCTCTATCTTCTTTCACTAGATTACATAAGCTTCTGTGGGTTTATTTGCCATTTCTGTGCTCAAATCTATATATTGAACCATATTATTTTTCTTGAACTCTATCCTTAAACCACGAACTACTTTTATATTTTGTAATACATATCCCATAAACATCTCAAACTGAAAAAAATACAAAGCTGACCTTAATGCCTTTTGCCCCCAAATATAATATTGTATATTCTATTTCCATGATTTGTTGCATAAATACACTTTTTTTCACTTACATAGATATCATTCTAATTCATATCCTCACAAGAATTATTTGAATAATCTTCTCTTTAGTCTTATTTTCTCAAACTTTTCTCCATCCAAAACAATTCCATAGACGCATCAAGATTTTTATTTTTATTTTTTTTTATTATTTTGCCCTCAAGGATGATTCTGACAAATTCTTTTCCTACTCAATAAATTCCATGGGTCTCTGTTGGAATCCTTACTAACTGCTAAGTAATTAGAGTTGATCTAATCTTACAAGAAGTTGTTTTGGCCAGAACCTGAAACAAGGTACTAAGTAGAACTAATCAAGACAAGGCTTGTGTTCCCACCTTTACTCAAAGTCCACACCTTACAGCTCTTTGGGCCAGAGAGCACTATGGGAGAAAACCCATAATCCCATTCTCTCAGAAGGTTCACATATAAGGCGAGACAGCCATTCCAGAACACACTTTTTCCTCTTGGCTGGCTGATCACGCTAGACTCGAGAGAAACGACTCTGCTGCAAAGAACACTTTTGACGGATTTCAGTGGAGCTGCGCCAGAAGCCCTCTCTCCGCGGCAAGTGTGGCTGGGCTCCCCAGAAGGAGATAAGAGAGATCTTCCATCTCTGTTGGAGGCAGAAGAAAGCAGAGGCAGAGGCTGAAGGGCAGAACCTTTGGATTTGGAGACATCCGAAGGGCTCTAAGCCTCTAAACCGGCTGTGCCCTGAGAAGACAGAATCCCTCTTGGCAAGGGACTTCCAGAGAGACTCGTAGATGCTTTCAGTGTGGAAAAGTAGGACATCTGAAAGCTCAATGTTGGTATAGAGATAGAATGGGAAGACAAGGTGGGAGAACAAGACCCCAAACCCCATGTCCAAAATGCAACAGAGGCTTCTATTGGGCCTCAGAATGCAGACAGATTCAGGGAAACGGGATGAGGGGCCCAGCCCCAGGGCCCAAGGCAAAAAACACTTGGGGCATGATGGCAGCCAATGGTGCACCCAGAGAGTGCCTAGAAGTCCAGTACCCAGACATGACCAATCAGCCAGAAAGCCATATGATGGGAGAAGGGGATTACACAGGTCTCTAGTACCCTGTAGGGTTAAATTCCTCTTACTTGACATCTATCTACCTTTTCCAATCTTATTTCACATTATTCTCCTCCATATAGTCTATGATCCAAAATTGTACTCCACAAAAATTCTTTTATCTTTTTTCTCTGTGATATCATAATGACTGTCTTCCATGGCAAGAATGCCCTAGCTCCCCACTTTCAGCTCCTGTAATTACTGTTTTACATCAGTATTCAGCTCACAGTCTACCTTCAAGCTTTGAAATACTTTGCAAAAGGTTATATATATATGATATGCCATGCAATATTTATTAAAATCTAGTGAAGTATGTGCTATTATTATTTCTATTTTACAGGAGAGGAAACTGATATAGTTAGAAGATAAGTAACTTGCTCAGGATAGTATTGCTATCTGAGTCAGAATTTGAAATTAGGTTTTTTAAAAATTTATTTATTTTTTAATTTTACTATTTCCACTACTTCATGTAATAGTCTCTCAAAAACTTTTACCTAAAATCTTTGGGTTTGATAACCCAGCCCCCAGTCATTAGTGCCTTCTCTATATATACACACATACAGACACAGACAGACAGACACACACAAACACATGCTGTATATTTCAATAAAATTAAGTTTCTTGAGAAAAAAAATCATAATGGTTTTTGCATTGTCAGCACTGTAGTAGACAATAAATGCTTATTGATTTATAGTCAGAATTGTCCTAAATTAATTAACTTTTGAATCATATTATTGAATTAAACATTCCCTGAAATGTTTGATGCTCTTACTAAGGTTTCCTTAAATCTAGATCTCCTTTAAAAAAAACCATAAAGCTTTAATGCTAGATGGGAAAAGGAGGGAGAGGAAGAGAATAGTCAGTTTTATAGCATCTACTATGTGCCAGGTTCTGTAGAAATTCTATCTCTTTTGATCCTCAAAATAAATTTGGTGCTGGTAATGTGTCTCAAATTGCATTGGAACTCAGGTCTTCCAGACTACAGGCCCAAAGTTCTAACCACTTTGCCATATAGTTACTTTTTCAGATAGAATGTTAAAAGTGTCTAGACTCTTAATTCTATTAATTGTACAAGAAACTGAGCCTGGAGAAAAAAAAAAACATACAATTCTACCAAAGTCACATGAGTGAGGCAGAACTGAGAACAGAATCACATGTTGTGTATAGTTCAGTCTTTGGTCTTTGTGTTGATTTATGCAATATGACTTGTGGTTATGATCTTGAGCCTCATTAAATAAGGCTGCCCAGAAACCATGAATTCATTTCCAAGGAAACTGATAGTAAGAGGTCTTCTTGCTCTCAACTACATAGAATTGAAGAGAGTCAGCTATGGCTAAAAGTTCATACAAGGACATTCCCCTGAGACAGGCCTTTGACACTGTTTGAAAATTTCTCTTATATGAGTTATGCTCTATTAAAAATCCTGTGTTATTTCCCAGTAATAAGGTTAATTTTGGCTACAAGATTTTGCTTTGGTCTGGAGGGAAATGCGAGACTGAATTTTTAAAAGGAGTTCTACAAAAAGAGACAGATTCAAATAAAAGTATTCAAGACATTGATGCTCTATGTCTTCTGTATCAGATGATCTTCTCCTCTCCCCATAACATTTTCCTTCCTTTCTTCATTTTTTCCCTTCATTTTTATTTGTTATTTTCTCCTTTCTTCCTTTCTTCCTTCTTGCTTTCCTTCTTCTTCTAGAGTTGGAAAATAGCTTACAAGTCATCTAATGTAATTTCTTTATTTTAGAGATGAAGAAACTGAAGCCCAGAGAAGTGAAATAACTGTATGAAGAAAAACATGAGCTCTGTTCTTACTAATTCAGTATAGTTACCTAAAACTACATAAGGGTACCTCTCTTTATTTCAGTAATTTTAAAATGTCTTTTCTCTGATGATACATAACTTTAAAAATGGGATTCTAAGCAGGCTGTTAAGTACATCAGAGTTGTGTTTGACTTGATTCTTTGATGTGTTCATGGTATCTTATAATTGTGAGGGACCTCAGTGGTTATATAGTTCAATCCATATTTGGACTAGGTATGATTTTCTCCATTTTTTTTCTTTAGGATCATGTGATCATAGACTTAGAGATAGAAAGGACCCTAGAAGTCATTTATGCTAATGATCTTAACTTACTGCTTAGTAAAATGAAACCCTGAGAGGTTGTGTGTGTGTGTGTTAATATGGTTTGTCTCTCCCATTAAACATAATAACTTTAACAAAAATGACAAACACTAGAAGGGATGTGGAAAAATTGGTACATTAGTGATTGTTGATAGACTTGTGAATTGTTCCAATCATTTTAAAGAACAATTTGGAACTATGTTCAAAGGAAGATAAAGCTGAACATATCCTTTGACTTAAAAATAACAGTACTATGTTTGTATCCCAAAGAGATTTTTAAAAAGGGAAAAAAACCACCATTTCTACACAAATACTTATAGCATATCTTTTTGTGAAGGAAAAGGATTGGAAATGGAGATCCCTATCAATTGGGGATTGAGCAGCATGGTTTCAGAAAAAGCTGGAAAGTCTTATATGAAATGATGCAAAGTGAAATGACCAAAACCAAGAGAACACTGTATACAGTAAAAACAACATTGTAATGATTATCAACTGTGAAAGACAGCTACTGTAGCAGACCTAAAACTAATATAAAGTGGTATTTATCAAAACCATTTTGTATTGGCTAATAAATAGAGCAGTATGACAGTGGAATAGTTAGGCCTGCAACACACAATAGTCAATGATTACAGTAATCTAGTATTTGATTAACCCAAAGACCCCAGCTTCTGAGATAAAAACTCAGTATTTGACAAGAATGGCTTGGAAAACTGGACAATTTTATGACACATACACCTTATACCAAGATAAGGTTGAAATGGGCTCATTATTTAGACATAAAAGGTGATACTGTAAGCAAATTAGGAAAAGAAAGGATAGTCTGTCTCTCAGATCTGTGGAAAAGCAAGGAATTTGTGGTCAAGTAAAAAGTAGAGAACATTGTGAAATGCAAAATGGATAATTTTGATTATATATCAAATTTAAAAGATTTTGCACAAACAAAACCAATGCAGGCAAAATTAGAAGGAAGTAGAAAGATGTAGGAAAATATAGCCAATATTTCAGATAAAACTTCTAAATATAAATAAAGAACGACGTCAAATTTATAAGAATATAAGTCATTTCCCAGTTGATAAATGGTCAAAGTATATGAAAAATCTTCTTTTTTGATTCTTCTATACATATTTCCCAATTATCATCTTGCATAAAAAAATCAGTTAAAAAAGGGAAAATTGACAAAAGAAAAAACAAGCAAACAAGAACAGGGGAAAAAACTATGTTGTCATCCATATTCAATCCCCACAGTACTTATTCTGGATGCAGGTAGCTCTCTTCATCACAAGTCTATTGGAATTGGCCTTAATAACCTCATTGTTGTAAAGAGCCAAGTCCATCACAGTTAATCATTGAATAATCTTATAGTTGTTGTGTATAATGTTCTCTTGGCTCTACTCACTTCACTTAACATCAGTTCATGTAAGTGTCTCCAGGACTGCTAAAAATATTTTTGTACATGTGGGTCCACTTTCCTTGTTTATGATCCCTTTGGAATAGAGGTCCAGTAGAGACACTGATGGATCAAAAGGTATGAATAATTTGATAGTCCTTTGGTCATAGTTCTAAATTGTTCTCCAGAATGGTTAGATTAATTCACAACTCTAGCAACAATGACAAATCATTTCTAGTTATATGAAAAAATGCTGTAAATCACTTTTTTTTTTTTTTTGGTTGAGGCAATTGGAGTTAAGTGACTTGCACAGGGTCACACAGCTAAGACGTGTTAAGTGTCTGAGACCAGATTTGAACTCAGGTCTTCCTGACTTCAGGGCTGGTACTCTATTTACTGAGCTACCTACCTACCCCTGTAAATCACTTTTGATCAGAGAAATGAAAAGTTGGGTAACTCTAAGGTACCACAATATACCTCTTAGATTGGCTAAGATGACAGGAAAAGACAATCTGTTAAATGTAGGAAGAGATGTGGAGTTTGAACTGATCCAAGGGGCAAAAATATAGGGATTGGGAATTGAATGTAATGGTCCTTAGTCATCTCCCAGAGTTCTTTCACTGGGCATAGCTGGTTCAGTTCATTATTGCTTCATTGGAACTGATTTGGTTCATCTCATTGCTGAAGATTGCCAGGTCCATCAGAATTGATCATCATATAGGATTGTTGTTGAAGTATATAATGATCTCCTGGCCCTGCTTGTTGCACTCAGCATCAGTTCGTGTAAGTCTCTCCAGGCCTTTCTGAATCATCCTGTTGGTAATTTCTTACCAAAGAGTAATATTCCAAAATATTCATATACCACAATTTATTCAGCCATTCTCCATTTGATGGGCATCTACTCAGTTTCCAGTTTTTGGCCACTACAAAGAGGGTTGCCACAAACATTCGTGCACATACAGATCCCTTTCCCTTATTTATGACTTCTTTGGGATATAAGCCCAGTAGTAACACTGCTGGATTAAAGGGTATGCACATTTTGATAACTTTTTGAGCATAGTTCCAAATTGCTCTCCAGAATGGTTGGATGTATTCACAATTCCACCAACAATGTATTAGCATCCCTGTTTCCCCACATTCCCTCCAACATTCCGCATTATCTTTCCCTGTCATTCTAGCTAGTCTGACAGGTGTGTAGTGGTATCTCAGAGTTGTCTTAATGTGCATTTCTCTGATTAATAATGACTTGCACCATCTTTTCATGTGGCTAGAAATAGTTTCAATTTCTTCATCTGAGAATTATCTGTTCTTATTCTTTGGCCATTTATCAATTGGAAAATGGCTTGATTTCTTATAAATTAGAGTCAATTCTCTATTTTGGAAATGAGTCCTTTATCAGAACCTTTGACTGTAAAAATATTTTCCCAGTTTATTGCTTCCCTTCTAATCTTGTCTGCATTAGTTTTATTTGTTCAGTTCTGATTTTTTAATGAGTTATTTTCTTCATTACCTTTTTAAACTTCTTTTTGTATATGTCCAATTGAGTTTTTAAATGAGTTGTTTTGCTCTATGGAATTTTTTTTTCATTTAACTATTTTTTTTACTGTTATTTTCTTTCTCCAATTCACAAATCCTGAAGTTGTTTTCTTTTTCCACTTCATCAAATTTTTCTTTAAGTGAATTATATGCCTTTTCCATACTCTCTTACACAGTTTCTCTTTCCTTTTCCCCATTTTTTTTCTAGCTCTCTTTTAAGATCTTTTATAATTTTTTTCTAGGAGAGCCTTGCTTGATGGGGACCGAGTTACATATCTCTTTGGGGCTTTGTCTGGAGACTGTCTGCTATTATTCTCCTCGGGGTTGAAAACCTGCACTCTTTCTGTTTAGAAGCAATCAATAATTAAAGTTCACTTGGCTTTTTTACTCATTTTTTTAAGCACTTAGGGTCTGCCTTCAAGGCAAGGAAATTGACAGCCTCCTCTGCAGACATGGGATATATATATGGACAATAGGTGTCCTGCAAATTGGCTGCTAAGAGTGGCTGAGCTGTGGAGGTGCTCTGGGAAAAGCCCAACATAGAGAAAGTGACTCTGTTCTGGGAAGAGCCCCACTGTGAGGAAACAGTGGCTGCCCTGGGAAGAGCCCCACATAGGAAGTGTTTCTGTCCTAGGAAGCACAGAGAGCTGTGGAAGATCTATTGCCTTGGGCAGAGCCCTCCTGTTGTGCAGATTTGTGGCTGCCCTGGGCAAAAGTCCCATGCAGCAGAATGCAGCTGTACAGCTGTGATGTGGTGTTTGCTGACTGTGGTGCTGGGTGAGTATAGCCAGATCCTCTTAGATTCTGGTGTTTTTTGGCGTACACTCTACTATTGGCCTTTTTGTAACTTCTCTGCTAATCTACTGCTTTGCAACCAAAGCAGAGCAGCTAATCTGTGGTAGAGCCCTCCCTGCAAAATCTTTACCCATGGAGACCACTCCCGCCCCCATCTACTCAGTGTGCTAACCTCTGCATTTTACCTCCCTCTCTGTGCTGGCCTGGTCCCATTGATCAGGACAAACCTTTTCTAGCAATCTTCTCAATTATCTTCAGTTGGTAATTTATTGTACTCCCAATATTCGTGGATTTTGCCAGTCAAACATTATTTCTGAGGCTGAATTTGGTAATTAGTAGTGAGTTTTGGAGAGGAGATTAGAATGGCACATGTGTCTTCTCCACCATCTTGACTCTGCCCCCTGGTGGATTCCTTAAATCACTTTTTTGGCCTCTGGTTCTAGGACATCAGGCTTGTTTTCCTTGATGATGTCTTTTTTTTTTTTTTAATTTTTTTTTAATAATTATTTTATATTGACAGAATCCATGCCAGGGTAATTTTTTTTTTTTACAACATTATCCCTTGCACTCATTTCTGTTCCGATTTTTTTTCCCCTCCCTCCCTCCACCCCCTCCCCTAGATGGCAAGCAGTCCTTTATATGTTGGATATGTTGCAGTATCCTTGATGATGTCTTGAAAGATGTTGTTGAACTTCTGGGGTGAAGCAAAGATGGCAGAGACAACACATGTTTCTTTCTACTCTTCTCTATAACCCTCACAGTGATACAAAATTCAGCCTCTGAATTAGCTCTAAACTGGCAGAACCCAGAAATATTGGGAGTGCAACAAATTATCAGCAGAAGATAATTTTGAAGATTGCCAGAAAAGGTCTGTTTCAATTGGAAATGGGAGGGAGGCAGCCAAACACAAACAGCTGAGTACAAACACCAGCCCAGACAGCACAGAATCCTGGGGCAGTGCAGATCCCTTGGGATAGTGCAGATTCCATGTTGCAGACAATTTATGGGCAGGAATCTACAGGAATCTACAGCACTGTTGGCCACTCTGCCCTGGTTACAAGCCAGTAGATCAGCATAGAAGATATAAAACATCCAAAACAAACATAAAGAATCAGTAGTGAACCCCCAATGCCAGAACCTCATGGGACCTGACCACACTCACCAAGCACCAGGAGTGAATTAACACTGTACCAGCAGCTGTGGTAGTTTGGAAAATCTCCCCCACCCTAAAGGCTGACCTTAAATATATTTCTTTAAGAGTAAAAAAGTAAAGAAGACGATGATGATAGGCAGTTTTTATGGCAAAAGAAAAGGAAAGATTCAAACCCTGAGGAGACTAAAGGCAGATAGTCTCTAGATGAAGGCCCAAAAGGTGATATAATCGTGATCCCACCACATAAGGCTCTCCTAGAAGAAATTGAAAAAGATCTTAAAAGAGAGCTAGAAGAAAAATGGAGACAGGAAATTAAATATTTGCAAGAGGATTTGGAAAAAGCATATAACTCATTAAAAGATAGATTTGACAAAATGAAAAAAAAAAGAAAACTCCCTGAAAAACATAATTTATGAAACAGAAAAAGAAAATAACTCCTCAAAAACAGAATTTGTGAAAACCAATCCATAGGATAAAACAACTCATTTAAAAGTTCAATTGGACAAATACAAAAAGAAGTAAAAAAAAATTAAATCAAGAAAATAAATCACTAAAATTCAGAATTGAACAAATGGAAATGAATGACTTGACAAGACAATAAGAATCATTCAAGCCAAACCAAAAAAAAAAAAAAATGAAAAAAAATAGAAAAAATGTAAAATACCTAATTGAGAAAACAACAGACCTGGAAAATGATCTAGGAGAGATGTAAGGATTACTGTATTCCCTGAAATATATGATGAAAAAAAGAGTTTAGACACTATCTTTCAGAAAATCATCAAAGAGAACTGCTTGGATATCATAGAATCAGAAGGTCAAATAACCATTGAAAGAATTCACCAAACACCTCCAGAAAGAGACCCCAAAATTAAAACCCCAAGGAATATCATGGCTAAATTTGAAAACTATCAGACTAAGAAAAAAAAATATCATGAGCAGCCAGAAAGAAACAATTCAAATACCGAGGAGCCACAATAAGGATTACTCAAGACTTAGCAGCTTTCACTTTAAAGGCTCAAAGGGCCTGGAATCTGATGTTCTGAAAGGCAAAGGAACTTGAAATGTAGTCAAGAATAAATTACCCTGCTAAATTGAACAGAGTAATTTCAGGGAAGAAAATGGACATTCAATGAAACTGGTCAATTCCATTTATTTTTGATGAAAAGACCAGAGCTAAACAAACAAAAAAAAAAGTCTGACCTCCAATTATAGAACTCAAGAGAAACATAAAAAAAGAAAAAAAAAAACTTTTGAGAATTTTATTTTTGTTATGGGTATACACTGAGAGTATATGTATAATTTGTTTTACTTTTATAATATAAAAAAGAAACTAGAGTTGAATAGAGGAATGTAACAGAAAAAAAAAGGGGAAAGTGGAGTAAAATGAGGGAAATTACATCTCAGGAAAAGGCAAGGAAAACATTATAATTGAAGGAAAGAAGGGAGGATGACATATATTGTGTGAATCTTACTCTCATCAGATTATTAGAAATATCAGATATTAGATATATTTGGTTTCACCAAGAAACATCTCTCATTTTATAGAAAAATGGGATGGGGAAAGGGGAAAAGGGAAGGGGTAGGCTAAATAGAAGGGAAAAGAAAAATAGTAGGGGAAAGGTATAAGAAAGGGGAAAGGTTTCTAAAGGGAGAGAATTGCTTGAGGCAAATAGTACTCATAAATACTGAGGAGGAGGGAAAGTAGAAAAGGAAAGAGAAAAGTATAATTTGGGGTTAATAAGATGGCAGAAAATACAGAATTAGTAGATTTAACTTTAAATTTGAATGGGGACAACTCTTTCATAAAACACAAGTGGATAACAGATTGGATTACAAGTCAGAATCCTATAAGATGTTGTTTACAAGAAACACATTTAAAGCAGAATGATTCATACAGAGTAAAGATAAAAGGCTAGAGCAGAATTTATTATGCTTCAGATGAAGAAAAAAAAAACAGGTGTAGCTATCCTCATCTCAGATCAAGCAAAAGCAAAAATTGATCTAATTAAAAGGGATAAGGAAGAAAAGTTTATCTTGCCAAAGGGTGTCATAGATCATGAAGCAATATCAATATTAAACATATATGCACCAAGTAGTGCAACATCTAAATTCCTAAAGGAGAAGTTAAGAGAGTTGTAAGAAGAAATAGACAGCAAAATTATAATAGTGGGAGATCACAACTTTGCTCTCTCAGAACTAGAGAAATCAAACCATGAAATAAATAACAATGAATTTAAAGAGGTAAATAGGTAAACTAGAAAAACTTGATGATAGAACTTTGGAGAAAACTGAATGGAGACAGAAAGAAGTACACTTTCTTTTTGGCAGTTCATAAAGAATTGGCAGTTCATGGCCATGTATTGGGATACAAAAACCTCAAAATCAAATGCAGAAAGGCAGAAATAGTAAATACACATTTTTTCCAGATCACAACACAATAAAAATTGCATTCAGTAAAGGACCAGGGAAAAATAGACAAAAAATAAAATGGAAAATAAATAATCTCATCCTAAAGAATGAATGGGTTAAACAGCAAATCATAGACTCAATCAATAATTTCATCCAAGAGAATGACTATAATGAGACAATGTACCAAAATTTGTGGGATGCAGCCAAAGTATTAATAAAGGGAAATTTTATATCTCTAGATGCTTCCTTACTTAAAAGAGAAAGAGAAGATCAATAAATTGGGCTTGCAATTAAAAATGCTAGAAAAAGAACAAATTAAAATCTCCCAATCAAATACCAAACTTAAAATTCTAAAAACAAGAGAGATTAATAAAATTGAAAGTTAAAAAAAAAACAACTATTGAATTAATAAAAAAAAAAAAAACCTGAGTTGGTTTTATGGAAAAAAAAAAACCCAAAATATAGACAAACCTTTAATTAATTTGATTAGAAAAGGGAACAATGAAAATCAAATTGTTATCTCAAAAATGAAAAGGAAGAACTATCCATCAATGAAGAGGAAACTAGACCAGTTATCAGTAATTACTATGCCCAACTTTATGACAATAAATTTGATAACCTAAGTGAAATGGAGGAATACCTATAAAAATATAGATTGCTCAGATTAACAGATGAGGAAATAAATTATTTAAATAGTGCCATTTTAGAAAAAAAGAAATAGAACAAGCCACTAATCAACTCTTTAAGAAAAAATCCCCAGGACTAGATAGATTTATATGTGAATTCTACCAAACATTTAAAGAACAATTAACTATAATACTATATAAAGTATTTGAAAAAATTAGGAAATGAAAGACTCCTACTAAATTCCTTTTATGACATAGACGTGGTACTGATACCTAAACCAGGTAGGATGAAAAGAGAAATAAAATTTTAGAGCAATCTTACTAATGAATATTTATGCAAAAATCTTAAATTAAATATTAGCAAAGAGATTACAGAAAACCATCCACAGGATAATACACCATGACCAAATAGGATTTATACCAGGAATGCAGGGCTGTTTCAATATTAGGAAAACTATTAGCATAATTGACTATATTAAGAACCAAATTAACAAAAACTATATATTATCTCAATAGATGCAGAAAAAGCATTTGATGCAATCCAACACCTATTCCTATTAAAAACACTGGAAAGTACAGTCTTTTCCTTAAAATAGTCAGTAACATCTATTTACAGAAAAATGCAAAATACAAACAAAAATAAAAAAATACAAAACAGATACAAAATACAAACAAACTGCAAGCAAATAACAACAAAAAAGAGTGAAAATGCTATTTTGTAATCTACACTTAGTTCCCATGGTCCTCTCTCTGGGTGTAGATGCTCTCTTCATCACAAGATCAGTGGAAGTATCCTCAGTTATCTCATTGTTGTTAAGAGTATTCATCAGAATTGATCATTGTATAATCTGTTGTTGCCGTGTATGATATCCTGGTTCTGCTCATTTCACTTAGTATCAGTTCATGTAAGTCTCCCCAGGCCTTTCTAAAATCAGCCTGCTGATTGTTTCTTATAGAACAATAATATTTCATAACATTCATATACCGTAACTTATTCAGCTATTCTCTTAACTGATGGGCATTCATTCAGTGTCCAGTTTCTTGCCACTACAATAAGAGCTGCCTCAAACATTTTTTGCATATATGGGTTCCTTTCCCTCTTTTAAGATCTCTGTGGGATATAAGCCTAGTGTAAACACTGCTAGATCAAAGGTTATAGACAATTTGATAACTCTTTGAGCATAGTTCCGAATTGTTCTCCAGAATGGCTGGATCCATTTGCAATTCCATGAAGAATATATTAGTGTCCCAGGTTTCCCTCACTCCTTCAAACATTCAGCATTAACTTTTCCTGTCATTTTAGAAAATTTTAGAGGTGTGTAGTGGTATCTCAGAGTTGACTTAATTTGCATTTGTCTGATCTGCAAAAAGGTTCTCTGGAACTTTTTCATATCACTAGAATGGTTTTAATTCCTTCATCTGAAAATTGTCTTTCATATTTTTGACAATTTATGAACTGGAGAATGGCTTGAATTCTTATAAATTTGAGTCAATTCTCCTTATATTTTAGAAATGAGATTATTATCAAAGCCCTTAAATGTAAAAATATTTCCCCAATTTATTGCTTCCCTTCTAATCTTGTCTGTATTAGTTTTATTTGTACAAAAACTTTTTAACTTAATCTAATCAAAATTATCTCTTTGGTGTTCAGTAATGAATTTCACTTCTTCTTTGGACACAAATACAGATATGAGAGGTAATCCAATTCATGTTCTTCTAATTTGCTTATATCACTCGTTATGTCTAAATCCTGAAGCCATTTCACCCTCATCTTGGTATGTGGTGTTAGTTGTGGGTCATTGCTTAGTTTCTGCCATACTAGTTTCCAATTTTCCCAGTGGTTTTTGTAAAACAGTAAGTTCTTATTCCCCAAACTGGGGGTCTTTGACTTTGTCAAATATTAGATTGCTATAGTTATTGACTAATTGTCCTGTGAACTTAACTGATTCCATTGAACAACTCCTCTATTTTTGGCCACTATCAAATGGTTTTGATGACCCCTGATTTATAATATAATTTTTAGTTTATATAAACTATAGTTTATAATATAGTTTTAGGTCCAGCACAGCGAGGCCAACTTCATTGACATTTTTTTTTTTACTAATTCCTTTGAAATTCTTGCTCTTTTGCTCTTCCAGATGAACTTTGTTATTATTTTTATAGATCTGTAAAATAATTTCTTTAGTGTTTGATAGGTAATACATAGATTGATTTAGGTAATATTGTCAGTTTTATTATATTTGCTTGGCCTACCCATGAGCACTTGATATTTTTCCAAATGATAAAATCTGACTTTATTTATGTGGAATATATTTTGTAGTTGTGTTCATATTGTTCCTGACTTTCTCTTGACAGATATATTCCCAAATATTTTATACCTTCCCCAGTTATTTTTAATGGAATTTCTCTTCTGCTGTTGGACTTTGTTGCTAACACGTAAAAATGCTGATGATTTATGTGGATTTATTTTGCATCCTACAACTTTGCTAAAGTAGTGAATTTTTTTAGTCATTTTTAAAATTGATTCTCTAGGGCTCATTATTGTCATTCTCTTGAATAAAGTTATTGTTTATATCTATGATTTATGGTTTCATCCATTCATTCTTTAGGATTACATTATTTAGTTTCCAATTAATTTTTTCTCTCTTTTCTTCTGGCCTTTTATTGAAGGTATCATGATATGAAATAAATGCATTTACTATTTCTGCCTTACTGCATTTGATTTCAAGTGTTTAATATCCTAATAAATGGTCAATTTTTCTATAAGTTCCTTGAACCACCAAGAAAAGTATACTCCTTTTTGTCTCCATTAAATTTTTTCCAAAGTTCTATCATGCCTAACTTCTAAAATTTTGTTTTACTCCTTAATTTCTTTTTTATTTATTTTGTGGTTTGATTTATCTAGTTTTGAGAGAGCAAGTATAGTTTTGCTTTCTTTTTTTCTTGCAGCTCTCTTAATATCTCCTCTAGGAATTTAAATGCTATAATATTTATATGCACATTTGTTTAGTATTGATAATGCTTCATTCTTTATGGTATCCTTTAGGAAGATATAGTTTCCTTCCCTATCTCTTTTAATTACATCTATTTTTGCTTTTGCTTGATCTTAGTTCAGGATTGCTGTTCCTTTTTCTTTTTTTAACTTCACCTGAAGCATAATCAATTCTCCTCCAGCATTATACCTTTATTCTGTATATATCATTCTGCTTTAAATGTGTTTTTGTAAACAACATATTGTAGGAATCTGAATTTTAATCTAGTGTGCTATCCACTTTGTTTTTATGGGAGAGTTCATCCCATTTACATTCAAATTAAAACAACCAATTCTGTATTCTCTGCCATCTTATTTACCTTAAGTTATACTTCTCTTTTTCTTTTCCCCCTTCCCTGCTCCTCAGTTGTTAGAATCCTAATGTTAACTCAATGGAATAGATACAATGCTTATTGGTACACACATTAGAGCAAATTCTTACAAGGTGTTAAGTCACTAGTATTCATAGAAACAATGCTTGAGTTTACACCTTTGAGAATTCACACATTAGCTCACATGTTAGAGTTCACAAGTTGAGAGATTTCAGTATTTAGTATGAGATTCACGAATTCACACCTCCCATAATCCCACTCATGCAGGAGTAGTCAGCCTTTGACTTTACACCTCTAAAAAAGCATATAAAGAGCTTCAGTCAGTCAGTCAGTCAGTTCGGAAGATTGCCAGGAGTCGGAGTTGAGTTAGAGGCAGAAGCTGGCAGAGGCAAAAGACAAGCTGCAAGTGCTCTTGGAACCAAGCAGAGAGCTAGGCCTCTAAGAAAATTAACTGGGCTATTTTGGAGGAAGCAATAAAAGATCTGAACTTTTAACACCTGGCTGCATTTGGAATGATTATTACTTTGAATTGAAACTAAGGCTGCCTTCAGAAAACCTCCCCAAGAACCCTGCTCCCAGAGTACCATCATATACAAAAGAAGAAAACATCATACCTAGTATTTTACTTCTGATTACCACCTCCCTCAAACAGCCCTCCCCCTTTAGAGCTCCTCTGTCTTTTTTACATCTTTCTCCTAATACTTTTGTTTTCCCTTCTTTTCACCTTCTCCTTTCTTTTCCCCTTTCCTTTTCCACTTCTATATAAGGTGAGACAAGTTTCTCTGTGAAACCAAACATGTCTGATATTCTCTCTTTGAGCCAGATCAAATGAGAGTAAGATTCACACAATGTTCATCCCTCTTCCTTCTTTCCCTCAGTTATAATGGGTCTTCTTTGTGAGATGTAATTTCCCTAATTTTAGCTCCATTTTCCTCTTTTTTTCAGTACAATCCCCTTTCTACCTCTAGTTTCTTTTAATATTATCATAATAATATCAAATTATACCTGCACTCTCTAAGTATACTCATAACAGAACTATAGTTTTCAAGAGTTCTTTCCTTTTTACCTTTTTATGGTTCATTTGAATTCTGTATTTGAAAATCAATTTTTTTGTTCAACTCTGGTCTTTTCATCAGAAATAAATGAAATTTAGCTGCTTCATCGAATGTCCATCTTCTCTGAAAGGTAACATTCAATTTAGCTGGATAGCTTATTCTTGGGCTGTAATATAACTTCCTTTGCCCTTTGGAATATCAGATTCCAGGAGCTTTGATGAATGCTGATAGGCCCTGAGTAATCCTGATTGAAGCTTGTTGGTATTTGAATTGTTTTTTTTTTTTTTTTTTTTTTTCTGACTCCTTACAATATTTTTTTCCTTATTCTGACAGTTCTGAAATTTATCAATGATATTCCTTGAAGTCTTCATTTTGGGGTCTATTTTGGAGACCCAAATAGGAGGTCTATTTGGGGACCTATTTTAGGTCATTTAGGGTCTATTTAGGTGAATTCTTTCAATGGCTATTTACCTTCTGGTTCTTGGACATGAGAACAGTTTTCCTTTATGATTTCCTGAAATATAATGTCTAGACTTCTTTTTTTTTTTTCATCATGGCTTTCAGGAAGTTTAATAATTTTAAAACTGTCTCTCATAGATCTATTTTCCAGGTCAATTGTTTTCCCAAGGAAGTATTCTATGTTTTCTTCTATTTTTTCTTTTCTTTTCTTTCTTTCTTTCTTTTCTTTTCTTTTCTTTTCTTTTTCTTTTTCTTTTTTTTTTTTTTGCTTTTGCTTGACTAATTCTTGAGGTCTTCTTGAATCTTTCATTTCTCTTCAGTTTTTATTTTTAGTGTATTATTTTGTTTAATTACCTTTTTTAGCTCCTTTTGCATTTGACTAATTGAATTGTTTTGTTCTTTGCCTTTTTTTTTCCATTTCACAAATTTTGTTTTTCAATGAATTGATATCTTTTTTCATATCTATTTTGTAAGGAGTTATATGCTTTTTCCATTTCAACAAATCTATTTTGAAGGGAGTTATATACTTTTCCCATTTCATCAAATCTATCTTTTTAAGGAGTTTTCTTTAGATAACTTGTTTTTCCTTTTCCATATCCTCTTGCAAAGATCTTACTTCCTTTCCCCATTTTTCTTTTAACTCTCCTTTGAGATCCTTTTTGAAATATTCCAAGAAAGTCTTATAAGGACCAACTCATATCTCCCTTTGAGGCATCTTCTGGAGTTGATTTGCCTTTAGGAATCTCAGGGTTTGAGGTCTGTTCTCTCTCCCCATAAAAGTTTGCTATGATCAGAGTTCTTTTTGCTTTTTTGTTAATTTTTGAAGGGTTAATATCTGCTCTTATGGCAAAGGGGTGACAGCCACTTTAGTTTGCCTTGGAGCAAGTGTTTCTTATTGACTTCTGGTGCTGAGTAATCTCACCCAGGTCCTGTGTTCTTCTGGGGTTCTGTGGCTTATAATTTGCCTTTCTTATTTGCTTTTGGGTATTTTACAAAAAAATCTATTAAACCAACCACTTGCAATCAGGACAGAGTAACCTAAGAGCTTTACAGAAGATTCCCCATTGTTTGGAAGCCACAACACTCTGGCTCTCTGCTCAAGCTCTTTCCTGGGGGCTTCCTACACTATAATTTGGATTTAGCAGACTGTCCCCCTACCCATTTGAAATAAACCTGTTCCGAAGTATCTTCTTCTGGAAATGTGTTGTACTCCAAATATTTGTGGGTTTTGCTACTCCAAAACTTGTTCAGAGGCTTAATCTGCTATTGGCTTGAGAGGTCAAAGTAGGTCACAGAATGCCATGTCTATTCTCTACCATCTTGGCTCCACCCTTTCAATGATCAATTTTGAAAGACATTTATTCTCAGCAATACAATAATTTATTATAATTCCAAAGTTTTCATGATGGAATGTTATCTACCTCTTGAGAAAGAACAGAAAGAGTCTGAATATAGATTGAAAGATTTTTTAAAAACTTTTTTTTATAATCTGTGTTTTTTCTTTCACAACATGATAAGTATGGAAATATTTTCACATTACTGCATGTGTATAATTCATATCAAATTTTTAATAATATAAAAAGAGGAGATAATTTATTCACAGATTTAAGAAGTGATTATTAATTTTTTATATCAAATTGATAAAAAAATAAAATGAAAAGTATTACACATGGGTGCTATATAGTACAAGACAAGGCAAACCACTGAAATGACCCTGTATGACCATTTATTTCCTTTTACACTTTATCACGATGTACTTTCCTTCCTTATTTTACTTTTGCATTATCTGAGATCAAAATTGCTAATCCTGCTTTTTGACTTTACCTGAAGCATAATAAATTCTATTCCAACCTTTTACTTTTATTCTGTATGTGTCTCTCGGTGTCAAATGTCTTTCCTGTAAACAACATTTTGTAGGATTCTGTTTTTTAATGCACTCAACTATTTGCTTCTATTTGGGAGAGTTCATTCTATTTACATTCACAGTTAACATTACCAACTTTGTATTTCCTTCCATCCTATTTTCTCCTCTGTATATACTTTTATTCTCTCTTTCCACCCTGTCTTTAGTGGTGTGGTTCTTAACCACACCACCCACAAGCTTATCTTCTATTAGCCCTCCCTCTTCTCTTAGTATTTTTTTAACCCACTGCACCTACTACTTTATCTTTGGCCACCCTTTCTCCCCTTACCTTTTTCCTTAGCATTTCTGCCCTGTCTTCTAATCCGTCCCTCCCTTTTCTTTCATTTTTCTCCTATTCCTCTATAGGGTTAGATAAATTTCTATACCCAACTGAATAATTAAGTCATTCCCTCTTAGAGCCAAAGCTGATGAGACCAAGCTTCAGAAAATGATCATCTCACTCCTATCTTGCCCTTGGTTGAAATAGATCTTTTGCACCAATTCATGTGAACTAATTGTCACATATTCCTTTTTTTCTTTCCTATTTTCCTTTCCCACAACTTAATATCTTTTTCTTTAATGTTATTTCATCAGAGTTCATTCATAACAACAACTCAGAACACGTGCCCCTGTCAGCCCCAGTGACAAATATAGTTTTCAAGAATTTCAGATATTATTTTCCCATCTAGATATGTACACAATTTAATCTTTAAACAATATATTTTCTTCCTGTTTGCCTTTCTATGCTTCTCTTATTCCTGTGTTTGTAGATTAAATTTTCTGTTCTGTTTTTTTCAATAGAAATAATTGAAAGTATCTTACTTCATTGAAGCTTCATTGCCTCCACTGAAAGATGATGCTGAATCTTTCTGGGTAGCTAGGTTTTGGTCGTAATCCTTGGTTATTTGCCTTCCTAAATCCCTCCTAGACTTTATTTTAGAAGCTGCTAGATCCTTTGTAATACTGACTTTTGCTCCTTCATTTTTGAATTGTTTTGTGTGGCAGTTTGCAGTATTTCCCTTGAGACTGTAGTTCTAGTTTTCCAACAATGTTTCTTGGGGTCTTCCTTGTGGGATCCCTTTGCAAAGTTGATCACTGGATTCCTTCAATCAGCATTTCCCCTGTGTTTCTAATATTGGGGCAGTTTTCCTTCATGAGCTCTTATAAAATGCTATCCAAGAGGACAGAATCAAGATGGTGGAGATTCGATAGGTTTTTATCTGAGCTTCTCCCGGCATTCCTAAGATCAATACCAGATCAAGCGTCAAAACTGTTTTTGGAGTGACAGAACCCAGGAAAACTCCAAGGAACATTATAGCTTAATATCAGAAATATCAGAAAGAAAAAAAATCAAATATTGAAGAGCCACAATAAGAATTACCCAGAACCTAGTAGTTTCCACTTTAAAGGATTGAAGGACCTGGAATCAGATATTCTGAAAAGCAAAGGAACTTGGAGTGCAGCCTAAAATTAAACTTAAGGAAATATATTGTAGTGATATAAAAAAGAAAATAGAGAAGGAAAGTAGAAGAAGAGGAAATGGAGTTAAATGGGGCAAATTTCATCTCATGGAAAGGGAAAAAAAAAACACGTATTCTAACTGAGGGAAAGAAGGAAGGGGAATGTGCATTGTGTGAATCTTACTCTCATCAGATTTGGCTCAAAGAGAGAATATCAGACATGTTTAGCTTCACAGGGAAAGTTGTTTCACCTTATAGGGAAGTAGGAGGGAAAAGGGGAAGACTAATAGAAAGGAATACAGAAGTAGAAGGGTAAAGGTATAAGGGGGAAGTGTTGTAAAAGAGGAGGACAGGTTGAGAGAGGTGGTAGTGAGAAGCAAAATACTGGGGAGGAGGGAAAGTGAGGAAAGGGGAAAAAAAAGGATAACTTAGGGAAAACAAGATGGCCAGAAATACAGTTAGTAATTTCAACTGTGAATGTGAATGAGATGCATTCTCTCATAAAATGAAATTAGATAGCAGACTCCATTAAAAGTCTGAATCCTACAATATGCTGTTTATCAGAAAGACATTTAAAGCAGAGTGATACCTTTAGAGTAAAGGTTAAAGGCTAGAGCAGAATCTACTATTCTTCAGGTGAAATGAACAAAGCAGGAGTAGTGATCCTGATCTCAGATTAAGCAAAAGCAAAATTAGATCTAATCAAAAAAAATAAGGAAGGAAATTATATCTTGCTAAAGGATACCATTGATAATGAAGTAATATCAATGCTAAACATATATGCACCAAATGGTATAGCAGCCAAATTCCTAGAGAAGTTAAGAAAGCTGCAAGAAATAGACAGCAAAAGTATAATAGTGGGAGATCTCAAACTTGCTTTATCAGAACTAGATAAATCAAACCACAAAATAAATAAGAAAGAAGTTAAAGAGGTAAACAGAAATCTAAAAAAGTTAGGTATGATAGACCTTTGGAGCAAATTGAATGTAGAGAGGGGTACATGGAACCTATGCAGAAATAGATCTTGTATTAGACTATAAAAATGCAAAATCAAATGCAGAAATGCAGAAATAATAATCCATATTTTCAGATCATGATGAAATAAAAATACATCGAATAAAAGACCAGAGAAAAATAGAACAAAAATAATTGGAAACTAAATAATCTAATTCTAAAGAATGATTAGACAAATCATAGACACAATCAATAATTTCATCCAAGAGAATGACATTAATGAGACAACATACCAAAATTTATAGGTTGCATCCAAAGCAGTTACTAGGGGAAGGTTTATATCTCTGGATACTTACTTTCATAAAATAGGGAAATAAAAGATCAATGATTGGGCATGCAATTAAAAAAGCTAGAAAAAAGAACAAATTAAATACTCTCAATTAAATACCAAATGTGAAATTCTAAAAATGAAAGGGGAGATTAATAAAATTGAAAGTAAGAAAAATATTGAATTAATAAATAAAACTAAGAATTGTTTTTTTGAAAAAAAAAACAATAAAGTGTATAAACTTTTAATTAATTTGGTTAGAAAAAGGAAAGAAGAAAATCAAATTGTTAGTCTCAAAAATGCAAAGGGAGAATGTGATGTTTTTCTTCTTTATAATATAATAATGGTTCTTTCTGGGAGAGAGCAGGTTTCTCGGGGAGGTTTTCTAGAGGCAGCCTTAGTATCAGTTCAGATAAATAATTACCCCAATGCATCCAGGTGCTAAAAGTTCTGCTTTTTTATTGTCTCCAATATAGCCTGGTTAGTTTTTCTTAAGAGGCCTATCTTTCTGCTTGGTTCCAAGAACTCCCTCCGAATGTCTCCAAATCCAAAGGTTTGTCCTTCAGGCTTCAGCCAGCACAAAGGTGATTCTGTCTTGCCTCTGAGAGAGGGCTTGTGGGCTTCCTCCCAGAGTGCTCCTCTCCAACCCCAGTCAATATTCCGAAGTAACTCTCTTCCAACAGAGGGCTTCTGGCTGAATTCACTTGACACTCCCCTCTCAATCTAATTCAGCTGAACTCTCTTAACTGGGCTCACTGAAGCTCTATTTATGCTCCTTCGAGAGAGAGGGATTGTGGGATGTGAGAGAGAGAGATTATGGGTTTCCTCCCAGAGTGCTCTCTAAGAGCTTCAAGGGAGGTGTGAATTCGGATATCTCATACTAAACCCTGAAATCTCCCAAACGTGTGAACTCCAATGAGTCAGTTCCACTTAGTACTTTGTTTCTTCTGGCCCATAACATCTCCTTGTAGGATCAGATCAATAATACTGAACCATGCTAAATCAGATAATTATTGCCTCTATCAACTCTAATGAGTTAGCCGTTTGTAAAGATTCCAACAGGAGAACTTTCTACTAATGAAGAAGAAATTAGAGCAATAAGTAGGACCTACTTTGCTCAACTGTATATCAATGAATCTGATAATCTAAGTGAAATGGAGGAATACTTACAAAAATGTAGATTGCACAGATTAACAGAAGAGGAAATAAATTAGATAGTTGTAATATTCTCTCTAAAATGTAATGTTCTCTGTTGAGGTTTTCTTGGGGTCTCTGGAGGCAGCCTTCCTTTCAGTTCAGTAATCACCATGAGAATAGCCAGGGGTTAAAGTCCAAATCCTTTATTTTCTCCTTCAAAGTCTGCTTCCTTTCCTGGGGCCCAACTAGCTTTCTTATAGTACACATCCTTTATTATCTCCTTCCCGGGCTGGGCAGCTTTCTGGAGAGCCTTTCAGTCTGGCCTTGTTTCTGAGAGTTTGAGCTCCTGCCACCAGTCCTTTGTCTTCTCTGCTTCTGCCAGCTTCTTGAGGTCCTCCTGAATGTGTCTTGGTTTCTGTGAGGGAGGCAGGAGGACCACCACCATGATCTCTGTCTTCCAGTTCTGATTCTGGCTGAGTTTGTTCCAGATTATATCCTCTCTAATCAAAGGTGTGAGTCTTGTAGAACTATAGTAAGTACTAAGTACATGCAATGAACTAGAGAATTGTTAAGCACCATGCTAAATAACCACTGTCTCTATCAATTCCACTGACTTAGCACTTTGTTTCAAGTGCTGGCCCATAACAGATAGTTCCATTTTAGAAAAAGAAATTGAACAAGCTATTGATCAATTCCCTAAGAAGAAAATCTCTAGGGCCAGATGGATTTACATATGAATTGTACCAAACATTAAAAGAATAATTAATTCCAAGTCTATGCAAACTACTTGGAAAACAGGGAAAGAAGGAAGCCTATCAAATTCTTTTTAATGCTACAGATGTTGTGCTAATACCTAAGTCAGGTTGGGTCAAAACAGAGAAAGAAAATTATAGGCCAATTTGACTAATGCAGCCTTACAAGTGAATTCTATCAAAAATTTAAATTTAAAAAACAATATCAAAACTGCAAGCTATTTGGAAAAAAATAGGAAATGAAGGAGTTCTACCAAATTCCTATTGTGACAAAATTACATAAACCAGGTAGAGTCAAAACAGATAAAGAAAAGTTTAGACTCATATCTTTCATGAATATTGATGCACAGATCTTAAATAAAATATCAGCAAAGAGATCACAATAAATTATACCCAGGATAATACACCATAACTAAGTAGCATTTATACCAGGAATGCAGAGTTGGTTCAACATTAAGAAAATTATTAGCAGTTTTGACTATATCAATAACCAAGCTAAAATAAATCAAATGATTATCTGCATGATGTGGGAAAACTGGAACACTTATGAATCAATCTAATCATTCTGGAGAGCAATTTGGAATTATGCCCAAATGGCTGTCAAATTGTCTTTCAATCCATCAGTATCTCTTCTGGGTCTGCATCCCAAAGAGTTCATATAAAGAGGAAAATGACCAACATGTGCAAAAATATTTGTGGCAGCCCTTTTTGTAGTGGCAAGGAACTGGAGATTGGGTGGATATACATTAGTTGATAAATGATTGAATAAGTTATGTTATATGAATATTTTAGAATATTATATTCTATATAATAAATGATTAGCAGAATGATTTCAGAAAGGTCTGGAGAAACTTATATGAATTGATGAACTGATGAAGTGAAGTGACTAGAACCAAGAGAAGATTTTATAAAACAAAAAGATTATATAATGATCAGTTCAGATGGATCTGGCTCTTTACAACAGCAAGGTATTTCTGGCCAGTTCCAGTGGAATTATAGTGGAAAGAACCATCTGCACCAGAGAGAGAACTGTGGGGACTGAATATGGATAACAATATAGTATTTTAACTTTTTTTGTTATTATTTATTTACAATTTTTTTTCATTTTTTTCTTTTTAATCTGATTTTTCTTATGCACATAATTGTGGAATTATGTATAGAAACATTTTACATATTTAACATATATTGGAGTATTTGCCATCAGGAGAAGAGTTTGGTGGGAAGGTAAGGACAAAACAATTGAAACACAAGGTTTTGCAAGAGTGAATGTTACAAAATATCTATGCATATGTTTTGAAAAGAAGTTTTTTATTTGCATAAAAGCAACAATATTCAATTACATCCATATAACATAACTCTTTCAACCTACTCAATTTACAATTTATTGTTACTACAAACATCTGTGCACGTGTCCATGTTTCTCTTTTATGATCTTTTTGGGACATAGAGCCAATAGACACATTGCTGGATCAAAAGTTATTCACTGTTTTATCGTCATTAGGACATAGTTCCAAATTGCTCTTCAGAATGATTGGATCATTTCACAACAATGCATTAGTATCATATTTTTCCCATATCCCTTCCATTATTTATCATTATCTTTTCCTGTAATCTTAGAAACCTGAGAATTGTGAAGTTATATCTCAGATTGGTCTTAATAGGCCTTAATAGGTCTAATGAGTAATGATTCTTCATTTCTTCATATAACAATGAATGATTTTATTTTCTTTATCACAGTGTTCTGTCATATTCTTTGACTTTTCAATTATAAAATGATTATGTTTTTATAAATTTGAATAATTTTTCTATGTTACTAGAAACACTGGCTTTAAAATTCCCCATCCCTCCTTGTTTCTATTTTTTTTTCTACTTTTGACTGCATTGGTTTTATTCATGCAAAATCCTTTTAATTTAATATAATCAAAATTATCCATTTTACATTTTGTAATGTTCTTTAGTTTTTCTTTGGTTATAAGTTCTTTTCTCTTTGGATCTGAGGGATGTTCTCCCAATTTGCTTGTAGTAATACCTTTTGTGATTAAATCATGAACCATTTCAATCTTATCTATTTTTTATTATTTTTTATTTTTTTATTGTAGTGAGTTTATTTTTAATACACATTGCTTTATGAATCATGTTGAGAAAAAAAATCAGAGCAAAAGGGAAAAATCATAATAGAGATAAAAAACATAAAAAAGTGAATATAGCATGCATTGTTTTTCATTCAGTATCATTAGTTTGTTTGTTTGTTTGTTTGTTTTTTCTGGATGCATATGGCATTTTCTATCCATAGTCTATTGGGATTGCTTTGGGTCATTGAACCACTGAGAAGAATCAAGCCTTTCATTATTGATCATCGCACATTCTTGCTGTTATTGTATACCATGTATTTCTGATTCTGCTTGTTTCGCTCAGCATCAGTTCATGTAAATCTTTCCAGGCCTTTCTATAATCAGCTTGTTCATTATTTTTAATAGAACAATAATTTTCCATTATCTTCATGTACCACAACTTGTTCAGCCATTCCCCAATTAGTGGGGAACATTTTCCAATTCTTTGCTACACACAAGGATCTGCAACAAAACTTTTTTTCACTTGTGGGTCCTTTTCCCTTCTTTATGCTTTCCTTGGGATACCGACCCAATAGTGGCATTGCTGGTCAAAGGGTAGACACAGGTTGATATTCCTTTGGGCATGAATCCAGATTGCTCTCAAGAATAGAGTCATTTCACAACTCCACCAACAATGCATTACTGCTCCAGTTTTCTCACATCCCATCTAACATTTGTCATCTTTTCCTGTCCTTTTAGTCAATCTGAGAAGTATGAAATGGTACCTCAGAGAAATTTTAATTTTCATTTCTTTAATCAGTAGTGATAATCTGAAAATTGTCTGTTCATATCTTTTGACCATTCATCAATCGGGGAATGACTTGTATTCTTATAATTTTGACACAGTTCTTTATATAGTTAAGAAATGAGATCTTTATCAGAAATATTGGCTATAAAGATTTTCCCAGATTTGTGTTTCTCTTTTAATCTTTCTTATGTTGGTTTTTTTTGGGCAAAACCTTTTTAATTTAATGTAACCAAAATTGTCCACTTTCCCTTTTATAATATTTTCTAATTCTTCTTTGCTCCTCAATTCCTCTCCTTCAAAGATCTAATAGGTAAATTATCAACCTTATCTTATTATAATGTACTATAGATAGTATACTAAAGTATATTATAATTAACTCTGGTACAGCTATGCCATCAGCCTTTGCATTTTTTATTAATTCCCTTGAAAATTTATACTTTTTCTTCTTCTAGATCAATTTTGCTATTATATTTTTAGCTTTATAAGATAACATCTTAGTTGGTTTATTAGTATGGAAATGAATAAGTAAATTAATTTAGACAGAATTGTTATTTTTGTTATATTTCCTTGGCTTACTCAAGAGCACTTGAAATTTTTCTAATTGTTTAGGACTAAGTTTATTTGTGTGAAAAATGTTTTGTAATTGTGTTCATATACTTCCTAATTTTTTTGGCAGCTATTCTCCAAAATATCTTATATCATCTATAGTTATTTTAAATTAGGTTTCTCTTTCTATGTCTTGTTGCTGGGCTCTGTTTCAACATATAGAAATCCAATGATTACAAATGTTAATTAAAACATGTTTCTCCATGTTTAACATATATTAGATTTTTTTGCCATCTAGGGAAGAGGACAGGGAAATGGGGGGGGGGGAACTGGAACACAAGGTTTTGCAAGGGTTGAATGTTGAAGAATTATCCATGCATATGTTTTGAAAAAAAAAATGCTTTAATAAAAGAAAAAAAATTCAAATATGCTGGAGTTACAGTTAGAATTTCACAAGACTTATAAGTGGTTTAAATAAAAGACACACATCCAGGAATACTACATATCAACAATTGTAATAAAAAGGGTTATGACTCAAATATTACATCCACAAAATTAAGTATATTGAATAAAAAATGAATTAAAAATAGACATTCAATGAGTTGTCAGATTTTCAGGATTTTTGTCACAAATAAGCCTGAATTTCTACAGAAAATTTAATATATAAATGCCAACAACAAAAACTATTTTCAAAGAACTTAATAAAAACAAACTTTATATTTTATATGTGAAATTGTAAACCATGTGTTTAAAATTGTCATTAGTAATTGGGTAGTCCAAATGAAAGACTGGGATAGGGCTGGATATGATGTGACTCTAAAGAACAAAACCATGTAGAAAAAGGGAAAATATTAATTATACTATATGAATAAGGTGAGATAGCAAGAACTGGAAATAGAGGAATTAGATCAGGGAGTAGGGCTGGTAGTTCTGGAATTCTACTGCCATTGGGAATGAGTCAATGAAGGAACATTAACCCACAAGGTAGGGTGTATAAATTATTTTGGATTTCATAATACTTTCTATTTCATTTGGTCACAAATGTTTCCCCTTCTCATGCATCTTACAGGTAGACTTGTTTTTCTGTTGTTGTTGTTTGTCTTTCATTCTTGAAAAAGGACCATGACATAAGGGAGATGATGCCATGACATACATGTGAATTGGATTTAAGTGATGGAAGACTATGCAAATTCACCCATTTAATTTTAATGAGATATTGATTACCTAGTTTGTATCCTATTATTTTCCAGTATTCCTAGCAAATTTTTTTTGGTTATATAATAAGTATTTATCTCAAAAACTGAGGTCTTTGGGTTTATTAAACACTAGGTTACTTTGGTCATTAATTATTTTCTTGTGTACCAACTCAACTCTGTTCTGTTTCTTAGCCAGTACCAAATAGTTTTCATGATTATTACTTTGTAATATAATTTGAGATCTGATATTCCTAGGCTGCCATCCTTTTTTTCTTTATTAATTCTATTAATATTCTTGAACTTTTTTTCTTTCAGGTGAATTTTATTTTTTTCTAGTTCCATTAGACAGGTTTTTGGTAGTTCAATCAGTATGGCACTGAATAACTAAATTAGTTTACATAGCATTTCTAATGTTATTTTGAATAATAATGGTGATAATAGGTATCCTTGCTTCACTCTTAATATTTTTGGGAATGCTTTTACTTTATTTCTATTACAAATAATGCTTGTTTTGGGCCTTAGATAGATATTGCTTATCAATTTAAGGGAACTCTACTTTTAACTCTGTGCTCTCTGTTGATTTTTAAATAATAATGGATATTGTATTTTGTTAAAAGCCTTTTCAGCATCTGTTGAGGTAATCAAATAATTTCTGTTGGTTTTCTTCTTAATATGGTCAATTGTGTTGATAGTTTTCCTAATATTGAATGAATTTATACATCAATATTCATTAAAGAGATTGAGATATAATTCTTTTTGCTCTTGCTTGTTGATATATCAGGTTTGGTAAGACTCATTCACCTATTTTTTTTTCCAATTGTATTATGTAGTATTAGAATTATTTGTAATTTAAAGGTTTGGTAAAATTTACTCATGAACCCATCTGGTCCATGGCATTTTTTCCTATGGAGTTCATTAATGGTTTATTCAATTTCTTTTTTCTAAGTTGGAGTTATTTAGATTTTCTATTTTCTGATCTGTTAATCCTAGGTAATTCATATTTTCATAAATATTCATTTCTTTACTCAGATTATCAGATTTGTTGGCATATAATTAGGCAAGAAATTTCCTAAATTACTTTAATTTCTTATTTATTGGTGGTGATTTTACCCTTTTCACCTCTTCATTCTATTCTTCCTGATTGTCCTCTTTCTCCTTTCACCCCAGCATTTTCCTTCTGATTATAACTTCCCTTGATTTATCCTCCATTCTATCAATTGACCTCTTCCCTTTCACTTAATCTCTTCTATTTTTTTTTTTTTTTCTTGTTGGGTAAGATACTTTTGAATATTCAACTGATTGTATATCTAATTCCCTCTTTGGGCCAATCCTGATGAGATTAAGATTCAAGTGATGCTCTTCATGCACTCTCCCAACTTTCCTTCTACTGTAATAGATCTTTGACGCATCTTTATATGAAATAATTTATTCTATTCTACCTCTTCCTTCTGTACTCAGTGGCCTCCTCTTTCTCATTCTTATTTTTTGTCATTCCCTCACATTCACCTTATACTCATACCCTATGCCTATGTGTATTCCTTCTAGCTGTACTATTAGTAATATAATTATTGAGAATTAGAAATATCATTTAGCCATGTAGGGATGTAAACAGTTTAGTTCTGCTAAATCTTTCATGTTTTCTTTTCCTTTTTGACCTGTTCATGTTTCTATTGAGTCTTGATATTGAAGGTCGAATTTTTAATTTAGTTCTGATCTTCTTGTGAAACCTTTAAATCTTTCTCTTTATATGGTATCCTTGATCATATTCCTAGCTTCTTAGCCCTCTGAAATATCATGCACTATGACCTCCAGTCCTTTAATGTTGCAGCTGCCAGCTCCTGTGTAATCCCCAGTATTTGAATTTTGTATTTCTACCTCTTTGTAGCCATTTTCCCCTTGACTGGAGATTTCTAAATTTTGGCTATAATGTTCTTTTGAATTTTTATTTGGGTTTTTTTTCCTGATGTGTCCAGTTGATTCTTTCAATTCCTATTTTGTACTCTGATCCCAGGACATCAGGGTAGTTATCCTTGATAATTTCTTAAAAGATGCTATCCAGGTTCTCCTTTTGATTGTAGCATTCAGGTAGTTCAATAATCCTGACATTGTCTTTTCTGGACCTATTTTCAAGGTCAGTTGTTTTTCTCATGAGGTATTTAACATTTTCTTTCATTTTTTTCCATTCTTTTGAATTTGTTTGATTAGTGTTGATGTCTTGTAAAAGTCATTAGCTTTTACTTGATCATTTCTAATTTTAAAGTATTGGTTTCCTCAATTAACTTTTGTATTTTCTTTTCCATTTGGCTGATTATATTATTTAAGGAGTTGTTTTCTTCTGTGGATTTTTGTAGTTTTTTCCCATTTGACCAATTCTACTTTTTAAGCAGTTTTCTAAGCTGGTGACTTCTTTTATATAATTGTCTTGTATTATTTCATTTTTTCCCTAATCTTTTTTTTAACTTCTTATATTATTTCAAGAAGTCTTTCATGAGTTCATTCTTTGCTTGAGATCACTTCCCATTTATCTTTGGGGTTTTGCCCATAAGTGTTTTGACAATTCTGTCTTTTGAGTTTGTGTCTTTACCTTCCCTGTCTCCACAATAATTTTCTATGGTAAATTCTTTACTTCTCTCTCTCTCTCTCTCTCTCTCTCTCTCTCTTTCTCTGTCTCTCTCTCTCTCTGTCTCTGTCTCTCTCTCTCTTTCTCTCTCTCTCTCTCTCTCTCTCTCTCTCTCTCTCTCTCTCTCTTTCTCTCTCCCCCTCTTTATCCCTCTCTCTTAAAATTTCTTTTTAGCCTTTTATCTTTCTTTTTTTGAGCTCTGCTATCTATTTTGAAAAATTAATGCCTCAGTCTTCTGATCCCAGTGATTACAGGCTTTGGCTGTTAATCTGGTGCTGCATTGATATTGCCCCAAGGGCCATGGGGAACTTTCATGTCTGGTGCTAATTGAGGGGGTAAAGTGAGACACAGAAATAAAATCCTGGGACTAGATTTAGGAAAATCTGAGTTCAAATCCAGCCTTCAACAATTACCAGTTGTGTGATTGTGGGAAAATCAATTTACATTTTGGCCTCAGTTTCATCTTCTGTAAAATGGGGATAACAATAACCCACATCCTAGGGAAGTTGTGAGGGAAAAAAATGAAACATTATTCATAGAAAGATTTGCAGACATTGAAGTATATAAATGCTATTTCTTATTTTTAAATGTGAGGAAACAATGGTAAACAGATTGAGTGATTTGTTCAGGATCAACCAAGTCTAGTAAATATCTGAAGCTATATTTGGACTCTGGCTTTCTTAACTCCAGATCCAGTATTCTATGTATTGTTTTACCTCACAGGTCATTTAGCATGAGAAAACACAACCTGTATATATTAGCAAATCAGGAAATGACTTGTCTTTCCTGTTTCAGAGATATAAGTGAAAGTTATGACTCATATCCCTGAGTAAAGAATAAAATCAACAAGATTTGGTTTGCTACTTTCAGTTTTTTTCCATGGCCTAGCCCATTGTTTATTCTTGTTTTTGGGATGGAGCGAAATTTCTTTTTTCTTATGTTTGGTTTCATTTTTGCTGTTCAGTGCTGTTTAGGAATGTGGAGCTTCCTTACTTCCTCAATCTTTTTTTTTTTTTTTTTCAAACAATCAATTGTTAACTGGGGTATATTTTATTTGCATTCAGATTGACTTTGTCTTGCCCTTGGCCTACCCTATCTCCAAAAGTCACCTGGTGGGATAATTGATATGCTATGTATCAGTCATGGTTTGGTGGGACCTCACTGCTACAATATTTTCCTTTCAGAAGTAAGAACTCAATGCAAGCATCATTCATAAGAAGGACATTAAAAAAAGAAATCCTTCACAAATGTTAGGACAGGGCATTTTTTTTTATTCTGAAAATAGAATCCCATTCCCACTTTAAACACACATGCAGAAATTCCTCATACTCACAAAGCATATAAGCTGTAAGGAAACAGATTTAATGGTCCATCATACAGAACCATAGGCTGTTCAAGCTAGTACAGATATGAGAGCCGATCTCAGTCCAAACATTTCATTTTACATAAGACTTTCTAATATAACCAATCATTTGAGTCCCCTCTTTCCCTAGTTTTCCTTTGTCTAAAAGAAAAACTAGGGTGATAAAATTTGAGTCTTTAGGCTATAATTAGGGCTTTTGACAGTTGGCTCTTTCTTTAATTTGATATATGTGTGACCTGAGAAATAATTTGTTCAACTTTAGTATCTTCATCTGAATGCAAAGCCCTTTATAGTTTGTCTGTTTGTGTTTTTTTTTTTTTTCACTAGGAATTTTTATTCAATATGGCTTATCACCTACTCAAGTGCCTTCCTCCTTTTTGGGTCTCCCTAGGTCAACAAGCATTAATTATGGTAGTAGTATTTTTTTTAAAGAGGGATTTTATTTAAAATAAAAATGCAAAGTAAAAACAAATTAAGTTAACCAACAATCATTCATACTCTCCTATCCTGTGCCTTGTTTTTCAGTCATATATCCAAGGAAAAAAAAAAACAAGAAAAGGTTAATTAACAATTTTCCTATGCATGACTATGGAAGATACTTCACTTTTTTTGGTTGCCCTCCTCCCCCCCCCCCTTCTTTTTTTAAACAATTGGACCAAGGTGTCTTCAAAATTCTGTAGCACAGGTCCTGGCATTAGAAAGATAAAGTCTCAAAATGTTTCTTGGGTTTTATCACATCAATCCTTGATTCTGGTACTGACAAAAGAAGAAGAGAAGCCTCAGTAAGAACAAACCCAGCAGGATAAAGGCAGGAAGGAAGCAGAGTGTTTTCTTCAGTCATGTTTTTCTTTTTGCTTTCTTTCTCTTTTCTTTCTTTAGTCTCAATCATTATGATTTTTATTCCTTAATCTTCCTTGCAACTTCGTAAGTGATTTAATTATCTGTTGCATCCTCAGGTAGAATTTGGTGACTATAGCTTCCCCCAAAACAGCACAGCACTTTCCCAGGGCTGCTTCTTCTTCTTCTTTTTTTTAGTCCACTCTGTTATTTCCTTCTGTTTTATGGGAGAGCTAATCCTAATTCATATTCACAGTAATGATTACCAACTCTGTATTTTCCTCCATTCTATTTTCTCCCCTGTAATAATTTTCTTCTCTTTCTCTATCCTGTCCTTAGTAATGCTTTGTGTGTTTTTTTTGTTTTTGTTTTTTTTCTTTTTGTTTGTTTGTTTTTGGTTTTTTTTACCTAGCCCATCTATGACATTTTCTTCTATCACCATCCCCCTTCTATCAATAGTGTTTTGTTTTTATTAACCCATCTCATTCATTCCCTTATCTTCTATTATCTTTGCCTACCTTATCTCACTTCCCCCTCCCCAATGTTTCTGCTTTCCCTTCTATCCAACCCATCTCTTTTCTTTCCTTTTTATCTTCATTTCTTTATAGGTTTAGATAAAATTTTGTGCCCAACAGAATGATTAAGTTATTAACTTTTTTTGCTCTTTAAGCCCAAACTCAATATTCACACAATGCTCATTATCCTCCTAGCTTTCCCTTGATTATAATAAGTCTTTTGTGCCTCTTCATGTGACCTAACATGCCCCATTATACCTCCTCTTTCTTCTTATCCCAGTAGAGTTCTTTTCCCACCACTTAATGTCTTTTTCTTTGACATCATTACATTAGATTCCATTCACTGCCACACCCTATATCCATGTGATGCCTTTAGCTGTCTGCTCCAGTCACAGATACCCTTCTCAAAAGTTACAGTCATCATTTTCCCATCTAGGGATATAAACATTTTAACCTTTAAATACAATATTTTTCCTCCCTTTTACCTTTCTATGTTACTCTTGAATCCTTTTCGGATTAAATTTCCTGTTTAGCTCTGTTTTTTTTTTTTTTTTCCAACAGAAATGATTGAAAGTCTCTTTCTTCATTAAAGATCCATCCCTTCTCCTGAAAGGTGATGTTCAGTCTCAGTGAGTAGTTTATTCTTGATTGTAATCCCAGGTCCTTTACCTTCTAGAATATGGTATTCCAGGATCTCAGATCCTTTATTGTAAAAACTTCCAGATCCTGGGTAATCCTGACTATTGTTCCTTGATATTTGTGTTCTTTTTGTCTGGCAGATGCAGACAAGGACAATTTGAGATTATAGTTCTGGAATCCTGTTCATCAGGATTTTCCTTGTGGGATCTCTTTCTGGAAGTGGTCAATGGATTGTTTCAATTACTATTTTTCTCTCTGTTTCTACAATATTGGGACAATTTTCCTTAATGATCTCTTGAAGAATGCTATCCAGGCCCTTTTTTTGGTCAAAGACTTCAGGTAGACCATTAATTTTTATATAGTCTCTTCTACATCTATTTTCTAGGTTACCTATTTTTACAATTCATTTTATTTCAGTTTTTCATTCTTTTTAGTTTTTTTAATTGATTCTTCATATTTTGTAGAATCATTAGCTTCATTATGCCTCATTATACTTTCTATTGTATGATTTTCTTCACTTATCTTTTGTATTTCCATTTTTTACCCATTTGTTTAATGTTACTTTTGAAGGTGTTTTCTTGTGAATTTTAAAAATTTGGCCAATTGTATTTTTTGAGGACTTGCTTTCCTTTCCCAAGCTGTTGACTTTCTCTTGCATATCTCTCATTTCGTTTCTCATTTTTTTTTCTGTTTCCTTTATTTGCTTTTTAAAATCTTTTTTTTTTTTTTTTTGAGAACTTTCAATAAGCCTCTTTGGACTTGAGACCAATTCATATTACTCTGAAAAAATTTCCTCTGTGGACATTTAGAACTTGTCTGAGTTTGAGATTGGTCTTTCTTGTCACTATAGTAGCTCTCTATGATCAAGGTTCTGTTCTGCTTCTTGTTCATTTTCTTTCCTTTTCTTTTGGTATTTGGTAGTATAACAGATACTTAAATAATCATAAGTGGATTTCAGCTTTGGAATCTTCCTTACATCTAGCTTCTTCCTTCCCTCCCCCTTTTTAAATTTTTTATTTATTTTTATTTTTTTTTTGCTGAGGCAATTGGGGTTAAGTGGCTTGCCCAGGGTCACACGACTAGGAAGTGTTAAGTATCTGAGACCAGATTGGAACTCATGTCATCCTCACTTTAGGACTGGTGCTCTATCCACTGTGCCATCTAGCTTCTCCCTATTTTTTATTTTATTTTATTTTTTAAAATTTTTAACTTTCAAACAATGTACCCATCTAATTAAAAAGATAGCTCTATACCTAATCCTTAAATCTAATCAATGAATATATAAATATCCACTTTATGGTAAGAATAATTTATAAAAAAGTAAATTATAATATCATATTATATAAAATAATATTGAATGAATAAACTAAAAAAACAGAAAATTTAATTTAAAAGGACATTAAGGTACCTCTTCCTAGACATTAAATTGGCATAAAGAACAAATAGTAATACAACTCAAGGGTGAAAGACGGGAAGAAAAATACATTGTTAGTGGCATTGATAGACTTTTTCTTTTGAATGGTAATATAGAATTATTCAACACGTTTCAAAAATCAATGTATGATTAACACAATAATGTTATTAATTATAATATACCATAAAAGTGTTATAAGAAAAAAATCTTTTAAAAAATACAAATAGTTGAGTGGTTTATAATCTCAAAGAATTAGAAGCATACTAAATACTTAACAGTTGGTGAATAACAAACTATTGCATATCAAGGTGATAGAATACGACAATGCCTTTAGAATGACAAATATGGGTAATATGCAGAAATTGGGAAAGACATAAAGTAAACAGAAGAAAAGGAAGCAGAAAAGAAAGATAAGGAGAATTTTTATGACTATTCAGTAGGAAAAATGTGTGAACATTCAAATATAAATGCATGTAAATCACAGAAGGGGAAAAAAAAAAGAATGACTAATAAGTTTTTGTGGCACAAGAAAATACTTTCAAAAGTAACATTAAACAAATGGGTAAAAAATGGAGAAACATGTAGACATTTTAATTAGGTATGATAGGTTACAAATGTGTGTTAGATTTTATTCATGTGGACCCCCAGAGCATCCAAATTTTTGGACTGAATTTACCAGCCCAACTTTGACAAAAAGTGAGAAGTGGTTTTTCTGTGTGGCTGATTTGTAATATTCACTTGAAGGACAAATAGGAACATTGCTTGAAATAAAAGCACTGAGAGAAGTCTGCAAAAGACAAAAAATACATATTTAAGCAAAATTTCTTCAATTCTATGTAAAGAAGTGGATTATTAAAATAATGCCAGAGGCTGTTAGTACTTGATGTAAACCAAAAAGTGACTGGAATAGCTTTAATAGACAGTTAATGACATCTGCAGGCCTAGGAAGAACTGGACAAACTTGCCCCCTGCCAATGGGTTGGAAAATAATATATTTCTTTAAACTGTAGAGAAAAAAAAATTCCCTGGTGGCTGGCCTGTTTTTGCTGATTAGTGAGAACAACATCACCTAACAGCAGAGCAAATCCCATTGCTTGCTGGCAGGTTAACTAGATGTAAAGTTCCAGGAATCAATGAGCCTGATGCCTAACCAGGCATCTAATTAACTATATGTATAGAATGGGTGTGTTCACACATAACCCTTTGAGGAAACATGGTTGAACACATTGTCCAATTGCTTATAGGTACCTGCCCCAATTTAGGGAAGTTTGGTTTTTGAAATTGAATTTATACACAAGTGAAAAAACAAAACAAAACAAAGCCAAGTTCATTGGATGACATTAAACTTTTATCCAAACAGATGGATGTACATAATCTTTCTGAAGAAGCCATCAGGACTGAGGCGTTTTGTTTAGATTGCAGGTGCATGAGTTTTAAGAGCCTCCAGGGTTTCCTTTGAGGAGAACAAATTCAAACACTGAAAGAAAACAAAGAACTCCATAATAGACAATTCTTCAGGTTGGACGATTGCTCAGCATTTAAAACTCCTCTAATTATTAGAGCAATGGAATTATATGCATTTGGCAATATCTTTTCCTGTCATTTTAGACAAACTGAGAATTACATAATGGTATCTGAATGTTGGATTAATTTGCATTTCTTTGATCAATAATGATTTAGAGCATGTTTTCATATGACTAGAAATGGTTTCAGTTTCATCCTCTGAAAATTGTCTGTTCATATCCTTTGACCATTTATCAACTGGAGAAAGGTTTGAATTCATATAAATTTGAATAAATTCTCTATATATTTTAGAAATGAGACCTTTATCAGAACTCTTAAATATAAAAATATTTTCTCAGTTTATTGCTTCCCCTCTAATCTTGTCTGCATTAGTTTTGTTTGTGCAAAGCCTTTTTAACTTAATATAATAAAAATTATCTATTTTGTTATTAAACATGATCTCCAGTTCTTCTTTAGTCACAGATTCCTTCCTCTTCCACAGATCTGAGAGGTACTATCCTATCTTCTTCTAATTTGTTTATAGTATCACTAAATATATTTAGATCATGAACCAATTTTGACCTTATTGGTGTTATCGCTCTTATGTGGTGTTAGATGTGGGTCAATGCCTACTTTCTACCCTACTAGTTTCCAACTTTCCCAACTGTTTTTCTCAAATAATTAGTTCTTATTCCAAAAGTTGGGATCTTTGGGTTTGTCAAGCACTAGATTACTATAGCCATTGACTATTTTGTTTTCTGAACCCAACCTATTCCATTGATCAAATGATCTATTTCTTAACCAGTACCAAATAGTTTTGATGACCACTGCTTTATAATATAATTTTAGATCTAACTAGGCCACCTTCATTTGCATTTTTTCATTAATTAGTTATTGACCTTTTGTTCTTCCAGATGAACTTTGTTATTATTTTTCTAGATTGTGTAAAATAATTCCTTAGGTGTTTCATTGCTATAGCACTAAATAAGTAGATTAATTTAGGAAGTATTGCCATTTTTATTATATTTGCTCAACCTATCCATTAGCACTTGATGTTTTTCCAATTGTTTAGATTGGACTTTATTTGTGTGGAAAGTGTTTTGTAGTTGTGATTTTGCCTTGGCAGGTAGACTTCCAAATATTGTATATCATCAACAGTTATTTTAAATGGAATTTCTCTTTGTATCTCTTGCTGCTGGAACTTGTTGGTAACATATAAAAATGTTGACTTTGTTGAAATTGGGGATTGTTTCTATTAGTTTTTTAGTTGATTATACCATGTGTCTTCTGCAAAGACTGATAATTTGATTTCCTCATTACTTACTCTAATTCCTTTAATTTCTATTTCTTCTCTTATTGCCAAAGTTAACGTTTCTAATACAATATTGAATAGTAATGGTGGCAGTGGGCAACCTTGTTTCACCCCTAATTTTACTGAGAATGGATCTAATTTGTCCCCATTACATGTGATATTTTCTGATGATTTTAAATAGATGGCAATTATCATTTTAAGGAAAATTCCATTAATGCTCTCTAATGTTTTTAATAGGAATGGGTATTAGATTTTATCAAATGTTTTTTCTGCATCTATTGATATAATCACATGATTTTTGTTAGTTTGACTATTGATATATCAATTATGCTAATAGTTTTCCTAATATTGAACCAGCCCTGCATTCCTGGTAATCCAACTTGATCATAGTTTATGGGAATGACTTTCTGTAATCTCTTTGTTAATATATTATTTAAGATTTTTGCTTCAATATTAGTTAGGGAAATTGCTCTATAATTTTCTTTCTCTGTTTTCATCCTAACTGGTTTGGTTATCAGTATCATGTCTGAGTTATAAAAGGAATTTGATAGTAGTCCTTCTTTACTTATTTTTTCAAATAGTTTATATAGTATTGGAGTTAATTGTTCCTTAAATGTTTGGTAGAATTTACATGTAAATCCATGTAAAGCCATCTGGCCCTGGAGATTTTTTCTTAGGGAGTTGATTAATAGCTTTTTTATTTATTTTTCTAAAATGGGACCATTTAAATAATTTATTTCCTCTTCGGTTAATTTATATTTGGGGTGATCTATATTTTGTAGACATTCCTCCATTTCAATTAGATTATCAAATTTTTTAACATGTAGTTGGGCTAAATCACTCCTAATTATTGCTTTAATTTCCTCTTCATTGGTTGAAAGTTCTCCCTTTTCATTTTTGAGACTAACAATTTGATTTTCCTCTTTTCTTTTTCTAATCAAATTAACTAAAGGATTATCTATTTAGTTTTTTTTCACAAAACCAATTCTTAATTTTATTCATTAATTCAATATATTTTTTGTTTTCGATTGTATTAATCTCTCCTTTTATTTTTAGAATTTCAAGTTTGGTATTTAATTAGGGATTTTTAATTTGTTGCTTTTCTAGTCTTTTTTTTTTTTTTTTAGTTGCAAGACAAATTCATTGATCTTTTCTTTGTCTATTTTATATAAGTAAGCATGTAGAGATATAAAATTTCCCCTTATTACCAGTTTGGCTGCATCCTACATATTTTGGCATGTTGTCTCATTATTGTCATTCTTTTGGATGAAGGTATTGATTGTGTCTATGATTTGCCCTTTCATCCATTCATTCTTTAGGATGAGATTATTTAGTTTCCAACTAATTTATGGTCTACTTCCCCCTGGCCCTTTATTGAATATAATTTTTATTGCATCATCATCTGAAAAAAAAATGCATTGTCTATTTTTTCTTTTCTGCATTTGATTTTGAGATTTTTTTTATTTTTAAATCTAATATATGGTAAGTTTTTGTATAGATTCCATGAATGGCTGAGAAAGAAAGATCTATCATACCTAACTTTTCTAATATTCTATTTACCTGCTTAACTTCTTTCTTATTTATTTTGTATTTTGATTTATCTAGTTCTGAGAGAACAAAGTTGAGATCTCCCACTATTATAATTTTTCTATCTATTTCTTTTTGCAGCTCTCTTAACTTCTCTAGGAATTTAGATGCTATACCACTTGGTGCATATATATTTAGTATCGATATTACTTCATTATCTATGGTACCTTTAAGCAAGATATTGTTTCCTTCCTTATTTCTTTTAATTAGCTCTATTTTTGCTTTTGCTTTATCTGAGATCATGGTGGTTACCCTTCCCTTTTTTACTTCACCTGAAGCTTAATAAAAGCTGCTCCAGTCTTTTTACTTTTACTCTGTATGTGTCACTTTGCTTTAAATGTGTTTCTTGCAAACAACATATTGTAGGATTCTGACTTTTAATCCAGTCTGCCATCTGTTTCCACTTTCTGGAAGAGTTCACCCCATTCACATCCTTCCTTATGCTATTCTTTCATTTGTTTTCTTCTTTTAAAATTAAATTTTTATTGTTTTTAGGAGTCTGTTCTCTGGGGCCAGAGTAATGTCTTTCCTTCTTTCACATGGAAGTCCATAAGGGCTTTGTCTTCATTAAACCAAATATTTAGATCCATCTTCTTCATATCAAGTTTTGAAATATCACAGTGAGAAAAAAGACAAATGTTTAATATAGAAGGAGAAAAGGGCACAGTTTAAGGAGCTACAGGATAGAATTCTTTGGAGAAGAGCACTGTTGATAACTTTCAATTGACAGAGATTTTTTGCTGTGTTATGTAGATCTCCATTTTTCTTCTATGACTCTAACAAAAGGCAGTATCTCATAGATCATTTATGATTATATATCCCAATTGTTTTTATTAAATTACAAAAAGAAACTCTTTTAGCAAGTTATACTATGTTCATATATGTGTATGTGTGTGTGTGTGTGTGTGTGTGTGTGTGTGTGTGTGTAAATATATAATAAAACCAAAAGAGAAGAATATTAAAGAACTTCCAGTTATATAACAAATAAAATTTTGGTTAAGGAGTATAAAGGGAACAATAAAGAGTCCCAGGAGTATAAAAGATAACTTATTTATAAAACAAAACAAAACAAAACAAACAAACAAAAAAACTATTGACCAATTTGCTAAGATGACAGGAAAAGATAATGACAAATGTTGGAGGGGATGTGGGAAAACTGAGACACTAATTCATTGTTTTTTTTTTTTAAATTTTTTATTTAATAATTACTTTATATTGACACTCGTTTCTGTTCCGATTTTTTTTTCCCCTCCCTCCCTCCACTCCCTCCCCTAGATGGCAAGCAGTCCTTTATATGTTGGATATGTTGCAGTATATCCTAGATACAATATATGTTTGCAGAACCGAACAGTTCTCTTGTTGCTTAGGGAGAATTGGATTCAGAAGGTATAAATAACCCGGGAAGAAAAACAAAAATGCAGATAGTTTACATTCGTTTCCCAGTGTTCTTTCTTTGGGTGTAGCTGATTTTGTCCGTCATTTATCAATTGAAACTCAGGTCTCTTTGTCAAAGAAATCCACTTCCATCAAAATATGTCCTCATACAACATCGTTGTCGAAGTGTATAATGATCTCCTGGTTCTGCTCATTTCACTTAGCATCAGTTCATGTAAGTCTCGCCAGTCCTCTCTGTATTCATCCTGCTGATCATTTCTTACAGAACAATAATATTCCATAACATTCATATACCACAATTTACCCAGCCATTCTCCAATTGATGGGCATTCATTCATTTTCCAGTTTCTAGCCACTACAAACAGGGCTGCTACAAACATTTTGGCACATACAGGTCCCTTTCCCTTCTTTAGTATTTCTTTGGGATATAAGCCCAATAGAAACACTGCTGGATCAAAGGGTATGCACAATTTGATAATTTTTTGGGCATAATTCCAGATTGCTCTCCAGAATGGTTGGATTCGTTCACAACTCCACCAACAATGCATTAGTGTCCCAGTTTTCCCGCATCCCCTCCAACATTCATCATTATTTTTTCCTGTCATCTTAGCCAATCTGACAGGTGTGTAGTGGTATCTCAGAGTTGTCTTAATTTGCATTTCTCTGATCAATAATGATTTGGAACACTCTTTCATATGAGTGGTAATACTTTCAATCTCATCCTCTGAAAATTGTCTGTTCATATCCTTTGACCATTTATCGATTGGAGAATGGCTTGATTTCTTACAAATTTGAGTCAGTTCTCTATATATTTTGGAAATGAGGCCTTTATCAGAACCTTTAACTGTGAAAATGTTTTCCCAGTTTGTTGCTTCCCTTCTAATCTTGTTTGCATTAGTTTTATTTGTACAGAGGCTTTTTAATTTGATGTAATCGAAATTTTCTATTCTGTGATCAGTAATGGTCTCTAGTTCATCTTTGGTCACAAATTTCTTTCTCCTCCACAAGTCTGAGAGATAAACTATTCTATGTTCCTCTAATTTATTTATAATCTCGTTCTTTATGCCTAGGTCATAGACCCATTTTGATCTTATCTTGGTATATGGTGTTAAGTGTGGGTCCATGCCTAATTTCTGCCATACTAATTTCCAATTATCCCAGCAGTTTTTATCAAATAATGAATTCTTTTCCAGAAGTTAGGGGCTTTGGGTTTGTCAAACACTAGATTGCTATAATTGACTATTCTGTCTTGTGAGCCTAGCCTTTTCCACTGATCCACTAATCTATTTCTTAGCCAATACCAAATGGTTTTGGTGACTGCTGCTTTATAATATAATTTTAGATCAGGTACAGCTAGGCCACCTTCATTTGATTTTTTTTTCATTAATTCCCTTGAGATTCTCGACTTTTTATTGTTCCATATGAATTTTGTTGTTATTTTTTGTAGATCAATAAAATATTTTCTTGGAAGTCTGATTGGTATAGCACTAAATAAATAGATTAGTTTAGGGAGTATTGTCATCTTTATTATGTTCGCTCGGCCGATCCAAGAGCACTTAATATTTTTCCAATTATTTAAGTCTGACTTTATTTGTGTGGAGACTTTTTTATAATTTTGCTCATATAATTCCTGACTTTCCTTTGGTAGATAGATTCCCAAATATTTTATGGTATCAACAGTTATTCTGAATGGAATTTCTCTTTGTATCTCTTGCTGTTGGGTTTTGTTGGTGATGTATAAAAATGCTGAGGATTTATGGGGATTTATTTTGTAGCCAGCTACTTTGCTAAAATTATGAATTATTTCCAATAGCTTTTTGGTAGAATCTCTGGGGTTCTCTAGGTATACTATCATATCATCTGCAAAGAGTGATAGTTTGGTTTCCTCATTGCCTACTCTAATTCCTTTAATATCTTTCTCGACTCTTATTGCCGAGGCTAGTGTTTCTAATACGATATTAAATAATAATGGTGATAGTGGGCAACCTTGCTTCACTCCAGATCTTACTGGGAAAGGTTCCAGTTTTTCCCCATTGCATATGATGCTTACTGATGGTTTTAAATATATGCTCCTGACTATTTTAAGGAAAAGTCCATTTATTCCTATGCTCTCAAGTGTTTTTATTAGGAATGGATGTTGGATTTTATCGAATGCTTTTTCTGCATCTATTGAGATGATCATGTGGTTTTTGTTTGTTTGGTTATTGATATAGTCAATTATGCTAATAATTTTCCTAATATTGAACCAGCCCTGCATTCCTGGTATAAATCCTACTTGGTCATAGTGTATTATCCTGGTGACAATTTTCTGTAATCTTTTTGCTAATATTTTATTTAAGATTTTAGCATCAATATTCATTAGGGAGATTGGTCTATAATTTTCTTTCTCTGTTTTCAGCCTACCTGGTTTAGGTATCAGTACCATGTCTGTGTCATAAAAGGAGTTTGATAGGACTCCTTCAATCCCTATTTTTTCAAATAGTTTATATAACATTGGAGTTAATTGTTCTTTAAATGTTTGGTAGAATTCACATGTAAATCCATCTGGTCCTGGGGATTTTTTCTTAGGGAGTTGATTGATAGTTTGTTCTATTTCTTTTTCTGAGATGGGACTGTTTAGGATATTTACTTCTTCCTCTGTTAGTTTGGGCAAGCTGTATTTTTGGAGGTATTTTTCTATTTCATTTAAGTTGTCGAATTTATTGGCATAAAGTTGGGCAAAGTAACTCCTAATTATTGCTCTAATTTCCTCTTCGTTAGTGGTGAGTTCTCCCTTTTCATTTTTAAGACTAACAATTTGATTTTCCTCTTTCCTTTTTTTTAATCAGATTTACTAAGGGTTTGTCTATTTTGTTGGTTTTTTCATAGAACCAACTCTTAGTTTTATTAATCAATTCAATAGTTTTTTTACTTTCAATTTTATTGATCTCACCTTTTATTTTTAGAATTTCAAGTTTAGTGTTTGACTGGGGGTTTTTAATTTGTTCCTTTTCTAGCATTTTTAATTGCAAACCCAATTCATTGACCTTCTCTTTCTCTATTTTATACAAATAGGCCTCTAGAGATATGAAATTTCCCCTTATTACCGCTTTGGCTGCATCCCATACATTTTGGTATGATGTCTCATTATTATCGTTTTCTTGGGTGAAGTTATTAATTATGTCTATGATTTGCTGTTTCACCCAATCATTCTTTATTATGAGATTATTTAGTTTCCAATTATTTTTTGGTCTACTTCCCCCTGCTTTTTTGTTGAATGTAATTTTCATTGCATCGTGGTCTGAAAAGGATGCATTTACTATTTCTGCCTTACTACATTTGAGTTTGAGGTTTTTATGTCCTAATATATGGTCAATTTTTGTGTAGGTTCCATGAACTGCTGAAAAGAAAGTGTATTCCTTTCTGTCTCCATTACATTTTCTCCAGAGATCTATCATATCTAACTTTTCTAGTATTCTATTTACCTCTTTGACTTCTTTCTTATTTATTTTGTGGTTTGATTTATCTAATTCTGAGAGTGCAAGGTTAAGATCTCCCACTATTATAGTTTTACTGTCTATTTCTTCTTGCAGCTCTCTTAGTTTCTCTTTTAAGAATTTAGATGCTACCCCACTTGGTGCATATATGTTTAATATAGACAGTGCTTCATTATCCATGCTACCCTTTAGCAAGATATAGTGTCCTTCCTTATCTCTTTTAATTAGATCAATTTTTGCTTTAGCTTGATCTGAGATCAGGATGGCTACCCCTGCTTTTTTGACTTCACCTGAAGCATAGTAGATTTTGCTCCAACCTTTTACCTTTAACCTGCATGTATCTCCCCGCTTCAGGTGTGTTTCCTGTAAACAACATATTGTAGGATTCTGGCTTTTAATCCATTCTGCTAACCGCTTCCTCTTTATGGGGGAGTTTACCCCGTTCACGTTTATGGTTAGAATGACCAATTCTGTATTACTTGCCATCTTGTTAACCCGGTTTATGCTTTCCTCCCTTCTTTCCCCTTTCCCCCCTTCCCAGTATTAAGCTTGTGAGCACCACTTGCTTCTCATAGCCCTCCCTTTTTAGTATCCCTCCCCCCACCTTAGAGTTCCTCCCCCTATCTTACCCCTTTCCCTCCCAGTTCCCGTACTCCCTTCCCCTTAGCTTATTCCTTCCCTTTTCACTTTTCCCTTCTCACTTTTCAATGAGATGGGAGAAGTTTCACCATAGATTGAATATGTCTTAAGATTTTTCACTTAAAGCCAATTCTGAAGGCACTAAGATACCCACTATATTCATCCCCTCCATTCTTTCTCTCAGATATAATAGGTTTTCTATGCCTCTTCATGAGATGTACTACCCCCACTTTACCCTTTTTCTGGTACAATGTCCTTTCCACATCAATTTCTAGAACAAGGTATACATGTATTCTTTATACATCTATATAGTCGAAATACAATTCCCAAGATTAATCTTTACCTTTTTAGATTTCTCTTGAGTTCTATATTTGTAGATCAAACTTTTTGTTAAGTTCTGTTTTTTTCATCAGAAATAGATGAAATTCACTTACTTCGTTGAATGTCCATCTTCTTCCCTGGAAAAAGATGCTCATTCTCGCTGGGTAAGTTATTTTTGGTTGCATACCAAGTTCCTTAGCCTTTCGGAATATCATATTCCAGGCCCTTCGATCTTTTAATGTGGATGCTGCCAGATCCTGGGTGATCCTTATTGTGGCTCCTTGATACTTGAATTGGGTTTTTCTAGCCGCTTGCAATATTTTTTCCTTCATCTGAGGGTTCTGGCATTTGGCCACTATATTCCTTGGTGTTTTGATTTTAGGATCCCTTTCAGTGGGTGATCGATGAATCCTTTCAATGTTTATTTTTTCCTCTGTTCCTATGACTTCTGGGCAGTTCTCTTTGATAATTTCCTGGAAAATAGTGTCCAGGCTCTTTTTTTCATCATGTTTTTCTGGGAGTCCGATGATTCTCAGGTTGTCTCTCCTGGATCTGTTTTCCAGGTCTGTTGTCTTCCCCAGAAGGTATTTCACATTTTTCTCCATTGTTTGATTTTTTTGGATTTGCTTGACTGATTCTTCTTGTCTCCTCGAGTCATTCAATTCCACTTGTTCAATTCTGATTTTCAGTGAAGTATTCTCTTCACTCACTTTTTAAAAATCTTTTTCTAATTGTCCAATTGAGTTCTTTTGTTCTGTGGAATTTTTTTCCATTTCGCCAATTTTGTTTTTTAGAGAGCTGTTTTCTGTTTCCAGTTCACTAATCCTATTTTTCAAGGATTTTACTTCTTTATCCACTCTCTCTTTAACTGACTTCTCCAGGCTCTTTTGCCAAGCCTCCCTCTCCTTTTCCCATTTTTCTTCTAGCTCCCTTGTGAGAGCCTTTTTAATCACTTCTATGAGGTTCATCTGTGCTGAGGAACAGATGCTCTCCTCCTTTGGGGATTCACCTGGGGACTGCCTGTTTTTAGAGTCTGCTCTCTATCTGTATAGAAGCTGTCAAAGGTTAAAGTCCTCTTCAGCTTCTTGCTCATTCTGTCTATTAATCAGAGACAAACTACCAAAGAAAAACAGAAAAAACTGGAGTCTTTCTTGGGGGGGGGGCTGGGTGTGTTATCGAGCTTCCTCTACAGACTGCAGGGGGCAGCAGTGAGGCACTAGCAGGACTGTGCTGCGCCTGCGCTCTGAGATCCCAAAGCGTGCTGAGTCACTGTGGGGGGGGAAGGGGGGGGGCGGCCAGGTCCTGAGAGACTCCAGCTGTTTGGGGTTGTATTCTTCAGCCCCGGTGTTTTTAGCTTCTCTGCTGGGCTGCTGACTTGCTGCAGGTTCCAAACCTGTAGCGAAGCTCTCCCTGCAGAGACGGCTGCGATCACTCCCCATCCCCTCTCCAGTCTGCTCCCGTGCTCTCACTGCCGCTGCCCGCCGCCTGCGCCCGATCTAAAACCGCCCCAGCCCTCCAGTAAAGACAGACCTTTCTTGGCAGATCTCAAGGATGGCTTCTCTTGGTAACTATATGTGGGTTTTTTTCAGTCAAGCATTGATTCAGAGGCTTGTAATGAAATGGATAGTGAGAGAAAGCGTGGAGCTTATGCAGCTGTGAGCCTCCTCTCCGCCATCTTAACCGGAAGTCCCACTAATTCATTATTAGTGATACTGAATGGATCCAGCCATTCTGGAGAGCAATTTGGAACTATGATCAAACTGTGCATACCCTTTGATCTACCAGTGTTTCTATTGGGCCTATATTCCAAAGAGATAGTAAAGGAACGAAAGGGAACCACATGTGCAAAAATGTTTGTGGCAACCCTTTTTGTAGTGTCAAGAAACTGGAAACTGAGTGGATGCCCATCAGTTGGAGAATGGCTGAATAAATTATGGTATAGGAATGTTATGGAATATTATTGTTCTATAAGAAACAATAAAGAGGATGATTTTAGTGAGAGACCTGTAGAGATTTACATGAACTATTGCTAAGTAAAATGAACAGAATCAGGAGATCATTATACATGGCAACATCAATATAGAACAATTTTGATGAACATGACTCTTTCTAACTATAAGATGATCGATGCCAGTTACAATAATCTTGTGATGAAGCGAGCCATCTATACCCAGAGAGAGGATTGTGGGAACTGAATGTGGAACACCATATAATATTATCACTCTCTTTGTTGTTGTTCACTTGCATTTTGTTTTCTTATTCATCTTCTTTTCTTTTTGATGTGATTTTTCTTGTGCAGCAAGAGGATTGTATAAATATGTTTACACATATTGGATTTAACATATATTTTAACATGTATAAATTATATTGGATTGCTTGCCATCTAAGGAAGAGGGTGGGGGGAAGGAGAGGAAAATCTGAAACACAAGGCTATGCAAGGTTCAATGTTGAAAAATTATCCATGTATATGTTTTGAGAACAAAAGCTTTAAAAATTAAAAAAAAAAAACAAAAACAAAAACAAAACTATTGACCAAGCAGCCTAAATATATCATAGCTTTTTTGTTGTCATCCAGTCATTTCATTTAGTCTGACTTTTCCTGACCCTCTTGGGGTTTTCTCAGCAGACATATTGTAGTGTTTTGCCATTTCTTTCTTCAGGCCATTTTACTGATGAAGAAATGCAACAAATAGTGTTTTGACATGTCCAAGATCACATAGTTACTAAGTATCTGAGCCCAAATTTGAACTCGTGAAGATAAGTCTTCCTGATTTAAGGCCCAGAACTTCATTCACTGTACCTTCTATCTGTTCCACATTATAACATATATGCCATCTTCACTGATTATTGCAAAACTGTGATACATTTCTGTACTCATGATTTATTTACATACTGAAAACATGTAAAATAGACCCAATTATAGTGAGAATGCTATTTTTTAATTCAGAGTGAAATTATTTTTTTAAATTAAAACATGCCTTACACATAATCATCTTATGAACAGTTCACACAAAACATTTAATTTTTCATGAAGACAGTATGATTTCCAAATCAGAGGAATCAAACTGAAGTATATTATTAACTGTTTGGTGTGTATTGATGACCTTAGACTATAGAATTTCAATATAATTCCAACAAAAGACACATAAGATGACTCCTTCATCCTTTGAAATGATACTAAATGATATTCATTTCTATGAAAATATAATTTGAACTCAATATGTATAAAAATCCAAACATATGTCAAGGTAAAATACAGATTAAAGGCTTTGATTTTGAATTCAGAGGTCACATTGAACAAAAGAATGAAGGTTATACTACCAAATATCTAGATTTCATTAGGCAAAGTATAGCAACTTTGGAATTATATAGGCTGTAAACAAATATCTTAAACAAAAACATGTTTTGAAATCAAAGCTCAAAGTACACTTTCAGAATCATAAAATGGATTGCAACAATTATAGAAATTCTTTCTTTTTCTTTTTTCTTTTACAATCTTTTAAATAAAATGTACATATTTTAAAGTAATTTTTTTTGTTGTTTTTAATACATGTTGCTTTATCAGCTACACCCAAAGAAAGAATACTGGGAAATGAATATAAACTGCTTGCATTTTTGTTTTTCTTTCTGGGTTATTTATACCTTCTGAATTCAATTCTCCCTGTGCAACAAGAAAACTGTTCAGTTCTGCACACATATATTGTATCTAGGATATACTGTAACCTATTCAACATGTAAAGGACTGCTTGCCATCTGGGGGAGGGGGTGAAGGAAGGGAGGGGAAAAATCAGAACAGAAGTGAATGCAAGGAATAATGCTGTAAAAAATTACCCTGGCATGGGTTCTATCAACAAAAAGTTATTAAAAAAGAAATACATGATGCTTTATGAATCATGTTGGGAGAGAAAAATTATAGCAAAAGGGAAAACCATGAGAGAGATGAAAGAAGTGAGCACAGCATGTGTTGCTTTGTATTCCATCTCCTTAGTTCTTTTTCTGGATATAAATGACATTTTTCTCTACACAGTCTATTCGGATTGCGTTGGATTACTGAATCACTGAGAAGAATCAAGTCTTTCATAGTTGATAATTGCACATTCTTACTGTTATTGTGTACAATATATTTCTGGTTCTTCTTGTTTCATTCTGCATCAGTTCATGTAAATCTTTCCAAGCCTTTCTAAAATCAGCTTGTTCATCATTTTTCATGATAATATTCCATTACCTTCATATAAAACAACTTGTTCAGCCATTTCCCAATTGATGGACATCTATTTATTTATTTATTTATTTATTTATAATACCTTTTTATTTACAAGTTATATGCATGGGTAATTTTACAGCATTGACAATTGCCAAACCTTTTGTTCCAATTTTTCCCCTCCCTCCTCCTACTCCCTATCCTAGATGGCAGGATGACCAGTAGATGTTAAATATATTAAAGTATAAATTAAATACAAAATAAGTATACATGACCAAACCATTATTTTGCTGTACAAAAAGAATAGGACTCTGAAATATTGTACAATTAGCCTGTGAGGAAAATCCAAAATGCGGGCAGGCAAAAATATAGGGATTGGGAATTCAATGTAATGGTCCTTAGTCATCTCCCAGAATTCTTTCGCTGGGTGTAGCTGGTTCAGTTTATTACTACTCAATTGGAACTGATTTGGTTCATCTCATTGCTGAAGATGGCCAGGTCCATCAGAATTGATCATCCTATAGTATTGTTGTTGAAGTATATAATGATCTTCTGGCCCTGCTCGTTTCACTCAGCATCAGTTCGTGTAAGTTTCTCCAGACCTTTCTGAATCATCCTGTTGGTCATTTCTTATCGAACAATAATATTCCATAATATTCATATACCACAATTTATTCAGCCATTCTCCAATTGATGGGCATCTACTCAGTTTCCAGTTTCTGGCCACTACAAAGAGGGTTGCCACAAACATTAATGCACATACAGATCCCTTTCCCTTATTTATGATTTCTTTGGAATATAAGCCCAGTAGTAACATTGCTGGATCAAAGGGTATGCACATTTTGATAACTTTTTGAGCATAGTTCCAAATTGCTCTCCAGAATGGTTGGATGTATTCACAATTCCACCAACAATGTATTAGCATCCCTGTTTTCCCACATTCCCTCCAACATTCCTCATTATCTTTCCCTGTCATTCTAGCCAGTCTGACAGGTGTGTAGTGGTATCTCAGAGTTGTCTTAATGTGCATTTCTCTGATTAATAATGACTTGGAGCATCTTTTCATATGGCTAGAAATAGTTTCAATTTATTCATCTGAGAATTGTCTGTTCATATCCTTTGACCATTTATCATTTGGAGAATGGCTTGATTTCTTGTAAATTAGAGTCAATTCTTTATATATTTTGGAAACGAGACCTTTATCAGAACCTTTGACTGTGAAAATATTCTCCCAGTTTATTGCTTCCCTTCTAATCTTGTCTTCAGTAGTTTTATTTGTACAAAAACTTTTCAATTTGATGAAATCAAAATTTTCTATTTTATGATCAGTAATGATCTCTAGTTATTTGGTCATATATTCCTTCCTCTTCCACAAATCTGAGAGGCAAACTATCCTGTGTTCCTCTAATTTATTTATAATCTCATTCTTTATGCCTAAGTCATGAACTCATTTTTACCTTATCTTGGTGTATGGTGTTAAGTGTGGGTCTATGCCTAGTGTCTGATATATGGTTTCCAATTTTCCCAGCAATTTTTGTCAAACAGTAAGTTTTTATCCCAAAAGCTGAGGTCTCTGGGTTTGTCAAACACTAGATTGCTATAGTTATTGACTGTTTTGTCCTTTGAACCTAACATATTCCAGTGATCAACTAATCTATTTCTTAGCCAATACCAAATGATTTTGGTAACTGCTGCTTTATAATATAATTTTAGATCTGGTACAGTTAGGCCACCTTCATTTGATTTTTTTCATTAATTGCCTTGAAATTCTTGACCTTTTGTTTTTCTATTATGAACTTTGTTGTTATTTTTTCTAGGTCATTAAAATAGTTTTTTGGGAGTCTGATTGGTATAGTGCTAAACAAATAGATTAGTTTAGGTAGTATTGTCATCTTTATTATATTTGCTCCCTCTAACCAAGAACATTTAATATTTTTCCAATTGGTTAAATCAGACTTAATTTGCATGAAAAATGTTTGTAGTTTTGCTTTTCCTTGGCAGATAGATTCCTAAGTATTTTATATTATCAGTAGTTCCTTTAAATGGATTTTTTCTTTGTAACTCTGAGTGTTGGATTTTGTTATGACATCCATTTATTTTACAATTTTTTGCTACCCCAAAAAAGGCTGCTACAAAAAAAAAATTCCAACCATGTGGGTCCTTTCCCCATTTCCATGGGATATGGTGGCACTAGTGGGTCAAAAATTATTCATATATTCATAGCATTTTCACTTGATTTTGTATGAGTTTCTAGGATTCTCTAAGTATGTCATCTTCTACAAAAAGTGATAGTTTTATTTCCTCATTGCCTGTTGTAATTCCTTTAATTCCTTTTTATATTTTTTATTGCAAAAGCCAATAATAGTGATAATGGGCATCCTTATCTCACCCCTGATCTTATTGGTAATGTGTAGAGCTTCTGTCCCTTAAAAATAATGCTTGATGTTAGTTTTCGCTAGATACTGCTTATTATTTTAAGGAAATCTCCCTCTATTCCTATGTTCTCTAATATTTTTTAATATAAACGAGTGTTATATTTTGTCAAAAGCTTTTTCTGCATCTCTTGAGATTATCATATCATTTTTGTTGGTTTTATTTTTAATATGGTCCATTATGGTAATGATTTTCCTGATATTGGAATTCCTGGTATTCCTGGTATAAATCCCACTTGGTTGACGCATACTATTCTGCTAATAAGGTGCTATAATATAGCTAATATGTCAAGTCAAAGAGAAAATTATACCAAAACATGGCATTAATCACCTCCTTTATATGGAAGACATAAATGCATCAATATTCATTAGGGAGGTTGATCTGTAATTTTATTTCTCTGTTTTGTCTCTTAAGTATTATCACCATTTTTTTTTTCCATAGAAGGAATTTGGCAGGACTTCTTCTTTGCTTGTTTTCTCAAATAGTTAACATAATATTGTCATTAATTGTTCTTTAAATGTTTGGTAGAGACCTGAGTTTCAATTGATAAATGACGGACAAAAGCAGCTACACCCAAAGAAAGAACACTGGGAAACGAATGTGAACTATCTGCATTTTTGTTTTTCTTCCTGGGTTATTTATACCCTCTGAATCCAATTCTCCCTATGCAACAAGAGAACTATTCGGTTCTGCAAACATATATTGTATCTAGGATATACTGCAACATATCCAACATATAACGGACTGCTTGCCACCTAGGGGAGGGGGTGGAGGGAGGGAGGGAAAAAAAAATCGGTACAGAAACGAGTGTCAATATAAAGTAATTATTAAATAAAAATTTAAAAAAAATGTTTGGTAGAGTTCACTTACATATCATTCTGCCTCTTAGGGAATTTTTAGGGAATATCAGTTTCTTCAATTTCTTTTACTAAAATGAAACTTTTAAAATAATTTATTTCCTCTTCTGTTAATTTGGGCAATTTCATTTGTAAATATTCATTGATTTCTGTTAGGTTACGTCCTAACCGGGTGGTACCTTTCCTTAACTAGTATCATACAGGAGACAAGATAGTCAGTCACCACATCCAATGAAGGTTGCAGCAGGCACACTTTATTTGGTACAGTTCATGATCTCTCTCTTTCTCCCTCATCCCTTTTCCCTTATATCTTCCCCTCAACTGTCCTCCATTTCCCCCAGGACACATGCCTCAGCAACAATCCTTCCAATGGAGGGGAGTGCTTGCCCCATTCTTGGCATGTACTTGATGCATGACTGTTTGTGACTTATTTCTCTTGCTGGAATACCTCATACACACCTGTCAGCAGAATATATGACTGCATGCCTCACCCATATTCTGTTTGTACTGTTATCCAAGGCATTGTGTTATAGGGGTCATGAAAAACAGGTGGGTTAGAAGGTTTCAGGGCTCAACAGATTTCCATTAGATTGCCAGATTGCTGGCATATAGTTGACAAAATAATTTCTAATTATTGCTTTAATTACTTTTTCATTGGTGATAAGTTCACCCTTTTCATTTTCAATGCTGGTAATTTGCTTTTTAAAAAAAATTTTTCTTTTACTACTATAATTAGTCAAATGTTCATTTTTAAAATAAAACCAAATTTTATTTGATTAATTTGTTCAATAGTTTTCTTAATTTCAATTTTATTAATTTCTCTTTTGAGTTTCAGAATTTTCAATTTGGTATTTAATTGGAGGTTTTTAATTTGTTCTTTTTCTAGCTTTTTTAGTTGTTTGCTCAATTCATTGATCTCCTTTTTATCTATTTTATTCATATAACTATTTAGAGATATGAAATTTCTCCTAACTGCTTTAGCTTCATTCTATTAGTTTCAGTATGTTGCTTCATTATCATTGTTCTCTTGAATGACATTATTGATTGTTTCTATAACTTTCTGTTTGACTCACTCATCTTAGAATTATATTATTTTATTTCCAATTGATAATTTGTCCTTCTATGGAACTTTAATGAATATAATTTTATTGCATCATGAAAGATAAAACGTGGGAATCAAAAGACCTCCTTACCTTAATCACTCCCCTCATGGGCAATATCCCAATGAACTTATCCAGTGTTATGTCAAAAAAATGAGGAATGACAGGTATCTGAACAAAACAGATTTATTTGGGATAATGAAGAAGTTCTTGGTAACAATTTGTAACCAATCTCTAAACCAGTAGCAGAACTGGTGGCTTCCAGACCTCTCAGCACAGAGACACCAAAGATGATCTTGAATAACATCATTCTTTTTATTATATCATGCTGCAAATAATTTCTTGTTTAAGTAGCATATTTGTTTTTCTGCTAACAAAAATGATCATTTTCACTAGTTCAGCAAAAAAAAAAAATGGTTGAAATGGTACCTTAAAATAACTACTAAAAATCTTTATCTGGTACCCTGGTAAAAGTTAAACAAGGTTATCTGTATACATTTTAAAATTTAATCTGCATCCCTGAAATCTTCTTTAACCTAGATGAATAACAAACTAATAAATCAAATCATTGTGATTTGATACAATGGCCCATTTATGAAATGCAAATGCTCAAGCTGAAAATTTAACAACCTGTGAGTTTGACCTGCCTTCAGCACACTCTAGCACAACTTTGCAATAATTTTTAACTGGTAAAGAGGTATAGATTCTGTATACACATCATCTTGGACTCTTTATTTATTTATTTATTCATTCAATCTTCTGAATCCTCCCTGGTGTCCCTGGGTGTCTGGACAAAGAAGTCCAGAAACCTCCAGCACTGCTGATGATTCAGAGATCATATGTGACTAAGCCAGGCCAGAGCAGAGTCCGGGGCCAGGTCTGGGACTTGGTCTAGGCTTGTGGCTAGAGTTGGTGTGGCCTGCACTGGGATTGCATGCGAAGCTCCCATGTTGGAAAAGTCAAGTAATAAATAGGTTAGGGAAATGAGCCTATAACAACAAGTTTCTGACCATTGAAAGTTGTTATGTTGTCAGAGAAGATCAAAACACACTCAGAAAATGATAACAAAGTCAAAGCTCCTATATCCAAGGCCTCCAAGAAAAATAAGAATTGGGTTTACATCATGGAAAAATTCAAGAGATATTTTGAAACAAGTGAATGAAAATCAAGTAAGAGAGAGGAAAAAAAATAGGAAAGAAATTGAGAGTGTTACAAAAGAAAATACAAAAACTAATGAGGAAAAGAATGCCTTAAAAAGCAAAGTTGACCAATTGGGAAAGGAGGGAGGAAGGTCAGTGGAGAAGGTTTGTGGCAATGCAGTAGGATTATGGTGTGCAGTCCTATGCAGGCTAAGCCAACACAGCCCTGGTTCCAATTTCAGCAGCCTCAGCATCAGCAAAACAGGATTCTATTGGTTTAGTAGATAGGTCTTACAGCTATAGTGAGGCTGGAACATTTTTTAATAACTTCAGGGCAAAAAAAGAGTACTTGCAGTCAAGCACCTAGAAAGATCACTGAAAATAGCTACACAAAATCCCTGTATCTTGGGACAGTGTACCCACCACCCTGGAAACAGAGTTCTTCTTTAACAAATTGTCTCAGTTCCTCATTTATAAAATGAGCTGAAAAAGGAAACGGCCAATGGCTCTAGCAAAGAAAACCACAAATGGGGTGATAAACAGTCAGACATGACTGAAATGGCTGAACACCAGCAATTACGGCACTGAGAATAAAGACAGAATCAAATAGTTTTGTGTATCATGAAACATACCTCATATCTGGGGAAACAGCATACATAGATCTGTTTTGCAAGGCCCCTGAATGAAACATTAGTGAGAACTCTGAAATTCTCTCTTTGCTTTTGGGAATGTCACTGTCACAAACTGAAGTATATGAGATGCCTCTCATAGTTTTTTAACATATAGCAAAACCTTATCTTACTATGTATGATCCAGAAGGCAGATGATAATCCTCTTTCCTGATATTAACATTTAGAGAGGAGATGAGAAGCATATTTCACTGGAAAAGTGACAGGAACCATGACTGGGGTTGTTTCTCCTTTCAATTATTTGCCACATAGACACTATCTCCCTGAGGTTGGTTTTGAGAATGCAATTTTCATTCTTCATTCACATTCTCCAGTTATCATTTGTTTTAGCTAATGTTTTAATTCCCTGGGGTTTACAACTTGTGAAATATGAAGTGAGTGTTAAATAAAGTACAAAAATGAGCTATTCTCAACTTGGATAATCACTTAAATACAAGACAACTGTTTAATCTTTCAAACAGCTTTGTAGAAAGTTCATTTCTGATTGCATTTTACCCAGTTTGCATTGAAATTGAAATGTAAAAAGCACATTTACCCAAGATAGCAAAAGACCTTTATTGTCATAGATCAAAACCTCTAGAATGCACATGCCTTTTTTGGTAGAAGAAAATCTTCCTTCTAAAGTGACAGATGAATGAGCCCCCCAAATTCTAACTCCTCATTATACTATCTTCTTATATTGTTGGGTCTAATTTTCCCTGCATGTTTTTTTTTTAAAGTTTTTAATGAGTATTATCCTTTTTTTCTTTATTTAAAGCTTTTTGTTTTTCAAAACATATACATAGACAATTCTTCAACATTAGCCCTTGCAAAATCTTGTATTCCAATTTCCCCTCTCCTTCTCCTACATCTCCTCTAGATGGCAATTTAAATTAAACATGGTAGAAATATATGTCAAATTCAATACATGCATACATATTTATACAATTATCATGCCGCACAAGAAATATCAAATCAAACCAGTAAAAAAAGAGAGAAGCAAAATAAAATTTAAGCAAACAAAACAAAAAAGAGTATCTAGTTCTGAGAGAGCAAGGTTGATATATCTATAATATAACATCTATAATGCTGTGAAGCAAATTGTGTTCCCTTTGACTTTTGGGGGAAGCAATGGGGTTGAATCCTGTGAATCTCTCTGCTGGGAGAGGCCCACCCTCAGGGAATCAAGATGCACCCTCTGTTGAGTTGAAAATTAGTCCAGGACCACTTCTAATAGCTTATTCAAGTGGAGATTTTGGCCTCTGCTCAAAGTGCTCCTCAGTCTCCAGGCCAAGACTTACCTATAAAACAGGGGAATGTTACTCCATCTTTGCCAAATTCCTAATCAGAAATTTTGCCCCCAAAGAAAGCCTCCTTAGTGAGCAATAAAAATCCTTTTTTCAGGTTTTGCAAATTCTTTCACATAGGGCCTGCATCTCTGACCAGGAGGGGATCTCTCCTCTTATTCCCACACCTCATCATTCTTGCAGCTCTCTTAATTTCTTCTTTAGGAATTTAGATACTATGTAACTTGGTGCACATATGTTTATTATTGACACTTCTTCATTATCTATGGTAGTCATTAGCAAGATATAATTTCCTTCCTTATCTCTTTTAATTCTATCAATTTTTTGCTTTTGCTTGATCTGAGATCAGGATAGCTACCTCTTCTTTTTTCTTTTTTTACTTCACCTGAAGCATAATAGATTCTGTTCCAGCCTTTTACTTTTACTCTGTATGTATTACTCTGTTTTAAATGTATTTCTTATAAATAGCATATTGTAGGGTTCTGGCTTTTAAGCTAATCTGTCATTCAATTCCACTTTATGGGAGAGTTTACCCCATTCACATTTACAGTTAAAATTACTAATTCTGTATTTTCTGCCATCTTATTTACCCCAAATTATACTTTTCTCTTTCATTTTCCCCTTTCCCTACTCCCCAGTATTCTACTTTGAGCAAAACTTGCCTTAAGCAATCCTCCCCTTTTACAACACTTCCCCCTTTCTTATATCTTTTCTCTACTATTTCTGTTTTCCCTTCTATTAGCCTTCCCATTCCTTTTCCCCTTTCCCCTCTTACTTTCCTATAATGTGAGAGAAGTTTCTCTGTGAAACCTAATGTGTCTAATATTCTCTCTTTGAGCCAAATCTGATGAGAATAAGATTCACATAGTGTTCATCCCCCTCACTTTTCCCCTCAATTATGATGGGTTTTCTTTGCCTCTTCATGAAATGTAATTTCTCTCATATTACCTCCACTTTCTTTCCAGCTCTAGTTTTTTTTTTTTTTTTTAAGATATTATAACATTAAAATCAAATGATACTTGCACTTTCTATGTATACCTATAACAGAGACACAGTTCTCAAGTTTCATCAACTTTTTGAAGTTCTTTTTGTATTTGCCCAATTTCCCAAAATCTATGGATTTTTTTCCATTTCAAAAATTCTGTTTTTTAGGAAGTTGTTTTTTTTTTTTTCATTTTGTCAAATCTATTTTCAAGAGTTATATGATTTTCCCCTTTCACTGTCTATTTAGTAATGAATTATCTTCAGATAATTTCTGTTTTCTTTTCCAATCCTCTTGCAAAATTCTCATTTACTTTCCCCATTTTTTTCTAGCTCTCTTTCAAGATACCTTTTAAATTGATTCTAGGAGAATCTTGTGGGATGGGGACCAATTTTAATCACCCTTTGGAGCTTCATTTGGGGACAATCTGATTTTAGGGCAGCATCTCAGGAGGGCAGATGGGCCAGGAATTCCTAATCACTGGAGGTTTCCTTAATTTTCATGGACTCAGCCCTCTAACTCCCCAGACTATCAGGACATGAAAATTTCTGTGATTCAAACTGAGGCTACTCCAAACTCAGCTAGCCCCAAGATTCCCCAGTTGCTGCTTCTAAGAAGTTAGCTTGAAAGTGTTTATATTTCCAATTAAAGCTCAGTCCTATAGTCTTTCTTGAGATCTTTTCAGTTTGTCACAAGGGTCTGTAATGTGTGTATTCTTGGGAGTATGGTTTTAAAAGTGGCACTTGTCTTTGTGGTAATACAAAACAAACTTGCAAAGCCAACATGGCAGAGAGGACAAATGTTCCTTTCTGACCTCTTACTGTGACTCTCAGACTTACTAGCAAATCCATCCTTTGAATTAGTTCTGGACTGGCAGAACCCACAAATACTTGTAGTGTAACAAATTACCAGCAAGAGAAAATATCAAAGATTTTCAGAAAAGGTCTGTTTCAATCTGGCACAGAGAGAGATGGACCAAGTGCAAGCAAGCTGAACACAGACACAGTGCAAGTGGTGCACATGCCAGGGGTGGTGTGGAATCCACAAGCCATAAAATCTACAGGAAGGAAGGTACAGAAGCGTTGGCTACTCTGCCCTAATTGCAAGGCAGTAAATCAACAGAAAAGTTATAAAATATCAAATAGAAATATAAAAAGTAAATCATGAACCCCACAATGACAGAATTTCATGGGAACTGACCGTGCCCACCCAGCAATGGAAGTCAGTCAGCATTGAGGAACCAGCATACCTAGTAAGTACAGAAGCAATGAAGTGGGGACACTTCTGGCTGCAAACACTTACAGGAGAATAGAGTTCTTGGTGTGGGATTCCATCCCAGAGGAAGGAACTGATGCGAAGCCATCTTCCCAACTCAGAATTAGAGGTGATTATCCTAATAAGTTCCCATTAAAAAAAAAAAAAGAACTATGAACATTTGTGAAGATAGCTAGGTGATGAGTGAAGACAACACTGGGTTTGGAATTAGGGAGACTACTCGTCATAACTTAAAATCCAGCTTCAGCTGTGTGACCCTAGACAAGTCATTAAACCTTGTTTATCTCTTCCTCATCTATAAAATGAGCCAAAGACGGAAATGGTCAGTGACTTTAGTATCTTTGCTAAGAAAACAACAAATGGGGCAATGAACAGTTAGACATGAGTAAAATGTCTAAATACCAACAACTATAGCACTTAGAAAAAATCCAAATCAAACAGTCTTGTGTTTTATGAAATCTGTCAACCAAAGAAAATTGCTATGAGAATAGGAAGAACATTGAAGTAAAAAGAGCCTCTCTACCCCAAAGAATAATGTTAAATGGATAGCTTTTCAGAAAGAATTTATAGAAGCATTCAAAAAAGATTCTAAAATCAAATGAAAGAGATTAAGGAAAAACAAATTCAAGAAAAACAAGATGATTACAAAAAGAAAGTCAAGTAACTAGAAAAGGAGATTCAGAATTTTAAAGGAGAAGATGCTTCTTTGAAAATTAGAATTGAAAAAGGGAAGGCAAAGAAGTTATAATAGACCAAAATGTAATAAAGCAAAATATATGAAGAATAAAAAATTAGAAGTGAAGTGAAACATCTGCTAAGAAAAACAAGAGATCTGAAGAATAGTTCAGGAAGAGAAAACCTAAAAATAACTGGACTATCAGAAATCTGTGAAAAAATCTTAACACAATAATAGGAGAAATAATCAAAGAAAATGGTCCTTAAGTGATAGAACATGAAAGAAAAGTAAAAGTAGAAAAAAATCCACCACTTATCTACTCATAGAGATCCTATAAGGAAAATAAATAGGAACATCATTGCTAAATTTTGAAACCTATTGATTAAAGAGAAAAATTTAGAAGAAAAATACTTTGCAAAAAAATTCAAATATGCTGGAGCTACACTTAGAATTGTACAGGATTAATCACATCTATAGTAAAAGACTGCAGCCCTTGGAACAATATATTGACAACCAAAGACATGTATATAACTAAAACTACTATATCCAGCAAAGCTACATATAATGTTGAATGAAAAAAAAAAAGACATTCAATTAACTTGCAGACTTTGCCTCAATCAATCCTAAACTCAATAGGGAATTTAACACTTAAGAGCCAAGATCAAAGACTCATTTCAAGAGGTTCAACATGAACAAAAACTTGAGAGTATAGGAATAAATGGACTTTTCCTTAAAATAATCAGTAGCATCTATTCAAAACCATCACTAAGCATCATATTTAATGGGAGTAAACTGGAACCATTCCCAGTAAGGTCAGGAGTGAAACAAGGTTGTCCACTATCACCATTACTATTCAATATTGTATTAGAATTGCTAGTTTTGGAAATAAGAGAAGAAATAGAGATTAAAGGAATTAGAGTATGTCAATTTTTCAGTTCAACTCTGTTCTTTTTATCAAAAATAAATAAATTCACCTGTTTCATTAAAAGTCCCTATTTTCTTCAAAACATGATGCTTAATTTTACTGAATAGTTGATTCTTAGTGGCAGTATCAAATCCTTTGCACTCTGGAATATCACATTCCAGATCCTTAGGTTCTTCAAAGTGGAAGCTGCTAGATTCTGAGTTATCTGATTGTGGTTCCATAATATTTTATATATTTTTTCTTTCTGGCTGCTTTCAGTATTTCCTACTTGAACTGATAATTCCTTGTAATCCCCTACCTTGTCCCTAAGATAGCAAGTAATTCAATATATATTAAATCTAATATACATAAACAAAATTATACAATTATCTTGCTGCACAAGAAAAATCAGATCAAAAAAGAATGAAAATGCATTAAAAAAAAGATGCAAGTGAACAACAATGAAAAGAGTAAGAATGTTATGTTTTGATCCAAACTCAGTTTTCACAATCCTTTCTCTGGCTTTCTTCATCACAAGATCATTGAAACTGCTCTCAATCATTTCATTGTTGAAAAGAATAACATTCATCAGAATTGATTGTCATATAATATTGTCATTGGTGTGTACAATGATTTCTTGGTTTTGCTCATTGCACTTAGCATCACTTCATGTAAGTATCTCCAGGCCAGCCCCAAAAACATTCTGCTGATCATTTCTTATCAAACAATAATATTCAATAACATTCATATAGCATAACTTATTCAGTCATTCTCCAACTGATGAGAATTCACTCAATTTCCAGTTTCTGGCCTCTACAGAAAGGGCTGCCACAAATATGTTTGCACATTGGGTTCCTTACCTTTCTTTAAGATCTCTTCAGGATATAGGTCCAATACAATCACTGCTGGGTCAAAGGGTATGCACAATTTGATAACTTTTTGAGCATAATTACAAATTGCTAGTGTACTCCTGTTTCCATTCAATTTTCTCCAAAGATCTATCATACCTAACTTTTCTAATATTTCATTTACCTCCTTAACTATTTTCTTGTTTATTTTGTGATTCAATTTATCTAGTTCTGAGAAAGAAAAGTTGAACTTTCTCACTAGTACAGTTTTGCTGTCTATTTCTTCTTACATCTCTCTTAACTTCTTCTCCAGGAATTTGGATGCTATACAGCTTGATGCATATATGCTTCCTATTGATATTGCTTCATTATCTATGGTATCCTTTACCAAGAGATAGTTTCCTTCCTTATCTCTTTTAATTTGATCTGTCTTTGCTTTTACTTGATCTGAGATCAGGTCACCTGAAGCATAATGGTTCTGTTCTTCACTCAATATGTATTACTCTGCTGTAAATGTGTTTCTTGTAAACAACATATTGTAGTATTCTGGCTTTTAATCCAGTCTGCTATCCCCACAATCACAGTTAAAATAACTAATTCTGTATTCCCTGCCTTCTTATTAACCTTCAGTTATGTGTTTGTTTTTCTTTTCTCCTTTCCCTCCTCCTCAGTGTTTTACTTTTGATGATCAGTTCCCTCAGTCATTCCCCTTTAGAGCTCCTCCCCCTTTTTACACCTTTCCACTACTATTTCTGTTTTTCCTTCTTTTCACCTTACCCTTTCTTTTCTCCTTTTCTTTCTAATTTTCCTATAAAGTTAGACAAATTTCTCTGTAAAATCAAATATGACTGATATTCTCTCTTTGAGCCAAATCTGATGAGAGTAAGACATGTAGTGCTCATCTCTTGCTCTTCTTTCCCTCAATTATAATAGGTCTTCTTTGCCTCTTTGTGAGATGTAACTTCCCTTATTTTAACTTCCCTTTCTTCTTTTTCCAGTACAATCCCCTTTCCATCTCTAGGTTATTTTTCTTATTATCATAATAAAATCACATAATATCCACATTCTCTAAGTATACCCATAACAAATATAGTTATCAAGAGTTCTTTCCTTTTTATTGTTTTATGCTTCTCTTGAGTTCTGTGTTAGGAGATCCTTTTTTTTTTTTTTTTTTTTTTTTCGTTCAACTCTGATGTTTTTCTTAGAAATAGGTGAAATTCACCTATATTTTTGAATGTCCATCTTCTTCCCTGAAAGATAATGCTCATTTTAGCTGGACAACTGATTCTTGACTATAATCCAAGATTTTTTTGCCTTTTGAAATATCAGATTCCAGGCCCCTTTGATATTTTGAACTGGAAGCTGTTAGGTCCTGGGTAATACTGCTTGTGGCTCCTTCATATTTAAATTGTTTCTTTCTGGCTGCTTGTAATATATTTTCCTTGCTCTAATAATTCTGAAATTTAGCCACAATATTCCTTGGGGTTTTTAATTTTGAGGTTTCTTTCAGGAGGTGATTGATGAATTCTTTCAATTCTATTTTACCTACTGATTCTAGGACATCAGGGCTGTTTTCCTTTATGATATTATATAAGATAATGTCTAGGTTCTTTTTTTAATGATAGCTTTCAGGAAGTCCAATTATCCTTAGATTTTCTCTCCCCGATATATTTTCCAGGTCAGTTGTTTTACCAAGTACCTATTTTACATTTTCTTCTCTTTTTTCCATTTTTTTGGTTTTGTTTGACTGAATCTTGAAGGCTTATTGAGTCATTCATTTCCCTTTGTTCAATTCTAATTTTTAGTATATTATTTTCTTCAGTTACCTATTTTAGTTGCTTTTGTATTTGGCCAATGGTATTGTTTTTTTCATTGTATTTTTTTCAATTCCACAAATACTGATTTTCAATGAATTGGTATCTTTTTCATATCTATTTTGTAAGGAGTTTTATGCTTTTTCCATTTCATCAAATCTATTTTGTAGGGAGTTATAAGCTTTCCCCATTTCATCAAATCTATTTTTAAGAAGTTTTCTTCAGATAATTTATGTTTTTCCTTTTCCATACTCTCTTGTAAAGATCTCATTTCCTTTCCCCATTTTTCTTCTAATCCTATTTTAATATAGTATTTGAAATCTTCCAAGAAAGCCTTGTGAAATGAAAAACAATTCATAACTCCCTTTGGGGCTTCATGTGGAGTTGATTTGCCTTTAGGAACTTCAGGGTTCGAGGTCTGTTCTTCTTTCTCTCCATATGGTGAGAGTTCTATTTGTTTTATTTTGTTTTGTTTTTTGCAATTTTCAGATGAAGAAATTGAAACTATTACCACTCACATGAAAGAGTGTTCCAAATCACTATTGATCAGAGAAATGCAAATTAAGACAACTCTGAGATATCACTACACACCTGTCAGATTGACTAAGATGACAGGAAAAAATAATGATGAATGTTGGAGGGGATGCGGGAAAACGGGGACACTGATGCATTGTTGGTGGAGTTGTGAACAAATCCAGCCATTCTGGAGAGCAATCTGGAATTATGCCCAAAAAGTTATCAAACTGTGCATACCCTTTGATCCAGCAGTGTTTCTATTGGGCTTATACCCCAAAGAGATACTAAAAAAGGGAAAGGGACCTGTATGTGCCAAAATGTTTGTAGCAGCCCTGTTTGTAGTGGCTAGAAACTGGAAAATGAATGGATGCCCATCAATTGGAGAATGGCTGGGTAAATTGTGGTATATGAATGTTATGGAATATTATTGCTCTATAAGGAATGACCAGCAGGATGAATACAGAGAGGCTTGGAGAGACCTACATGGACTGATGCTAAGTGAGATGAGCAGAACCAGGAGATCACTATACACTTCGACAATGATATTATATGAGGATGTATTCTGATGCAAGTGGATTTCTATGACAAAGAGACTTAACTGAGTTTCAATGGATAAATGATGGACAGAAACAGCTACACCCAAAGAAGGAACACTGGGAAATGAATGTGAACTATTTGCATTTTTGATTTTCTTCCCGAGTTATTTTTACCTTCTGAATCCAATTCTCCCTGTACAGCGGGAGAACTGTTCGGTTCTGCAAATATGTATTGTATCTAGGATATACTGCAACATATTTAACATATATAGGACTGCTTGCCATCTGGGGGGGGGGAGGAGGGAGGGAGGGAGAGAAAACGAAACATAAGCGAGTGCAATGGATAATGTTGTAAAAAAAAAAAAAAATTATCCTGGCATGGATTCTGTCAATACAAAGTTATTATTAAATAAAATAAAATTTAAATTTAAAAAAAATTAAAAAAAGATATAGATTATACATGTATCTTCATATTAACCCCATTTCTACCTTAACCATATTGTGAAAGAAGAATCAACACAAAAAAAGTCTCAAGAAAGAAAAAAAAATAATAACAAATAAAGTGAAAAGGACATATCAATCTCCATTCAGACACCATGGTTCTTCCCCTTAAGGTGGATAGTATTTTCAATCATTAGTCTTTTAGAATTATCTTAGATCATTCTGTTCTTGAAGAGAGCTAAGTCTATCAAAGTGGATCATCACAAAATATTGATGTTACTGTGTACAATCTTCTCCTGGTTTTGCTCATTTCTTCCTTTTAGTTTAAAAAGCTGCTTTCATTTCTTCTTAAAAATTATTATAATTGCTTATCTCTAGGTTAACAGCACTTCTTTGTTTCTCCTTAGCCCTCAAAGTGATTCAATAATCATATATACCAGTTTCTTCATACCCTAAGATAGATTTTATTTAGGACTAGTGACATAAGTTTGTTTCTCTAGACCTCAGCCTCCTTCTATGGAAGTCAAACTTGATAGCCCCTAAATTTTCCTCTGTCTCTAAGCCTATGATTGACAATATCATTCTTGCTGTTATAGGAAATATAATTATCCCCATGGGACCAGATCTGTGACTTTGTCATCATAAGAGATCCTTTGTAAGTACATTCATTCTATCAGTGCAAGTCACATCTGCTCTGCAACTTAAAAACTCTGAATTGTCTGGGTTCTGGAGAGATTGTGACTTCTCAAAAGTCATGTAACCAGTCAATATCAGAGACAGGTGAATTGATGTTTACTTGATTCAGTTTTTGGATACTTTTCTTTCTATTCTGTAATATTTTTTAACTTTGTATACCTGAATTTCAAAAAAAGGGAGTTAAGTAAATCCTGATTTTTCTGGGCCACCAATTAATATTCATATCTATCCATAGTAGGGATCTTACTTGTTCATTGTCCTCTTATCACCTACAAAGCTAAATAATGCCTTTTTAATTCTATTGAACATTTATCCCAATTTTCCTGGTATTATGCTTGAATTTTAAATGAATTCTTTTAAATGCTAAGCTTGTGTTTGGCAGAGCAATAAGAGATAGATAGCATCAAAATCAAATGAAAAAAAAATATGGGCAAAGGAGGAAACAAAACCCTCCCTTACTTGCTGGAGACATGAGCTTAGAAAACCCCAGAGAATCATGGAACTAACTAAGTAAGATTATGGATGGCATTTGTAAGGGTTTACAAAAAATCAGCATGTTTACATACAAATAATTGATAGAGATTAAGTGGTAAGCAGTTGGGGAATGGTTGAAAAAAATCTCATCTTTGTATATAATGAAATATTATTGTTAAGTATAAAATGTGTTTCTATTGAGTTGAGAGATTGTGGGAGGATGTGTATGAATTGATTTTGAGTAAAACAAGTAGAAACAATTGATCATATGCACAACAATTATAGCAATATGAATGAAAAGATTATTGAAGGGAAATTAAATTCTGAATAATTATTAAAAAATTCAAGTGATGTTTAATAAAATATACCTCCTCTCTTGTGGCAGGACTGAAGAGACTATATTGTCTAGGTTTTCAGACACAATAACTATGTAGATATTTTTGTTTAATTTTTTTTCTTTCTTTGTCATAAAAGTAGGTTCCATTTTGAGACTGAATTTTTCTGTTTTTATATCACATTTATTTCTGAACATGCTTCTTCTATTTAACAAGACATTCCTTGCAAAAAAAAAAAAATAAACAAGCAAATAAAGGAAAGAAATCACAGTTGAAAAAAAAATCTAAGACACTGACTGCATCTGACAATATATGCAATTTGCTATACTCATAGTCCACCATTTCTGAAACAAGAGAGATAGGTTCATTTTCTCATTCCTTTCTGGCACCAGACTGGATCATTATACTTATATGGTTGAAAATTAAATGGATTAGAGACAGATCTGAGACTAGATCTCAGATATCTTCATTTACAAGGCAATAGCAATTTATCATTCACTTTACATTGATAGAAGTTGTTATTGACAACTAAGGTTTTCCACCAGTTCTCCTTAATTCTTCCCACTTATAAAAAATGGGGAATTGTTTAAGGATCATGCCTAAATGAAGAGGCAGGTCAATTCTCCAAGAGTCTCCATAGTTTTAAATCATAACAAGATTCAAGGAAGGAATTGAAAAGCAGCCTTGGCTGATGCAGATGTTCCTTGTGGATGAGGAATGAAATAAATTGGAGGAAAGAGGCAAGAGGAGAGAGGTCAGAGAACAATAACTTCCTCTTAGTCTTCTTGTATCAGCTCATCATCTGTTCACATGAAGAGATCCATTCTACAAGTCTGAATTAGACCTCCAGCAGCCACTGGCAGGGGACTCCTGTACAACAACAACTTCTAGTGGCCTGGCAGAGACCATGGAAAAGGGATTGAGGGAAAGAGCATAATAGAGTAGAAGAGGAACGTGAATTCATATTATTCCTGACTCTTACACAAATAGGGGCACACACATATACTCATTATTCAAAAGACCATGTGATGGATAACCTGTGCATCTTGCTTAATTCATGCTACTAATGTAGGCTTTTGGCACTTTCACAACTTTAATTCTGTGTCATATGTTAGTGAGATCTAACCAAGAAGCCTCTTTCTTCCTTTGTGTGAATTCCACCCCAATCATCCTCATCATATTTCTTATATGCACATTTTTCTTATATTAGTTTGGATTTTTTAAGAAACATGGGGAAGAAAATCAAATTAAATCATTCACATTGAGGTATTTGTATCCAAGTATGTGTTGTTCCTAATCATAGATGCAATAGGAAAGACTAGATAAGATGTGATTGGTACATTCTGAGATGATTAGGGAAGTTAGAATACATGGAAGTGAGTATGAAATTGACTTGGCAAATGAAAAATAGATAAAGAGATGAAGGGGAAAAAAACCTTTCTAAATGGGAAAAGATGTCATAAGCAAAGGTTTAAGGATGGGAACAGATAAGGAGAAGAAGGAGATAAATTTGCTTGAAGAGATGGTATATAAGGATTAAGATTTGATTAGTAGATTTGGACTAGATAGAAAAGGACCCTAAAAGACAAGAATATAATATCATGCTTCTTATTCCTAAAAAACATTCCTGCTCAAGAAATTTAAGTGGCTTCCTATGACCTCTAAGATAAAATATAAATCCTTCTGTTAAACATTTGAAGCTCTTATAGTCTGACTCTTAACTATCTTTCCAGAATGATTTAAAATTACTCCACTTAACATATTCTTGATTCTAGTCAAGTGATTTATTTTTTGTTATATGTTTAAAACAAATCAGATACTTATCATTGTGCAAGCTTTTCATCATTCCAGAATTCTTCCATCCTCACCTCTACTTTTTATAATCCCTCTTCCCTTAAAGACTGGGCTAAAGTACTGAAACCTTGTACAGTTTTCCTTGTAATTTGGGGTCCACCAATCCCCCAAATACTTTGAAAAAAAATTGTATTTATTTCTCTATGTGTTGTTTATAATCTGCAGAATGAAAACTTTTTGAGAAGAAAGGCTATTTCATGTTTTGTCTTTATATTCTCAAAGCTGAACATATACTAAGCACTTTATCATGCTTGAAATACATAGAATATGGTAGAAAATAGTCATCAAAAGTTTCTGGCCAGAATTATAATATAATTTAAAACTGAACATTAATCTAGAAGTGGAAAGTAAAATGGAAGGAAAGATAACTGTCAGGGAGACCAGCTAAGAATTGACAAAGTAAATTAAATGAAAAGTGCTGAGGTTTTGGGTTAGGGTCATATTCAGGTTTCTGTTTTAATGAGGTTCCATGTAGATGCCAAATAAAATGAAAAAATAATTGGACCTTTGGAGTTCTATTTGACATATGAGTGTTCACCAAAGTATCAATAAGTGAATGAATGTAGTTACAGGTCTGGTCTGGAAGAGGATGGCTATAATTAGAATACAAAATATCCTTTGAGGAAGTTAGTAATTTTTTTTGCATTCATGTAAGATTGGCCTTCCTCCCTTCCCTTCTTCCTATTTGTCTTCTACAGCCTATAGTCATCTCTCCTTGCCTTTCTTCTGGGATAAGAATGTCTGGAATAGAAAGCAAGTTTGAAAAAGGATAGGTTGAAGGACACACTATGAACAAGTATTCTTTGCCATTGGTTTGAGAATTCCTTCTAGGCACTTAATTTGCAACATTTTTTGCTTTACTCCTTTACTCATTACCTACTGTAAGATTAGCTAGAATTTGTAATAATGGAACAATTTCAATCACTCATGCAATCAAAAAAATATTAAGTATGTCAAGCCATATTTTAAGATTATAAGAGTTGTAAGATGAAAAAGACACAATCCCTGTCATAGGAGAGTTAGTTCACTAGAAGAGATAAGGAAAGTTCACAAATGATTGTAAATCAAGACAGGAGGTATTTTCCACAAAAAGAGGATTACCAACAAGAACAATAAATAATACAGCACCATTGAGTTTGTAAAGCACTTTATATATATTATGTTATTTGCTTTTTGCAAATATTACAAGAATTCAAAAGAGGGAGAGATTGACTCTGATTAAGGCAGTCAATAGGATTTCATAGAAAATTTTGAGCTGTGTGGGAACAGTGAATATGGGTTCAAGAACTGTTTCTGATACTAATGAGTGGTGAGGCCTTGAATAAATCACTTTTCTGAATATTGTTTTCCTCAACTGTAAAATGGAGATGACATTTATTATTATTTACCTGCCTTTCAAGGCTGTTGAGAATATCATATAAAATCATGTTTGATGCTTAATTTTTATAAAGTACCACATAAATATGGAGCATCATATTTATAATTTTTATTAACTTTATTATTGTTGTGAGGGTTTAAGCAGGTGGAAATAGGAGAAATGTATTCAAGAAACAGTTAATGGCATGATCAATAAAAATGTGAGGGAACAATTGGCAGAAACATAAAGTATGAGGAGGGGAACAAATTAAGATTAATGATTGGGGACAGATTGCCATGGGTCTTGAAAGCCAGGACACTGCAGAAGATGATAGATATTATAATTTGCTGAAAGTAGGTAATATAGTAATATTTTAGATGGTGTATTTGTATTATTGCTGACTCCTAGTATATCTAACAATACTATCCAGGTCTCTTCCCTAAGCACTCAGAACCTCCAGAGGAGGTCTCTCTCTGTTTCTGTGATTGTCTGTCTGGCTCCCTTTCTCTTTCTCTGTATCTCTCTATCTCGCTATCTCTATCTTTGTCTCTCTCCTTCTCTCTCTCTCTCTCTGTTTCTGTCTGTCTCTTTTTGTTTCTCTTTTTGTGTGTTTTTCTGTCTTTCTTTCTCTCTTTCTGTGTCTCTCTCTGTCTCCCTCTCACACCACACACACATGCACACACACGCACACATGCATACACACCCCCCCACACACACATATACACATACCTTTTGTCCACCATTTACTTCTTCTTGCCCCTCTGGTCAGAAGAGCTCAGATTTAATCCTGTTTTGTAGAAAATAATTAGCTCTTTAAAGCCTATAAATTACATTTGTCAGCAGCAGAGAAAACAAATGGAGTTTCTTGTTCTCCAGTGGCAATGATGAATGGTAACACAGGGTTTCAGCTAGAAGAAGCTTGTGTGGACCTAGTTGCTTGTTTATTGACTCTTAATGAAAAACTATTAATCCAAACCATCTGGGAATTAGTGGGAAGCTCAGAAGTGGAAAACTGGAGGCTATTGGGAGTCCCCTGCTCTGTGTGTGTGCAGTAGAGGGAGTTATGAATTACTAGGTGGCTATCTGTCCTCTGAGGGAGAAGGAAAATGTTAAGGGAGTTCCAAGATATAAAGGAATGCAATAAAGGAGCATGCTACATCTATTAGGTAAGATTTGCATGATACTTAGAAGTTTAAACAATCAGTGCAAGATATCTTCTAGCTATTTTTTATGATATGATGTAAACCAGTCACCTTTCCCTTCTCCCCCTGTTTCTCATGTTACTTTGCTGTTCATCTTTCCATTTAAAATGGTTGGAGTAGAATAGTAAACGGGATTCTTAAGATACAAAAAGTATGACAGCTGAACAGCAAAATATATCTGGCAGTGATTTTCTAATTGTCACACTGACAGCTAGGTGGTGCAGTGGATAAAGCACCAACCCTGAAGTCAAGGTGACCTGAGTTCAAATGTGACCTCAGACACTTAACAATTCCTAGCTGTGTGACTCTGGGCAAATCACTTAACCCCAATTGTAATCCCTTTCTCCCATCAGGTTGCTTCTTGGCTGATTGATTGTGTCATCCCTTTCTCCCTTCAGATGGCTTCCTGGCTGATTGGTCATGTCTGGGTACTGGACTTCTAGGCACTCTCTGGGTGTAGGATCAGCTGCCATCATGCCCCAAGTGTTTTTTGCCTGAGGCCCTAGAGCTGTTTCCTCATTCCATTTCCCTGAATCAGCCTACATTCTGATGCACAATGGAAGCCTCTGTTGCCTTTTGGACATGGTTTTGGGTCTTGTTCTTCCACCCTGTTTTCTCACACTGTCTCTCTGCCAACATTGAGTTTTCAGATGCCCTACTTTACCACATTGAAAGCATTAATTAGTCTCTTTGCAAGGCCCTTGCCAAAAGGGACTCTGTCTTCCCATGTTCAGATCTTGGGAAGTCTGCATTCATAACCTGGCTATAAAAACATTTGTGTCCACTGTGGCACAGTGTCTTATGATCTCCTCTAAAGGAGCATCCTTGAGAAGTCCTAGTATAATTCTTCTACAAACCTCATTAGCATTTTCTTTAGCAAGTTGCCTTATCATAATATCTGTTACTGCATTTTCACCATTAGTTTGTATGATAGCTGTCTGCAAACATTCCACAAAATAAGCAAAGGGTTCATTTGGTCCTTTTGCAATTTTTTGTGAAGGCCTTACCTTTGTCATTTTTATTGGGGAGAAAAGCCCATGCTTTGATAGCAGCAGCAGGAATTTGCTCATGTGCTGCTATGGAGTAATTAATCTGTATGGAAATTTCTACATAAGAACCTACACCTGTTAGTTGGTCATAGGTGAATGGAGAATTAACTCCACTTTGACTATTTTGTTGGGCTTGTATCCTATAGAGCTCACTATATTCAGAAAGCCACAACAAGTTTTATCTAGGTTCTAAGCATGTCCTTGCTATAGATTTCCAGTCTTTAGGGTTTAAGATTTCATAAGCCAAATTCTGTAATAACATCTTAACATAAGCTGATGTAGCCCCATAAAGAGTGCAAGCCTTTTTCAAGTTTTTGAGGATTTCTATATCAAAAGGAGCGTGTCTTTTACTTTTTTGACCTGAAGAGTTAAACTGTCGAATCACAAGATACATTTCCAATTGCAAATCAACTAAATTCTGCCCTTCTTCTGTGGCTTTAAGTACTGCCTTTTGCAGTCTAGTGATAGGAGGGGGTGATTCCTAGTGGCGGGGGGGAGCAAAGAGCAGGGAGGGAGGTGCTAGTGGTGTCACTGGTGAAGTTGATGGGGGTGTGTCAAGAATCTTCTCCATAGGTGGAGTTAAAGCTGCCTTCTGAGAAGGAGAATCACCATGCCCTTGAACCTGACTTAATTCCTCATGCCCTCTGGTGATAATGTCATTAATCCATTCTTTGTCTTCCTCTTTTTCCTCACACTTCCTCATCTGGCTGTTCCCAAAACTTTTCTTTTTTCTATAACTTGCAGGATTCTTTAAAGCCAATTGTATTATGTTGTATGTATAGAATGTTTCCTTGGAAATTGAATAAGGACCTTTATCATTGTAGTATTCACATAATTGACCTCCTACCAGCTTCCAATTATCTGGCCCAATTTCTTCTTCCTCTAAGAACCAAGGGGACATGCGTTCTAATGTACTCAAGAGTTTAGCAATCTTTTCCCAAGTTACAATTAAGTCTTGCCCCTTGATCAACTAAAGTATGCTTTCTATAGCCCCTCCTTGGGGTAGGGGTGGGGGAGAATCTTTTCCCAACAGCCCTCCATTTCAGCTAGAAAAGGTTACTAGTTTAGCCCTTAACAAAGTAAGTTCCCTATTTATCTACTAAAATATTCACCCAATTTCCTGGTCACTGGGGGACTTCTTCAGTGAAAGTAGGATCCGGCACCAAATGTGAAGGGCAAGTTAGTATCCTGTATGCCTTAGAATCAGCTGGAATCAGCAGAAGCAAAAGTCCTTGGTCTTTATTCTTGGTCTTAGGGGTAGAATTGAAGGGAATGGACACAGCAATCTCCACACCTTCTTTCTCTTCTTCTCTCCCTCCCTCCCCCTGCCAAAATAACTCTGGCTTGTCTTACTCCACTCTCTAACCCTTCCTACAATTCTCTGTATACACCAACAGACTGAGACAGCACAGAATAGTTGAGCGGGCCATTTTCCAAGCATATGCTAATAGAGTATTGTCCAATAAGAAGTAATTAGCCTTAAGTGCTTGGTTGTCCAAGTGCATCTGCTCAGAGTTTCAGCCCTTTACAACACTGATATTGGATATGGATGTCTACAGATACACCTGGAGTAGGTCAGTAGAAAGAAAAAAAAATTAGGATACTCTGAGATTCCTCTTGTACAAGGGAGACATTTAGAAGTAATTATCCTTCTTCTTACCCATTCCTAACAGTTGACCTTATCTTAAAAAAAAAAAAAAAAAGTATAAGACAGTGAACAGGATAAACAAGAAAGATATGAATCCTTCCTATTTGAAGTGAATTAAAATGACTAATGTAAGAAGACTGTCTGCTGATTTACGTGGTGGAAAAACCTGCTTTTCCCACAAGGCAACAATGCAATGTTAAACAAATGTAATCGGCAGAAAGGGAAAAGGAGAATCAAACCAAAGAGCTGAATGTCCCATCACCATAATTCACCTTCCTAGAGAGATACAATATCAAGCACTACCGGGTGGGTCAAGACACTAAGTATCCCTGGGATTCACACAAAAAGGGAAAGTCTACTCAGGGACCCTGCTCAGTATATTCTAGGAAACAATCTTACTGGCCTCACCTTCTTATACATTAGCATTCCTATGTCATCAATAACAACAGATATTTGAATTTCATGAGTAAAATATTAGAATAAAACAGAGTAGCTATCTCCAATGAATATGTGCATTTATGAGTGCATATGCATATGTGTGTGTGTGTGTGTGTGTGTTTGTGTATTCTATGAAAAGCAATTCAAATCTTATATACTCCGACTCAGTTAAAGAACAGGGTGGACAGCTTTTGGAACAAGAGCTCAATATCTGACAAAAATCACTTGGAAATTTGAAAATTAATATGGCAGGAACTAGGCATTGAGTCACACCTAACACCCTATACAAAGATAAGGTCTAAATGGGTTCATTTTGATTTTTTTTTTTTTTTTTGATTTATGATTTAGACATAAATAGTGATACTATATGCTAATTAGAAGAAGAAGAAAAAATAGTCAATGTCTCAGATTTATGGAGAAGGAAGAAATTTGTGGCCAGAGAACTAGAGTGCATTATGGAATGCAAAATGGATAATTTTGATCATATTAAGTTAAAAAGCTTTTGTACAAACTAAAATAATGCAGACAAGATTGGAAGAGAAGCAATAAACTGGGGGGAAAACATTTACATCCAAGAGTTCTGATAAAGGCCTCATTTCTAAAATATTATATAAAGAATTAATCAAATTTATAAGAATATATTCCATTCTCCAATTGATAAATGATATAAGATTATGAACAGACAATTTTCAGATGACATTAAGACCATTTCTAGTCATATAAAAATACTCTAAATCTCTGTTGATGAGAGAAATGTAAATTAAGGCAACTCTAATTTACTATTACACACCTCTTAGATTGGCTAAGATAACAGGAAAAGATAATGATGAATGTTGGAGGGGAAGTGGAAAAACTGGAACATTAATACATTGTTGGTAGACTTGTTAACTGGTTCAATCATTCTGGAGAGCAATTTGGAACTGTGCCCAAAAGGCTATCAAACTGGTATCTGGTAGTGTATGGATAGGGCCTATATCTCACAAAAATCATATAAAAGAGAAAAGGACCTATATGTGCAAAAATGTTTACAATAGCCTTTTTGTAGTGGCTAGAAACTGGAAACTGAGTAGATGCCCATCAATTGGAGAATAGCTGAATGAGTTAAGGTATATGAATGTTATAGAATATTATTGTTCTGTAAGAAACGATTAGCAGAATGATCTCAGAGATGCCTGGTGAGATTTACATGAGTTGATACTAAGTGAAATGAATAGAAACAGGAGAACACTCTACACAGCAATAGCTAGATTATAGGATAATCAATTCTGATGGACATGGCTCTTTTCAATAGTAAGGTGATTCAGGCCAGTTTCAATTGTCTTGTAATGAAGAAAGCCATCTGCACTTAGAGAGAGGATTGTAGGGACTAAAAGTAGATCACAACATAGTATTTTCACTTTTTTGTTGTTATTTGCTTGCATTTTGTTTTCTTTCTTATTTTTTTCCTTTTTTGATCTCATTTTTCTTGTGTAGCAGGATAATTATGAAAACATGTATAGAAAAATTGCATGTTTAACAAATATTAGATTACTTGCCATCTAGGGGTGAGGGTGGGGGAAAGGGAGGGAAAAATTGGAACACTACATTTTGCAAGTGTGAATGTTGAAAAAATATTTATGCATATGTTTTGAAAATTAAAAACTTTAATAAAATAAGATTTATAAAAATAAATAAAGTACAGGATGGAGATATCAAAATGCATTCAAAATTCTCTTCGCTTTCTCTGGATAACCTCTTTCCAGGTCAATACTTAAAGAGAAACAAGTATTGACTACCAAATGAATGTGCCTCCTTCTATGCTATATATGCTATGAGGCATACAAATAAATCTGAAACATACACTATTCCTGTTGAGTTTACAATTAATTGGAGTAATAAGATATGATCATAAGGAATATCAGTCTATATATAGTATACTGGAATATCAGGGATAAAAAAGACATAATGGATCTATGAACATTTTAATAATCTATTTTATAGCTATATTTCAATTTATATATAGTTATATTTTATTTTATCAATATTCTGAAATTCACCAGACTGCCAAATGGGTCCTTCACACACAAAATCATTAAGAAACTTAGATTATAATGTAATCCAGACAAGTTGTAGGAAACTGATGCTCAGAAAACAGAAGTTAATTGCCTAAGTTCACAAAGATAGTGAGTAATAGAATCAGGAATGATAAAATAATGAATCTCAGAGTTGGAAGGTAACTTTAAAATCATATGTTGTAATCCTTAACTGATATGGCATGACTCTGATGTTGCAATTCTGGAACCACATGCCAGTGACTGCTTGAGGTTTAACTCAGACCTGTAGAATGGATCTCTTCATGTAAGAGGATGATGATAATATAAAGAGACTGAGAGACAGTTGCATTCTCTGACCTCCTGACTGAGAGACATTTGCATTATCTGACCTCTCTCCTCTACCCTTTTGTCACCAATTTATATCATTCCCAATCTACAAGGAACATCTGTGAAGGCTGCTGTAGAAGCTCTCTGAGAATTGACCTGCCTCTTCATGTAGACATGGTCCTTGACAATCCATGACTACGTACAGTAAAGGAAAAAAAAAAAGTTAGATGCAACACGTGCAAATTTATGGATTAGCTAGTATTCGAGTATGTACTTCACTGGTATTATCCATCTGAATGTTATTAAAAAGCTCATTGTGCATTCATTGAAAATTTTCATTCTTTCTTTAAAACTGATTTTTTTTTGTTACAATTATGTCTCCAAAACCTAGTGCAAGTCCTTTGGACTCTAAGTTCCAACCTGTAATATCAGTGATGGGGTTTAATGAGAAAATAAAGGTGTCAGATAAATTTTGTGACAGAATGTTTATAGCAGCTGCTGGTTGCAAGTTTGGTGTTAATCATTCATGATATCAACAAAAAGAAAAAAATAAGTATTCATGAATCTATTCGAGAAAGTGCTAAAGCAATCCTTTAAATGCTTTATGAAGGAACTAAAAAAAAAGCAGCTAAATTTGTGAGTTAATGAAATAGTGGTTGATGAGATACAGGGATGAGGTTGGGCACCAAATAATGGGGTTATAGTAGCAATTCCTAGTTCAAACAAGAAATGCATGTGAAGAATTCACAACGGCATTCTCTTTGCCAAAAGATACTTTTATTTACCAGAAGAGGTTGTAGATAAGTGGAAATTTATTGTTACATATTTTGAATCCTTCCTGATGTTTTGCTGGGCACACACCAATGTTTTCTTTTGTTTTTCTTTGTTCTCTGTTTTTCTCTTTGTTTTTTTCATATTTTGTATTTAGTTTTAAATAAATAAATGCATTTAAAATAATAAATATAACTTTAACAGTAAGTTAATAGGAAACTGAAGAAAGCCTGAGTGTGATGATAGAGTATTTACTCCTTTCTTTAATGCAGTGTATAACTGATCTGATTTCTCACTTATGCACACATTTCTTTGTTGTGATAAAAAGCCATGAAATGAAAATTTCCCTGAGTGGATGCCCATCAGTTGAGGAATGGCTGAATAAGTTATGGCATATGAATATGATAGAATAGTATTGTTCTAAAAGAAATAATCAGCAGGCTGATTTCAGAAAGGCCTGAAGAGACTTATATGAGTAGGTGATGGTAAGTGAAATAGAACCAAGAGAACTTTGTACACAGCAGCAACATTATATCATAATCAGCTGTGATGGACTCTTTTCAACAATAAGGTGATTCAGGCCAGTTGCAATGGATTTGTGATGAAGAGAGCCATCTGTATCAGAGATAGGACTGTGGGAACTGAATGTGGATCACAACATAATATTTTCATATTTTGTTGTTTGCTTGCTTGTTTTGTTTCTTTCTAATTCTTTTTCTTTTAATCTGTTTTTTTCTTGGGTAGCATGATAAATGTGGAAATGTGTTTAAAAGAATTGGACATGTTTAACTTATATTGGATTGCTTGCTGTCTAGGGGAGGGGAGAGGTACTTAAGGAAGGAAAAAACATTGGAACACAGGGTTTTCAAGGTTGAATATTGAAAACTATCTTTACATGTATTTTGAAAAATAAAAAGTTATTATTATTTTAAAAAAGAAATGAAAATTTCCTATGTTCACAAAAGGAATGAATTGATAAAATTAAAACAATTCTAAGTTACCACCCCACATGTACCACATTGACTAATATGACAGAAAAGGAAAATGAGAAATATTGGAAAGAATGTGGAAAAAATTTGAACACTAATTAATCATTGGTGGAGTTGTGAATCAATCTAACTATTCTGGAAAAAAATTTGGAACTATTCTCAAAGAACTATAATCAATCTAACTATTCTGGAGAAAAATTTGGAACTATTCTCAAAGAACTATAAAACTGTGCATATCTTTTGATCTAGCAATACCATTACTAGTTTTCTATTCTAAAAATAATATAAGAAAGGAGAAAAGGACCCACATTTACAAAGATATTGATAGTAGCTCTCTTTGTGATAGCTAAGGATTGAAAATTCAAGGGATGTCCATCTGTTGGAATCCTTACTAACTGCTAAGTAATTAGAGTTGATCTAATCTTACAAGAAGATGTTTTGGGCAGAACCTGAAACAAGGTACTAAGTAGAACTAAGTTCAATGAGTTCACACCTCCCTTGAAGCTCGTTGGGCCAGAGAGCACTATGGGAGAAAACCCATAATCCCTCTCTCTCGTATCCCACAATTCCTCCCTCTTGGATAAAAGAAACAGACAGAAGCTCTCGGTGAGATTTCAGTAGAGTTACGCCAGAAGCCCTCTCTCCGAGGCAAGGCAGAATATTTTCCACTTGGCTGGCTGGTGGCAGAAGTGTTCTTCAGGGAGAGGAAGAAGCTACAAGTGGAGATTTCACCGGAATGACATGAAGACTGGAGCTGGCTGGAGGCTGAAGACAGCAGAGGCAGAGGTTGTAGGACCAGACCTTTGGATTTAAAGACATTTGGAGAGAGCTCTTGGAACCAAGCAGAGAGATAGGCCTCTAAGCTAACCGGGCTATATTGGGATAATAAAAGATCTGAACTTTTATCACCTGGCTGTGTTTTGAGAAGAAAAAGATCACCACATTTTGGCGCCCGAACAGGGACCGATTCAGATCCATCTGAACTAGATCACAACATTTTGGCGCCCGAACAGGCAAGGTTTAATTATAAGTTTACAGCAAATCACTGAATTTTTACAAACTGTAAAGGACATATGTCCTTGTTTCTCTCTTGATAAGGAATTAGATCTAAATGAATGGAAATTGGTTGGAGAGGATCTAAGTGAAATGAATAGAAACAGGAGAACACTCTACACAGCAATAGCTAGATTATAGGATAATCAATTCTGATGGACATGGCTCTTTTCAATAGTAAGGTGATTCAGGCCAGTTTCAATTGTCTTGTAATGAAGAAAGCCATCTGCACTTAGAGAGAGGATTGTAGGGACTAAAAGTAGATCACAACATAGTATTTTCACTTTTTTGTTGTTATTTGCTTGCATTTTGTTTTCTTTCTTATTTTTTTCCTTTTTTGATCTCATTTTTCTTGTGTAGCAGGATAATTATGAAAACATGTATAGAAAAATTGCATGTTTAACAAATATTAGATTACTTGCCATCTAGGGGTGAGGGTGGGGGAAAGGGAGGGAAAAATTGGAACACTACATTTTGCAAGTGTGAATGTTGAAAAAATATTTATGCATATGTTTTGAAAATTAAAAACTTTAATAAAATAAGATTTATAAAAATAAATAAAGTACAGGATGGAGATATCAAAATGCATTCAAAATTCTCTTTGCTTTCTCTGGATAACCTCTTTCCAGGTCAATACTTAAAGAGAAGAATTTTTTAAACAAGTATTGACTACCAAATGAATGTGCCTCCTTCTATGCTATATATGCTATGAGGCATACAAATAAATCTGAAACATACACTATTCCTGTTGAGTTTACAATTAATTGGAGTAATAAGATATGATCATAAGGAATATCAGTCTATATATAGTATACTGGAATATCAGGGATAAAAAAGACATAATGGATCTATGAACATTTTAATAATCTATTTTATAGCTATATTTCAATTTATATATAGTTATATTTTATTTTATCAATATTCTGAAATTCACCAGACTGCCAAATGGGTCCTTCACACACAAAATCATTAAGAAACTTAGATTATAATGTAATCCAGACAAGTTGTAGGAAACTGATGCTCAGAAAACAGAAGTTAATTGCCTAAGTTCACAAAGATAGTGAGTAATAGAATCAGGAATGATAAAATAATGAATCTCAGAGTTGGAAGGTAACTTTAAAATCATATGTTGTAATCCTTAACTGATATGGCATGACTCTGATGTTGCAATTCTGGAACCACATGCCAGTGACTGCTTGAGGTTTAACTCAGACCTGTAGAATGGATCTCTTCATGTAAGAGGATGATGATAATATAAAGAGACTGAGAGACAGTTGCATTCTCTGACCTCCTGACTGAGAGACATTTGCATTATCTGACCTCTCTCCTCTACCCTTTTGTCACCAATTTATATCATTCCCAATCTACAAGGAACATCTGTGAAGGCTGCTGTGGAAGCTCTCTGAGAATTGACCTGCCTCTTCATGTAGGCATGGTCCTTGACAATCCATGACTACGTACAGTAAAGGAAAAAAAAAAGTTAGATGCAACACGTGCAAATTTATGGATTAGCTAGTATTCGAGTATGTACTTCACTGGTATTATCCATCTGAATGTTATAAAAAGCTCATTGTGCATTCATTGAAAATTTTCATTCTTTCTTTAAAACTGATTTTTTTTGTTACAATTATGTCTCCAAAACCTAGTGCAAGTCCTTTGGACTCTAAGTTCCAACCTGTAATATCAGTGATGGGGTTTAATGAGAAAATAAAGGTGTCAGATAAATTTCATGACAGAATGTTTATAGCAGCTGCTGGTTGCAAGTTTGGTGTTAATCATTCATGATATCAACAAAAAGAAAAAAATAAGTATTCATGAATCTATTCGAGAAAGTGCTAAAGCAATCCTTTAAATGCTTTATGAAGGAACTAAAAAAAAAGCAGCTAAATTTGTGAGTTAATGAAATAGTGGTTGATGAGATACAGGGATGAGGTTGGGCACCAAATAATGGGGTTATAGTAGCAATTCCTAGTTCAAACAAGAAATGCATGTGAAGAATTCACAACGGCATTCTCTTTGCCAAAAGATACTTTTATTTACCAGAAGAGGTTGTAGATAAGTGGAAATTTATTGTTACATATTTTGAATCCTTCCTGATGTTTTGCTGGGCACACACCAATGTTTTCTTTTGTTTTTCTTTGTTCTCTGTTTTTCTCTTTGTTTTTTTCATATTTTGTATTTAGTTTTAAATAAATAAATGCATTTAAAATAATAAATATAACTTTAACAGTAAGTTAATAGGAAACTGAAGAAAGCCTGAGTGTGATGATAGAGTATTTACTCCTTTCTTTAATGCAGTGTATAACTGATCTGATTTCTCACTTATGCACACATTTCTTTGTTGTGATAAAAAGCCATGAAATAAAAATTTCCCTGAGTGGATGCCCATCAGTTGAGGAATGGCTGAATAAGTTATGGCATATGAATATGATAGAATAGTATTGTTCTAAAAGAAATAATCAGCAGGCTGATTTCAGAAAGGCCTAAAGAGACTTATATGAGTAGGTGATGGTAAGTGAAATAGAACCAAGAGACCTTTGTACACAGCAGCAACATTATATCATAATCAGCTGTGATGGACTCTTTTCAACAATAAGGTGATTCAGGCCAGTTGCAATGGATTTGTGATGAAGAGAGCCATCTGTATCAGAGATAGGACTGTGGGAACTGAATGTGGATCACAACATAATATTTTCATATTTTGTTGTTTGCTTGCTTGTTTTGTTTCTTTCTAATTCTTTTTCTTTTAATCTGTTTTTTTTCTTGGGTAGCATGATAAATGTGGAAATGTGTTTAAAAGAATTGGACATGTTTAACTTATATTGGATTGCTTGCTGTCTAGGGGAGGGGAGAGGTACTTAAGGAAGGAAAAAACATTGGAACACAGGGTTTTCAAGGTTGAATATTGAAAACTATCTTTACATGTATTTTGAAAAATAAAAAGTTATTATTATTTTAAAAAAAGAAATGAAAATTTCCTATGTTCACAAAAGGAATGAATTGATAAAATTAAAACAATTCTAAGTTACCACCCCACATGTACCACATTGACTAATATGACAGAAAAGGAAAATGAGAAATATTGGAAAGAATGTGGAAAAAATTTGAACACTAATTAATCATTGGTGGAGTTGTGAATCAATCTAACTATTCTGGAAAAAAATTTGAAACTATTCTCAAAGAACTATAATCAATCTAACTATTCTGGAGAAAAATTTGGAACTATTCTCAAAGAACTATAAAACTGCATATCTTTTGATCTAGCAATACCATTACTAGTTTTCTATTCTAAAAATAATATAAGAAAGGAGAAAAGGACCCACATTTACAAAGATATTGATAGTAGCTCTCTTTGTGATAGCTAAGGATTGAAAATTCAAGGGATGTCCATCAGTTTGGGAATGGCTAAACAAACTGTATTTGAATGGAATGAAATGCTATTGTCTATAAGAAATGCTGAGCTAGTGGGTTTCAGAAAAACCTTGAAGACTAATATGAACGATGTTCACTGAAGTGAGCAGAACCAGGAAAATATTGCACACAGCTAAAACTGTATATGATAAATATACATATGATAAATAAACATACATACATGATAAAACTGTATAAATGATAAAAAATCATTATGCAATGATTAGCTTTAATAGACTTTGATAGAATTGAATAGACTTGATAGACTTTGATAGACATTGTGCCAATAATCAGCAATACAAGGATCTATGACAATTTTAAAAGACTCACAATGGAAAATGCCACATTCCAGTTCAAAACAGAGTAAACAGCTTGTCATTTTAAGATTTCATACTCCTTGATTCACTTATTGCTTTGGATAATTATATCATATATTTGAATTAAAAAAAAAAAAAAGCTAGTTGATGTGATTAAGACCTTATGCCAGGATGTAGGAAGGGTGCAATTTTAAAAATTCAATTAATCCAGACATAAAAGGTCAACATTGATCAACAGATGCCCCTTAAAACCCTTTAGTTCTCCAACCTGGCACAGCTCTTTTGGATACTTAATTTCCTTCTGTAGCATGTATAATATGAAATATACTTCCATATATGGTGGAAGAAGTGAATGTATGCTGAGTGTGACTGGAGTGCCACCACTGTTAATTGGGAAATTTCAAAGGAGTTATGATTGATGAGGAAAATAACAGTGAAATCTATAGTTTTTGTTAACTCATCCATATTTGCCTATGCTGCATATTCTTTGGTCCCACTAAAGCTGAAAACGGAAAGGAAGGCAAGGAACTTACTAGTTCAAAAATTGTCTGTAGTAGCCATAAGATACTCTGACAAACAAGAGTTAAGGATACTATAGTAAGGTGCTCAGAATTTTCCATATGGCACCTCTGGAACTGCTTTTGTGGCTGGCTGTTAGGATGTAAATGCCCAGAGGAGCCAAAGTCATCCTTAGATCCTCACTCAAATATCTGATCTTCTGATTCTACCTCCAAAGTATCTCTCACATATGCTAATATATTCATGTGATCTCAGTTCAGTGTCTATCACCCAATGCCTGGAGACTTTTTGAAAAGCTTCATAATAGTTGTCCTTTCAAATTTCCTAATTTAATCCCATGATTTAATCCTAATTTAATCTCCTGAACAGAGAAAATGTTTTTCCTAAAGCCCAGATCTCACCATTAGTCCTTAATTTAATGAAATTCAAGTGCTCTCCATTGACTTTAGAATGAAATATTTCATCCTTTTAAAATATTTATATTACATAAGTTTTTCACAATGTACATAAGTATTACTGAAATAATAAATATTCATATTTTAGGCACACACGAACATTTTTATTTTACTCTTTCAGAGATCATTGGTCTAAAGGATATCTGAGAATAATATGGTAATGATTTCATCATATATGGTAATATTAGTATTGTATTCCCTCTATTACTAATTGAACCATTTGCGCAAAATTATTACTTCTATTACTGACACAAAATTTCTAAGCAGTCTACAATCAGAGAGCCAAATCAGGGAATGAAGAGAAGAAAATGAAAGGTCTTGCCTTTTGCTTTTGTATCTCATCAAATTGCAATGCCTTTTAAGTCTTTCTATGATAAACAGTACTAGCCTCCCCAAGCTTCTGTAGATCCACTTTTCTCAATAGATTGTGGCTAAATTAATAACAATAGATGAAGGTAGTCAAAAATCCCATGTTGAGATGTAGATCATCTTTCTTCATAGGAGAGTAGCATACTACAATATATCCAGAGATCCTTTCATTGTAATACTTTATGAATCTAAGATTAAAAAAGAAGAAACCCTAGAAGATGGATATAGGTAAAATGGCATTAGTGAGAAAAATTCAGATTCTTATTCCCAATTGATGGATGGAGAAAGTAGGGACCAGAAGATATACCTGAAACATCTCAATTCCCTAGTCCTCTGTATATTTTTGAGATGAAAAAGAAAGTGTCTGTCTCTAAAACACTTTCCTTGGATTTGCCAACTATATCTATTTAGATCAAAACAGTTGGGGGAAGTAACTAGATGAGCTTTTGCTCCAAGTTGAGCTCAGTGATGTCCTTCTAATTTTGAACTATGTCAGAAGAAATATAGCACTTATTTAAGGTACATCTTATGTGAAAAAAACTCAACACCATCTCTGTTGTTATTGATCATCACATAATCATAAACTATTTCCATGGAGGGAAGTTAGGTTGTATAGTACATACAGTGCCAGACCCAAAATCAGGAATATTCATCTACCTGAGTGAAAAATAAATAAAACACAACAACAGCAAAACTCAAATGGAGTCATAAAAAGTCAGGCATGATCGTGATTGAACAACAAAATTTTCACAGGAAGGGATGCCCCCTTTGGGGCAGTGATTTGCCCAGGATCACATAGACTTCTAATGAGTGGTAGTGCCAGATCTCATACACATTAAAGACAATTGTTGCCTTCAAAATTATGAACTTGGGAACCTAAACATATATTCTATTATAATCAGAGCCAGTTGAAAAGCTGAGAAATTTGGTCTTCACTTGATTGTTATATCTCATTTAAAAAGAAAACAGGAAAAACAAATCTATAAAAACTACCATCTCAATCAATCCCATCTACTGTTTGCTTATTTGCCACATGTTAAAACAAATTTTTTTTTTGTCTATCCTCCTCCAAAAATGAATCAAAAATCAAAACAAAGATCAAACATTTCCCAAAGTTGTGGAGATTCAATAGATTGAACTGGAATTTCTGGAGGCCATTCTAGAGGTACTTCTAAAAATTTTTTGAGCATTGGTAGCCTTATTAGGATAAGTGTCAGTTCTCAAGGTGATCACATTTATTTTCGGAGGATACCACTCATTTGGGTATATAAGTTCTGCTCTGTTTGGTAAAAAATCAGTTTCATTTCTCTATAGTCACAGCTCATATACTTTTGCTGTGAAGACATCATCTCTGAGGGGAAAAAGCATATTCATTTTTCTCATCAATTCTATATTCCATTTCTTCCATTTAAATATTACATAATATAATTCTCTTATTATACAAAAGAGAGCCCTGAAGTTTAGTTGGGAGAAAGCACTTGTCCAAGATCACATAGATCAATGGATGTACTCAAAGACCCAGGTTTCCTGAGTAGTTCAATGCTATTTCAATCATATTTTTATGATTCTTTGTTTCACTTCATTAAATTTTCTGTGTGAGCTCTAAAATTGTGGGCCCTCAAATTCCCCAAGAGGCCTGATCATAACTTGCCCATTCATATCAGAAATCATTTTCTTTGGAATATTTGAATGAAAAAACTTCCCTGTGAGTGAATGTCTTATCCTAATTAGAACCACAATGTCAGCACAATACCAACAATTAACTCTAATGGTACCATCTTGTCTTCTCCATCAGAAAGATGGGTTACTTGAGTGTCTAAAATATAATGGTACATTGTCATCTCATCTCACATGGCTCCTAAATGAAATGAAAGGATCTGGGAGCTAAAGACCTAAAAGCTTTAACTATCAGCTTGCCTTAGCAGGGATGTAATTTCTCTGACAAGTCTCAATTTAGTTGCTTAAAGTTGTAATTATTAATTTGTTCACATTTCCCCTGTCAATGTGCCACAGAACAGGCAGTAGGGGTGAGACTGGGTCCTAGATTAGAAAAAGTTGATTGATGTTCCAATTTAGGGCATTCAATATAGCAGGGTTGGAAACCTATCAGCTGCATCTAAACTATTCAGTTACTTAGAATGGCAATGCATATGATCATGATTTCTATTAAGTCCTTAAATTTTGAAAAGTTTTCTTCTAACTTTTAGTTCCTTTAGAACTTTCAGAGTCCAAGATTTTTTGAATCTTTAAGGTCCATGGATTACTTTGGCAAAAAGAAATGATTCCAAAAACCAATTTAATCAATTCATGAATGTATACACACACATACACACACACGTGTAAATATATGTATGTATACATATACATGTTTATATATGTAATATACATATGCACATATATGTGTATGTGTTTTATATGTGTGACAGACTTTTAAAAGTAAAAAATATTTACAAATTCAATCATATTTCCCTAACAAGACAGCAAGCACTTTAAAAAATATTCAATTTTGTATTTCTCAGTGCTGTTAGACATAGAACCTTGCATATAGTATGTGTCCTATAAATGTTTGTGGATTGATTGCCAAAAAAATGCATTCCACATGAATTGAAGGATTACTGATGGCTTTGAAGAAAACTAAATGAGATAGTCTGCTTTTAATGTGGTACCATAAGAATATCATTTATCCATTCCAGACACAACAGAATGGATATTAATATAAGCAGCTAGCTCTCAGAATACCTTGAAGATGCAAAATTACCAAGAACCAGGAGCTACTACTCCAAAATTCAATATTTATGCCAATCTAAACCTAAGAATATGATGTATTTTAGTTATTACCAAAGTTATAAGCTAGGAAGCTATGGATGACCATCATAGTCTTGTCTCTTAAACCAAATTAGAAGGAAAAGTTGTTCTCAGTGAAATTTTTCTTAGGAGAAGGATAATAGAAGATATAAGAAAATGAGTGGAAAAGGGGAGATAAAAAATTAAAAAGGAAGATTAAGCAAGCAATCAACAAATATTAAAATATTTTTTAAGTATCTGATATCATACTAAGTGTTGTGATACACAGAAGGAAGAAAAGCATTTTTCATTCTCAAGGAGTTTATATTCTAAAGTGGAAAAGAAGATGAACATAAGTAGAAAAATAGACATATATACACACAGCTATAAGATAATCTTAGAGGAGAATAATTAGGAGATGGGTATTAGCAAAACTTTCTGCAGAGTTTGAAGAATCTTGAAGGAAGCTGAGGATTTTAGAAAGAAGAGGTATGGAACAAGGGCATTCCAGAAATGGGCAATAGAGAATACCAAGGCATGGAAACAGGAGACAGAGTGTCATGTTTTAATAGCCCATAGAATTAGACATAAAGACAGAAAGGTAGGCAGGCATTCAGGAAGACAGAGAGATACTATTCCTTAATCAAAATGATCTTGACCATAGTTATTCCCTACTGGAGATAGAACAAATGTACCAAAGTACATCTAGTAGCTCTTTCTTAATATTCAGATAATTTTCTTTTTCTTTTCAGAACATGAGAATCATGCAAATTATAGGATGGAATAATTCAGTCTCAATTTAATTTAAACTTTTCTTCAAATGTCCTTTATTGATTATAATTCTTCTTTATAATCAGTAAAGGTTTAATGTTTCTGCTTTCCTGAATATATTGATGGATATAATTGACAGGATAGTACCTGTCAATTAAAAAAAATGCACAGCTGAAAAATACATTTAAACCTGTATATTTCCATTTAATTATTGACAGAGATACACCACATCTACCTTTTCTAAAATTCAATCCAAATGTTTAACTTCTTTTTTTTTTTCCTTTTTTAAAATCTTTTTGTTAGATTTGTTTAATTATTAAAGGCATACATTGAAATATTGAGTAGATGTAACACATGGAGATTAGCTAGTTTCCTTTTAAAGGGGTGATAAGGTTGTGTTTGGGATTTGGCTGGCTTGAGAGTCTATGCACTAATTCTTGAATCATTGGCTTGGTTTTCTTGTTCACTGAAATATATAAAAAATCCAATATGTGGAGAATTGCTACTCTGCAGTGGGAAATTCCTATTGCCTTTCAGGAATCCCTTCTTGATAATGTGGTCAATCGTGTTTATAAACACAGAAATAGAGGAGATTAGCATTTTATTTGGATTCAATTAGAGATGGCATTTTTTTTTTATGTTATCATAAGTGTACTTATTTTTGTGGAATTTTATAGTACCTGGATGTCTCATTGCATTCAAATCCTGAAACCTGTATCATTGCACTGAACTAAGTCTGACTCAGGATAAAAGCTTTTATTGCTTGCTGTCCATTTTTTTCTTTAAATGATTAAACTTTCCTTTAAGTACTTAGATACCATACCATTTATGGTATAGACACAGGTGTGTATAAGATATACACACATATATACATACAAACATGTATGTCTATATGCATATATGGGAACCATATACACATATATATTTGTATACATATGTTTATACTCATATATGTACATGTATTGATATTTATTGTTTCACTATCTATGGTGCCTTTAGACATTCATTAATGTTTTTCTTTTATTACTTCCACCACCACACCAGGGTTCCTTGGAACTTCATTTAGGATCATCTGTATAAATACAGTGGTGGTAGAATTTCAGACAACAGAGCTAAGATGAGAGATTCCTTAGATGAAAGAAATAGCCTGAAAAGAGTTTGAGATATCACAGGAACTTCCACTTAAAGAAAGTATTCGTGGAAGAAGGCATATCTGAAAATAATCTTCATCTGGTTAGAAATTCCTATCAATTCCACAACTTCATTTAGCGAGAATTCTCTTAGGAGAGGGGAGTCTGGCTTCCTCTGAAATATTCTCAGGGAAGCTTCACAGAGTATATATGACATGAACATTCTAACAATGTCATATACTGAGTTACTATACAGAAAGATACTCCATTTAACAGGCCAGTGTACGTTTTCACAATGGGGAAAGAACCAAACAAATCAGTCAATATTTCCCTAGTACTTAGGAGCTTTTAATTACCTAGCCATTACTCAAAGACCAATCTTTTATTCCAGTCATTCAAAATACAATTTTCACATAAGGCAGTGATTTTTATCATGCATTAAATACAGATCTTATGCATATATCAAAACTAGGCAAGATACCTCGAAAGATATAATAACTTTGTTCAATGATCCTTTGATTTTTTAATTTTAAACTGGCACTTAAAACAGGGAGAGGTGGCTTGCCAAAGATGTTTACCTGTCATAAAGGCAATTCAACTAAGATTCAAACTTTCACTGGGTTTCTTTACAGATGTTGAGAAGATTTTATATTTCAGATAATCCTCTTTGAAATTTCTAAAAGCCTTCCTTCTTGAGGCCATTTAAAAAAATCTGCTCATTGTTGGTTTGCAGGTTAGATTTGTTAGCTGGTTGGATTGTGCTATTGTAGTCCCTTGATTATAATGTTTTAAAATGTTAGCCCCTTGAAGGCTGGAACTGTATTTTTTTTTCCTTTCTTTGTACAACTTCTCTAATTAGCATGGAGCCTTGCTCACATTAAGTGTTTAATAATTATTTGTTTACTTGACTTCTTTTTGCCACTTTTTATTGATGTAACTGGGAACTTTGTATGATATCTATGCACTGATACCCCCAAATATCTTTGCAACATACTTTGTACCACTCCACTATCAACTTTATATTATGTATGTTAGAGCTATAGACTTAGAGCTGCAATGAACTTCAGAGCTTATCTTTAATGACTTTCTCTTTTTTACAGAAGAAAAAACTAAGGTCAGAAGAGGTAAAATGAATTTCCAAGGTGAAACTATCAGATCTTAGTGACAGGATTTGGAGCCACTCCTCTTTCTCCAAAATCCATTACTTTTTTCCATATGACATAAGGGATCTTAAAAGGACTTCTGCTAAAGACTCTGATCCACTCACTTTGGAGGAAGTCTTATAGACTCATAATTCATTGTGTGTGTGTGTGTGTGTGTGTGTGTGTGTGTGTGTGTGTGTGTGTGTGTGTGTTGTGTGCACTCGTGTGTTTGTGAGCACATACACACATGCTTACCAAAAAAAATAAAAAAATAAAAAAATAAAAAAAGTCCCAGGTGCTGAAAAGGAAAGCATATGTGCTGGATAAATAAGGATAGTTTGGAATATGTAAGGTGAGGTCAGTTGATGGAAATATTCGAATGCTAGCCTGAAGAGTAGAGTCAGAAAAGATAGGATATGGAACAATATCAATGGCATTGGAATGCTGAGTGCAAAAGTACATTTCACTGAGTGATATGAATACATATCATTTTTCTTTCCCCAAACTCAATAACATTAAAAGTAATGCAATACTTGACTTACCTCAGTTTGTTTACTTATTGTCTCTGTTTCCTCATCATGGCAGGCAGAACCCAAACATGCCTGGGTAATTAAAGGCTGCAGTGAGTTTGGTTCCTGTTAGTTTAAATTTTATAGAAACTTTCTATTCTTGGAAATCGTCCTAGCAGACTGATACACAAAGTCAAATCTCTAGCAGTTGTTTTATTCATGCCCCTGACAGGTAGAATTTACTAAAAGGCTCACTTCAAGAAAGAAAGTTCTGTCACTTGAGATTGTCACTAGTAAAGATTGGATAACCATCTTGAGAAATTCCTATTTGGGATGAGAGATAGTCTCTTTTATTAACTGGAAGCTCCCTTTTAATTCCAAAGGTCAGGCATATTATCAAGTGTAATCTTCTCAGTATTACTGCTGTTTTAGGGAAATCAATAGTCCGAGACTGGAGAAGGAACTTTTATCATTTGTTGTTGTTTTTCTATTTTATCCTACTCTTCAAGATGCTTTGGTCTAGCACTTTATCCATTGTACTATCTATCTATACAGGAAAAACTGGACTATTAAACCAGAAGTATAATATTCTCTACCTTATACCCCCATCCTAATGAGTCACTACAGACTACAATCCCTAGAAAGTAAATTTTTTTTTTTTATATATGTGTTCACAAAGATTACTGAATTTAAAATGTTTAATTTGGAGGCATACCTGGATAATTCCTTTCCTCTTATTCTTCTTTATATTCTAATACAAATTTCACTCAGCACACTTTTTTTTCTTTTGGCTGAGTATAAAATAAATCTCTCCCAACATTCACATTTCCATTGCGGGGGTGCCAGGTGATGAATCAAACAATAGGGCTGGCTATGTAGGGCATTCTGTGGAATATAATTGTCAAGAGCACCTTCTGTTCTTGAGATTCTGTTTTTCTTCTATGCCAGTCCTCTCAGATAGTCGCTCACCTCTACTTTGGAGGAGTAGTTCTTATTGACCCTCCTTGTGAAAAAGTGTGATAAACAAGGATAATTGAAGCCTGCAATGTACTATGTACCCACAAAGCCTTAGCTAGTGCCTTTTATGAACACTGTTGATAACCATACCACAGCGAAGAAATACTGGTGTTATTTTAAAATGCATAATGAGAGGGTACACCCTCAATTTGAAATAGTTGTCTTGCACCACCTAAGTCACACTGAATTCTGTGAGGGGAAAAAAAGGGCTTTGTATCCTGAGCTATAAAATTTGAATTTAATTCCTATTTCCTTATTCTTACTAATTGTGTAACACCCAACAAGTTGCCTTTCTGAATCTCAGCTTTTTTATTTTAACTGTCAAATGATGACAATGATACCTACACTGACAGGGTCTTTGGGAAGAATGTGCTCTGAAAAAACTAGGGCTTTAAATTTAAATTACTAATATAAATGAGATTCAGTATGCCATAAATGTACTTTTTCCTCCATGTTTTACTTCTACAATTTCACTATGGATGAAGCTCTGGGATTATTTTAGGAAAGACCTGGATTGAGCATTCTTATATATCACTAACAAAACCCAATGGTTAGAGTTACAAAGAGAAATTCCATTTAAAGTAACTACTGATTGTATAAAATATTTAGGAATCTATCTGCCAAGGGAAAATCAGAAACTTTATGAGCAAAACTACAAAACACTTTCCACACAAATTAACTCTGGAAATCTAACCAACTGGAAAAATATTAAATTGTCTTGCATTGGGCGAGCAAATATAATAAGAATGACTATATTACCTAAACTAATCTATTTATTTAATGCTATACCAGACTCCCAAAAAACTATTTTGATGACCTAGAAAAAAGAACAACAAAGTTCATATGGAAAAACAAAAGGTCAAGAATTTCAAGGGAATTAATGAAAAAAAAAAATCAAATGAAGGTGGCCTATATGTACCAGATCTAAAAGCATATTATAAAGCAGCAGTTACTAAAACCATCTGGTATTGGCTCAGAAATAGACTAGTTGATCAATGGAATAGGTTAGGTTCAAAAATCCCAGTTTTTGGGATAAGAATGCATTATTTGAAAAAAAATGCTGGGAAAATTGGAAATTAGTATGGCAGAAACTAGGCATTGACCCACACTTAACACCATACACCAAGATAAGGTCAAAATGGGTTCATTTTGCACATATTTTCCAGCTTCTAGGCATAAAGAATGATATTATAAATAAATAGCATAGTTTACCTTTCAGACCTGTGGAAGAGGAAGGAATTTATGACCAAAAAAGAACTAGAGATCACTATTGATCACAAAATAGAAAATTTTGATTATATAAAATTGAAAAGTTTTTGTACAAACAAAATTAATGAAAACAAGATTAGAAGGGAAACAATAAACTGGGAAAATATTTTTATAGTCAAAGGTTCTGATAAAGGCCTCACTTCCAAAATATTTAGAGAATTGACTCTAATTTATAAGAAATCAAGCCATTCTCCAATTGATAAATGGTCAAAGAATATGAACAGACAATTCTCAGACAAAAAAAAATTAAAATTATTTACAGACATATGAAAATATGTGCCAAATCATTATTAATCAGAGAAATGCAAATTAAGACAACTCTGAGATACCACTACACACCTGTCAGATTGGCTAGAATGACAGGGAAAGATAATGCAGAATATTGGAGGGGATGTGGGAAAACAGGGACACTGATACATTGTTGGTGCAATTGTGAACACATCCAGCCATTCTGGAGAGCAATTTGGAACTATGCTCAAAAAATTATCAAACTGTGCATACCCTTTGATCCAGCAGTGTTTCTACTGGGCTTATACCCCAAAGAGATACTAAAGAAGGGAAAGGGAGCTGTATGTGCCAAAATGTTTGTGGCAGCCCTGTTTGTAGTGGCTAGAAGCTGGAAAATGAATGGATGCCCATCAATTGGAGAATGGTTGAGTAAATTGTAGTATATGGATGTTATGGAATATTATTGTTCTGTAAGAAATGACCAGCAGGATGAATACAGAGAGAACTGGCGAGACTTATATGAACTGATGCTAAGTGAAATGAGCAGAACCAGGAGATCATTATATACCTCAACAATGATATATAAGGATGTATTCTGATGGAAGTGGATCTCTTCGATAAAGAGATCTAACTCAGTTTCAATTGATCAAGGATGGACAGAAGCAGCTACACCCAAAGAAAGAACACTGGGAAATGAACATAAACTGCTTGCATTTTTGTTTTTCTTCCTGGGCTATTTATACCTTCTGAATCTAATTCTCCCTGTGCAACAAAAGAACTGTTTGGTTCTGCACACATATATTGTATCTATTTAACATGTAAAGGACTGCTTGCCATCTGGGGGAGGGGGTGGAGGGAGGGAGGGGAAAAGTCAGAACAGAAGTGAATGCAAGGGATAATGTTGCAAAAAATTACCTGGCATGGGTTCTGTCAATAAAAAGTTATTAAAAAAAAAAAGGAAAGACCTGGATTGAAATTCTACCCAGATAGTTTCTGACTCTATGGTACAGAGTACATTACTAAATTTCTACAGAGTTGCAACCTACATCAGTGGAGGTACTTACCATCGTAGGAGCCCCCTACACTGAAGAAATGCAAAGATGCTTCATGATTGACTGTGGGACATTTATGTTTCTTCAGTTCCAAAAAGAGGAAAAAAGAAAAAAAAATCTGCTTCCTTGATAAATGAGACAATTCTGGCCCATCTGCAGGTACTATTTTGTCTTGTGAAAGGGAAATAAAGCTTATAGATTGATCACTTGTATTCATTAGGGACATCATGCTATACTGCTTGGATAATTTCTTTCCTTCATCTTTGTTGTGTCACTCCTTATTTTATTCTCCATTATTATTTCTAATTTTCCATTCAATAATCCCATTCTACTCTGGACCTTACTCTTTCCTCATGCCAAAGTCCCATCTGCTCTGTCATTTCCTCCTTTAATGACTTAAAGAGTAAGTGGTGTTTAAAGACAAAGAAAAACCATTTATCTCCTGCTTAGAAACCCAAAATAGTGGGTCTTTCCAAAGCATTTTCATTGATTCGTTTTTCTTGTGTTCCAGAGGAAAAAAAAAAAAAACAATTTCAATTCAATGTCTACTTTTTTCTTGTTAATATCAAGGAAATAAAGATGAAAATCTTTATCTATGATTATCCATCAGAAAATTATGATGCACCATTCAGTTTTTGGTAGCCATTTTTGCTAGCTGTAGAAATACCCATCCTTTTTCCAAATCATTATTGATCAGAGAAATGCAAACTAAGACAACTCTGAGATACTACTACATACCTGCCAGATTGGCTATGATGACAGGAAAAGATAATGATGAATGTTGGAGGGGATGTGGGAAAACTGGAACACTGATACACTGTTGGTGGAATTGTGAATACATCCAGCCATTCTGGAGAACAATTTGGAACTATACTCAAAAAGTTATCAAACTGTGCATACCCTTTGATCCAGCCATGCTACTACTGGGCTTATATCCCAAAGAGATATTAAAGAAGGGAAAGGGACCTGTATGGGCAAAAATGTTTGTGGCAGCCCTTTTAGTAGTGGCTAGAAACTGGAAACTGAATGGATGTCCATCAATTGGAGAATTCCTGAGTAAATTATGGTATGTGAATATATATATTCAATATCTTTCCTTTTCTTTCTTTCTTTCTTTCTTCCTTCCTCCCTCCCTCCCTTCCTCCCTTCTTTCTTTCTTTCTTTCTTTCTTTCTTTCTTTCTTTCTTTCTTTCTTTCTTTCTTTCTTTCTTTCTTTCTTTCTTTCTTTCTTTCTTTCTTTCTTATAACTTTTTATTGACAGAACCCATGTCAGGGTAATTTTTTACAACATTATCCCTTAAACTCACTTCTGTTCCAGTTTTTCCCCTCCCTCCCTCCATCCCCTCCCCAAGATGGCAAGAAGTCCTATACATGTTAAATATGTCATGGTATATCCTAGATACAATATATGTATGCAGAACCGAATGTTGGAATCTTTACAAACTGCTAACTAATTAGAGTTGATCTGATCTTGCAAGAAGATGTTTTGGGCCAGAACCTGAAACAAGGTACTAAGTAGAACTAATTAGTACAATACTTGTGTTTACACCTTTACTCACTGGAGTTCACAAGTTTGCCAGATTCACAAAGTAAATCACGTACCTTTGTGAATTCACACATCTCTTAAAGCTCTTAGGGCCAGAGAGCACCATGGGAGAAAACCCATAATCCCATTCTCTCAGAAGATTCAGATATAAGGCCAGTGAAGAGAGAGCTATTCCAGAATAAATTCCACTTGGCTGGCTGGTCGCAGAAGAGAGTTCAGCTGCATTGGAGAGGAGCACTCTGGTGCAGACACAGAGAACTTTGGGAGGTTTCAGCGGAATCACACCAGAAGCCCTCTCTCCGAGGCAAGGGAGAATATTTCCCATTTGGCTGGCTGGTGGCAGAAGAAGAGTTTTTCAGAGGATAAAGCTGCGAGTGGAGAGTTCAGTGGACAACCAGATTCATCTTCATCTCACACCACTGTAGTTGGTGGCTGGGCTCCTGCACTTCCCCCACTGAGACCAAGCTGTTCTGAAAGACTCACCAGAAAGCTAGCCGAGCCCCAAGTGAAGGAGAAAAGAGATTCATTCCATCTCTGTGTTGGTTGGAGGCTGAAGAAAGCAGAGGCAGGGGCTGAAGGACAAACCTTTGGATTTGGAGACATTCGGAGGGAGCTCTTGGAACCAAGCAGAGAGATAGACCTCTAAGCTAACCAGGCTATATTGGAGATAATAAAAGATCTGAACTTTTATCACCTGGCTATATTTTGAGAAGAAAAAGCTCACCACATTTGAACCCCAACAACCGAACAGTTCTCTTGTTGTACAGAGAGGATTGGATTCAGAAGGTAGAAATAACCTGGGAAGAAAAACAAAAATGCAAACAATTTACATTCATTTCCCAGTGTTCTTTCTTTGGGTGTAGATGGTTCTGTCCATCACTGATCAATTGAAACTGAGTTGGATCCTCTCATTGTCGAAGATAGCCACTTCCATCAGAACATATCCTCATACAGTATCATTGTTGAAGTGTATAATGATCTCCATATTGTTCTGTAAGAAATCACCAGTAGGATGAATACAGAGAGGCTTGGAGAGACTTACATGAACTGATGTTAAGTGAAATGAGCAGAACCAGGAGATCATTATACACTTCAACAACGATACTGTATGAGGATGAGTTCTGATGGAAGTGGCTATCTTCGACAATGAGAGGATCCAAATCAATTCCAATTGATCAGTGATGGACAGAAACAGCTACACCCAGCGTAAGAACATTGCAAAATGAGTGCAGACTACAACATAGCATTTGCACTCTTTCTGTTGTTGTGTGCTTGCATTTTTGTTTTTTTTTCCCAGGTTATTTTTTACCTTCTTTTGAAATCCGATTTTTCTTGTGCAAAAAGATAACTGTATAAATATGTATAGGCATATTGTATTTAACATATACTTTAATATGCTTAACATGTATAGGACTGCTTGCCATCTAGGGGAGGAGGTGGAGGGAGGAGGGGAATAGTTGGAACACAAGTTTTTTGCAAGGGTCCATGTTGAAAAATTACCCATGCATATGTTTTGTCAATAAAAATGAAGAAGAAGAAGAAGAAGAAGAAGAAGAAGAAGAAGAAGAAGAAGAAGAAGAAGAAGAAGAAGAAGAAGAAGAAGAAAGAAAAAAAAAGAACAAGAAGAACAAGAAGAAGAAGAAGAAGAAGAAGAAGAAGAAGAAGAAGAAGAAGAAGAAGAAGAAGAATTACTTAGAAAAAAGAAGTACCCATCTGCAGCTTTGATGGTTTTCCTATCTGCCAGAGGAATAGAAGGGTCATCACAATTGAATTGAAAGTTCCTTGAAGGCAGGAACCATATCTTACCTGGACAAATAATGGATGCTTGATGAATAGTTAGATCCCAATTCGTGTGAATAATGAATTTCATATAGTGGTGATATGTATTCAAATTCAGAACATTTGAAATTATAATTGCATAATATATGGAAATTACTTTCATCTAAATGGACATATGAAGTGCAAATTTGAATAATGCCATAATTTCCTGGGGATTTATTATTCATACTATTCAAGACCCAGTTTTATTTCAATCCATCTCAGAAAAAAATTGCATTCAAAAATTTGTTAGGTTTGGTTTTTTTGGGAGGGAAATATAAGATATGTTTCCCAACTAATTCCTGCCCTTATGAAACTTTTCATCCACATTGAAAAACTACATCTACACACAAATCATGGAACAAAGAAGCATACAATTAAGGCAAATAAAAGCAGATATGTGGTTAAGTGTTCAATCCAACTTTCATTTCTATGATATTCATGATTACCATGCTTCTCAGAGGATGTAAACTTTGATCCACCTCATTTCCCCTGGTTTCCTCATGGCATATAAAAGGATTAGAGAAAAAATGTATAACAAAATAAATTACACTCCTTTGTTTGTTTATTGCTATCTTTCTGACTAGGGCAACTTCTTTCCAGGATCAAATAAAAATGTTATGTTTTGCATGCAAATCCAGTATTGTATCTTACTGCCTGCCATGCTTTCTTTGATCCAATGACACTCCTTGTTTCATGAACAAGACATTACATATCGGCTCAGAGTATTTTCTCAGGCTTTTTCCATGCTTGAAATGTTCTCCTTTCTTATGTATGACTATTGGTTGCTCTACTTTCCTTCAAGTTCTAACTAAAATTCCTTCTTAGACAGGAAGTCTTTTTCAATCTTTCTTAATTCTAGTGCTTTCTTTCTCTTATTTTTTTTCCTGTTTATCTTGCATGTAGATTTCTGTACACACACACATATGTATATGCATGATGCCTGTGTGTATGTGTTTGTTCTTTGTGCATACTTTTTTTTCCCTCTCCCATTAAACTAAAATTTTGTTGAGACCAGGACTATCTTCTGCCTCTTTTCTCTTTGTCTATTTTTTCTATGTATCTCCAATGCTTAACATGGTGGCTGGAATAAAAGTGACAATTAAGAAATGTTTATTGACTGAGTGACTGATGTCAGAGCCAAGCAGTCCTCCACTGTAGATATCCTTCCTGGTTAAAGGTAGCTTTAAAAATTATTTAGATCTAATCAACCATTTCAGAATCTAACATTTATTCCACAAAGATATAAAAATCACATGTCAAATGACTTGCTGAAATAAACTGTGTTTACATCCTCCCCTTCCATCATTTCCACTAATCCAATTTTTCCTTCAGTCAATATATCTCTATCACTCTGATTCCCTGTTAGGGAACCAAAGAAGGCTTTCCTCAGCACCATAAGAGCTCACTTCCCTACCTCTATTCTCAATTTAGAAATATTATTCTCTTTCCCTAGGAAATGATTGTTTCTTTTTCTCAGATTTGTGCTTGCTTTACTTTCACCCTGCTCTGGAGCATCTGCTCACCTCTTCTTCTCATGACCATGCTTTGAATCCAGGAAGCTTTGCTTTTCCACTTGCATTACTCCTTGCCTTTATCCTTATTCTTGATTATTTTACTGATTTTTAGTAGGTAAAAAGTGCTACTATTTTTCTAATTTCTTTCTTCCCTAATCTTAATTACTCAATAGGCAGTTGTCTTGAGTCTTTTAAAGGCTTAACTTAAAAAAGCCAAAGTCTCTCACTTCATCCAGGGTTATCTTCAGTAGTTCCTAACTACATTTGGCCATTGACTCCAGATATTGTCATAGGAGAAAGTTAGTGTGGTGACCTTGCACAGCTCTCCTTCACTCAAGTCCAATTCACTTGCATGCTATGGTTGTCCTTGAGAATGAAGGACTAACAGCAGCAACAACAATAATCTAGTCAAGCAAAAGCCATCAAGTCATCATGGGTAACTTTTCTTTTGTTGGTTACAGTGAGTCCTTTGTTTGGATCTATTCCCTGTGCTCTGACCAAGATGTCTAGGTATCAAAGGTATTCTCCAAAACAGATTTTCCCTCATGTTGTTTTCACAAGGAAGTTCCCTATCCATCCAGCCATCTCCTCTAGTTTGATTTCTGTTTATCTTTACTGACACTAGATTTTCTTCCATTAGTTGTCCTAAGAGGATGGAGTTTCTCTACAGTTAGTGAATACCACTTACATTACCAATTCACTTAATGACTCCAAAGACTTCACTACTTCTAGCATAATATACTTCTAGTGATACATGTTCTTTTTCCTCAAGGAAATGTTCCAGTATTATAACAATAAAAATAATAACTAGCATTTATAGAGTACCTCTGTACTTTAACATTTTATACATATTATCTCATTTGATCCTCACAATGAACCTAGGAGGTAAGTGCTATTATTATACTCATTTTGCTGATGAGGAAACAGATCAAGCTTAAATGATTTGTTCAGTGTCTTATAAAGTGTCTGAGAGCAAAATTGAAATTAAGTCTTCCTGACTCCCAGACTGTTGGAATCCTTACTAACTGCTAAGTAATTAGAATTGATCTAATCTTACAAGAAGTTGTTTTGGCCAGAACCTGAAACAAGGTACTAAGTAGAACTAATTAAGACAAGGCTTGTGTTCCCACCTTTACTCATTGGACTCCACAAGTATGCTAGCTTCAAAAAGTACACTTTCTACACCACACCTTAAAGCTCTTTGGGCCAGAGAGCACTATGGGAGAAAACCCATAATCCCATTCTCTCAGAAGGTTCACATATAAGGCGAGACAGCCATTCCAGAATATACCTTTTTCCTCTTGGCTGGCTGATCGCGCTTGACTCGAGAGGAACGACTCTGCTGCAGAGAACACTTTTGACGGACTTCAGCGGAGCTACGCCAGAAGCCCTTTCTCCGCGGCAAGTTGGTGGCTGGGCTCCCCAGAAGGAGATAAGAGAGATCTTCCATCTCTGTTGGAGGCAGAAGAAAGCAGAGGCAGAGGCTGAAGGACAGAACCTTTGGATTTGGAGACATCCGAAGGGCTCTAAGCCTCTAAACCGGCTGTGCTCTGAGAAGAACAAACTCCAACATTTGAACTCTTAACATTTGGCGCCCAAGCGTGGGAACCAAGGACCCTACTTTCACTGAAGAAGTCTCCAGTGACCAGGAACTGAGTGAGTACAACCTTTTTTGGCTGAAATGGGACAGATCCTAGGTAAAGATTCTCCATCCCCCACCCCAACCCCCCAACCCCAGACCCACCCAGGAGTGGTGCTATAGAAAGCCTGCTTAAGCTGATAGAAGATCAAGGGCTACTTGTAACTTGGGGACAGACAGCTAGACTTCTGGCTACATTAAAACGCACCTCCCCTTGGTTCTTAGAGGAAAAGCAAATCTCTCTAAAAAACTGGGCATTGGTTGGTCAACAGATCTCTGCATATAACAATGAAAATGGTCCTCCTTCAGTTTCCATTGCAGTGTTCTATTTATACAATACAATACAGATGGCCTTAAAATACCAGCATAGCCAAAGGGGGAAGCCTGAGATAAAGGAGGAAGACAAAGAACAGATTAATGGCCATATCCCCACAGGGCAGGGAGACTTAAGTGAGGCTCAAGGGTGGGGTGAATCTGAGGCAGCCTCAGCCCCACCTGAGGAGCAGGTAATTGACTCTCCTTCATCAACTCCACCCTCCGGGATGGAGGGAGGAGGGGTAGTGGGGGGGGCAGTGACAGCACCAGCACCTCCCCCCCAGCATCTAGCACCTTCCCCCCAGCATCCAGCACCTCCCCCCAGTATCCAGCACTTCCTCCCCAGCATCCAGCACCTCCCCCCCGGCATCCAGCACCTCCCCCCCAGCATCCAGCTGCTCCTTTGAGTAGATTGCAAAAGGGACTAATTAAGGCCAGAGAAGAAGGGAAAAATGTATCAGAATTTCAACACCACATTTTTCCTGTAATTCAACAGTTTAATTCTTCAGGTCAAGAAAGTAGAAGATACTCACCTTTTGATATAGAAATCCTCAAAGACCTGAAAAAAGCTTGCACTCTTTATGGGGCTACATCAGCTTATGTTAAGATGCTATTACAAAATTTGTCTTTTGAAATCTTGACCCCTAATGACTGGAAATCGATAGCAAAAATATGCCTAGAACCTGGACAAAACTACTTGTGGCTTTCTGAATATAGTGAGCTCTGTAGGATACAAGCCCAACAAAATATTCAAAGTGGAGTTCATACGGCAATCACCTGTGACCTACTAACAGGTACAGGTCCTTATGCAGATGTCGCAGCACAAATTAGTTATTCTGTAGCAGCATATCAGCAAATTGCTGATAATGCTATCAAAGCGTGGGCTTCTCTTCACAATAAAGACGACAAGGGGGGGGCCTTCACAAAAATAACACAAGGGCCAAATGAACCCTTCGCTGACTTTGTGGGACGCTTGCAGACAGCTATCATAAGAACAAATGGAGAAAATGCAATAACAGACATCTTGATAAGGCAACTTGCTAAGGAAAATGCTAATGAGGTTTGCAGAAGAATTATACTAGGACTGCGCAAGGATGCTCCTTTAGAGGAACTTATAAGACGCTGTGCCACAGTGGGCACAGGTGCCTTTTATAGCCAGGCTATGATGCAGACTTCCCAAAATCCAAACATGAGAAGACAGAATCCCTCTTGGCAAGGGACTTCCAGAGAGACTCGTAGATGCTTTCAGTGTGGAAAAGTAGGACATCTGAAAGCTCAATGTTGGTATAGAGATAGAATGGGAAGACAAGGTGGGAGAACAAGACCCCAAACCCCATGTCCAAAATGCAACAGAGGCTTCCATTGGGCCTCAGAATGCAGACAGATTCAGGGAAACGGGATGAGGGGCCCAGCCCCAGGGCCCAAGGCAAAAAACACTTGGGGCATGATGGCAGCCAATGGTGTACCCAGAGAGTGCCTAGAAGTCCAGTACCCAGACATGACCAATCAGCCAGAAAGCCATATGATGGGAGAAGGGGATTACACAGTCAACCAGCCAGGAAGCAACCTGATGGCAGAAGGGAATTACAATTGGGGAGAATAGAGCTGTATGCAGCTGGGACAACTGAGATACCCCCTGGAGAGGTGAAATCTGTTCCTCTCCAGCCTATGGATCCCTTACCTCCAGGCACAGTAGGCTTGACCATTTCATCTCCTTGTATGTACAAAACAGTGTCCATCCACACACTGATGTGGGAAACTGGGGAATGTGTAGATAATATCCCAGTCACTAATACAGGTAGTCAATGTGTGACTTATCACCCAGGAGATGTAGTAGCATCAGGTTTACTCATACAGAATCCTAATAAGCAGCCTCGTGATAGTCACCCAGGTTCTGACTCCAGACCACAAAAACCAGGAATATACTGGACAGCAGCTGTAACAGCTGACCGACCTATGCTCACTATCTATATAAATGGCCTACCATTGGAAGGATTGGTAGACACAGGTGCGGATCGTACAGTTATTAGAGGTGCCAGTTGGCCCAGTCACTGGCCAAAGATTAAAGCAGATACCTATATGTCTGGAGTAGGAGGATCAATAGCAGCTGAAGTTAGTGCTGCCCCTATGAGATGGACTTTTGAAGGCAAAACAGGAGTTTTTACTCCTTTTATAGTTGAAAAAATCCCCATCAATCTGTGGGGAAGAGACGTTTTACAACAATTGGGGTTAAAAATGAGTACTTCGGTTTTTTAAGCAGGGCTGCTGTTGAAGGCCTGCCAACACTTTCACCTATTCCTATCCAATGGAAAACTGATACACCAGTGTGGATAGAACAGTGGCCCTTAAGTAGCGATAAAATTCAGGCCTTATTAGATATAGTACAGGAGCAGCTTGAACAAGGGCATTTACAACCTTCTCTAAGTCCTTGGAATTCACCAGTGTTCGTTGTAAAAAAGAAATCGGGAAAATGGAGGATGCTCACTGATTTAAGAAAAGTGAATGAACAGATGGAAACTATGGGAACTCTTCAGCCTGGACTTCCATCTCCTACTCAGCTTCCTAGAGAATGGCCTCTTTGGGTTATAGACATCAAGGATTGTTTCTATTCCATTCCTCTGGATAAGGAGGATATGAAGAGATTTGCCTTTTCGGTACCCAGTGTCAATTTAGCTGAGCCTTATAAAAGATATGAATGGACGGTTTTGCCACAGGGAATGAAGAACAGCCCCACTATGTGTCAAATGTATGTTGCTGCTGCTCTTGCTCCAATAAGAAAAGCATTTCCAAAAGTTATGCTATTACATTATATGGATGATATATTGGGATGTGCACCGGAGGAACAAATTCTAGAAGCATGTCTACCAAAAACCATAGAAACACTAAGATACTACAAACTTCATATCGCTACAGAAAAAATTCAAAGACATGCTCCTTTTCAATATTTAGGATATGAAATATATCCTAAGGCACTTACACTACAAAAACTGTCTTTAAGAACAGAGAGGTTGAACACCTTAAATGATTTCCAAAAATTAATAGGAGATAATTAATTAATTATTATTAATTATTAATAATTAATAACTACCAATCAATTGCAACCCCTATATGACATTTTAAGGGGAGACACTGCTTTAAATTCACCACGCCGGCTTACAAAAGAAGCTCAAGAGACCTTGAGAGAAGTTGAACTGGCTTTATCCAATGTAGTTGAGAGAGTAACTCAAAAACCCTTGGAAATATCGGTTTTTGCTACGAAAGAAGCACCCACAGCAGTCCTTCATCAAGGAGACAATGTGATAGAGTGGGTGAACCTCCCAGCACAACCAGAACAAAGCCTTACGCCTTACCCAGTGCTTGTGGCTAGGATTCTATTAAAGGCCATTAAGCGAGCAGTACAATTATCTGGGACAAGCCCTGACAAGATATATACCTTCTATACAAATGCACAAATTAATGTATGCTGTGAAACCATCCCAGAGTGGCAGATTTTATTGGCCATGGCTCCAAATTTTGCACGTGGATCTCCATTAAAGATAACCAGACTACTGCATAATTGGCAATGGATTTTTGAGGAGAAGGTTTCTAAGGTTCCTCTTGAAGGACCAACCATTTTTACAGACGCAGCCAAACAAAATATTTGTGCTGTATACTCTCATGATCTAACCGTAAAAAGAGTAGTCAGAACTCCTTTTCAGTCCACTCAGCAGAACGAATTATATGCGATCATGCTAGCTCTCACTTATTACCCAGGTGACATAAATATAATATCTGATTCAGCCTATTCAGTAGGTGTGGTACAAAGAATTGCCACAGCCCAAATAAAATTTGCAGCTTCTAATATATATCAGCTCTTTAAGGAATTTCAAGAGCAAGTGAGAAAGCATCCAGGAAAGATTTATATCCTGCATGTCCATTCACATAGTGGACTTCCAGGTCCTATTTTTGATGGAAATTCAAAGGCAGATAGCCTTTTAACTATGTTGGCCAGTATGCCTTTATTTCAGGAGGCCCAGGAATCCCATTCTAAATACCATCAAGCTGCTCGAGCTTTGCGTTTACAGTTTGGGATTACAAAAGAAGAAGCTAGGAGCATAGTGAAAAGCTGTACAGCTTGCCTTCCCTTCCACGCTCCTACACTGCCTCCAGGGAAGAACCCTGGTGGTTTGAGACCCAATGAAATCTGGCAAATGGATGTGACTCATTATAAATCTTTTGGTTGTCTGTCTTTTATCCACGTTGTGGTAGACACCTTTTCAGGATTCACTTTTGCCATACCAGCAGCAAAAGAGACAGCCCGAGTGGTCACTGAATTCCTCATTCAAGCATTCGCAATTATGGGTGTGCCACAAGAAATAAAAACAGATAATGGACCGGCATATACCTCCAAACATTTTGAACACTTTTGTGCACAGTATAAGATTCTACACACTACTGGCATACCCTTCAATCCTCAAGGTCAAGCAATAGTAGAAAGAAGAAACAGAGACATTAAGACACTCCTCCAAAAACAAAAGAAAGGGGGAGCCATGGGTAACCCTAGAGAACTTCTAAATTTAGTTCTCTATACCATTAATTTTTTAATCTTTGATAAAGATGCACTGGCTCCAGCAGACAGGTTTTATAACCCACCAGAAGAGCAGTGTCCAGTGCGAGCAGCTCCACTATCTTTAGATAATCGCCAGGTGATGTGGAGAGACCCAGAAAGTGGTGAATGGAAGGGACCAGATAGGCTAACTGCTTGGGGGAGAGGATTTGCTTGCATCTCTACAGGTGGAGAAGGAATCAGATGGGTGCCTACGAGCCGCATTCGCCTTGTCCATCGCAGAAAGATGGAGCAGACCCTTGAAACAAAGGAGAACACCCAAGAAATATCGGGTGGTTCTGTTGCTGATTGTGCTCACAAGAATTATTAGATTCCTGGCACATGAACTAATGGACAATGGAATCCTATTGGACTGTTTCTAGGACTTATGGACATGTGTAAATTTTCAGATTGATTCTTGTTATTTGTTACATTACTACTAGCCTGTGTTATATTGCTATGTGCTCATGTAAATTATGTATAATGCCTCCCATATTGATGGATTTATGTATACCATGTATATCTGTTACAAAGTTCTGGCCCATATTGATGGATTTATGTGTACCCCCTCAGAAACCCCCTATGTTTTAAAACAAAAGAAAGGGGGAGATGTTGGAATCCTTACTAACTGCTAAGTAATTAGAGTTGATCTAATCTTACAAGAGGTTGTTTTGGCCAGAACCTGAAACAAGGTACTAAGTAGAACTAATCAAGACAAGGCTTGTGTTCCCACCTTTACTCATTGGACTCCACAAGTATGCTAGCTTCAAAAAGTACACTTTCTACACCACACCTTAAAGTTCTTTGGGCCAGAGAGCACTATGGGAGAAAACCCATAATCCCATTCTCTCAGAAGGTTCACATATAAGGCGAGACAGCCATTCCAGAATACACTTTTTTCCTCTTGGCTGGCTGATCGCGCTGGACTCGAGAGGAACGACTCTGCTGCAGAGAACACTTTTGACGGACTTCAGTGGAGCTACGCCAGAAGCCCTCTCTTCGCGGCAAGTTGGTGACTGGGCTCCCCAGAAGGAGATAAGAGAGATCTTCCATCTCTGTTGGAGGCAGAAGAAAGCAGAGGCAGAGGCTGAAGGACAGAACCTTTGGATTTGGAGACATCCGAAGGGCTCTAAGCCTCTAAACCGGCTGTGCTCTGAGAAGAACAAACTCCAACATTTGAACTCTTAACACCAGACTACTCTATCTACTGTATCAATTAGCTATTCTTTTCAATGAAGACTTCCTTAGATTTATTTTTAACTATAATCTACTTGAGGTCAATGCTCAGTGATGTGGCACAGTGGATTGAGTGATGGGCATGGAGTCAGGAAGACTTACCTTACCCTGTTTACTTGTTTACTAAAATGTAAAATGTGCTGGAGAAGAAAGTAGAAAACTGCCCCATTGTCTTTATCAAGGAATTCCAAAGTGGAGACATGAAAAATAAGACATGATTAAAAACAAATGAAGAAAAACAACTTGAAGTCAAGTATCATTCCCTATCGCTGTGCCTTAAACATGACCTTTAATTCTAGTATGTTTCTTCACTTTTAGAACCATATCCACAATCACAGAATGAAGTTCTCCCCCCAAATCTGTGATTTTTGCCACCTAAACTTTCCATTTATCATGAAAATGATGAGAAGGGTATCTTTAGACATTTTTAGGAAATAGGAAAGAGTCAGCTGCTAATATGCAATAGTCAGAAAGAGAAATGACTTTTCCTCTTTGTGGTCAAGAAGACAATATAATCCTAAGTCTATCTGAATAGGGAAAAATCTGGTCTTCAAAGATGATAGAAAAAGTTCTTTATCAAAGCAATTTTCTAATAGCCACAAGAACATGGAAAACACTCCACTGATGCCAAGTGGCTTAGCTTTCTCTCCAAGTCAGTTATAAACTGTTCACAAACAAAGAAGCACTTTAATCTATTGACATTATGTCTTCTAATAGTCGTTTTGCCTTAAGACCCCTGCTTTTCTTGATGTGAATATTTGGCTTTGAAGAGGATAGAAGTCTATGAGCAGTCCAATACTCTGCACCATACATGTCTCCATCATTCCTACAGCCTGTCTATCCTTTCTTCTTACAATGACAGTCTATTAAATGGCAATGTTTGCTGCAAGGATGCATCCACAAAGTTTTAGTGTGTTTAGGTAAATAAAAAACAATGTTGGTAATAAGAAGGCAATGAATTGGTAAGTAACCATTGCTGTTGCTATTTCTTACTCCGTTCTTCCTAAAGGCTTCCTGCTATTTGTCATAGTCTCTGCCTACTCTTCTGCTGAAGCCACCCAGAGTTAGAAACTTGTCCTCCTTGAGGTTCTTTAGATTTTCATAAAATTTTCTTTTGACTTCATCAGATTTCATCAGGAAGCATACACTTTGACAATTCTTGCAACTGGAAATTGTATGAGCATGAATCTATAACTCACTCCTTTTGGGAGTCATACAATTTCTTGATTAGATAAGTTCTGATTGTGAACATATGTCAGCTTCATCTTGATCATTGTCATTGTAACTACTCCAGAAATATATAACCAGCTCCCATTTTGGTAAGCTGGTCTTAATTTGCCAGCCTCATTTCATTCAGGGCAGCTATTTGAATGCAACACTTGTTGCTTTCACTCATAACGAGAACTATTTGTATTTTGGGTCTACTGTATTTCATTTTTGTCTGTAAATGTACATACATTTCATGTACCAATAGTGAGTGGAATCATCTTTGCAGTTTTCATAGTCGTGTGTGTAGGTGTGTGTGTGTGTGTGTGTGTGTGTGTGTGTGTGCACATTTCTACGTCAGGATAGGCTTCCCAACTGTTGAAGTAATCAGGCGAGGGTTAGGTTAGAGGAAGCAGACAAGTTTTAGGTCACCTTTTCTCCCTCTTCCTTATGCTAGGAGTAAGCAGTATGGAAGTTAAAAAAAAAAAGGCTTCTCAGACATCTGGAAGATGCTGCTTCAGCCAAGTAAGAAGATGATTCTATTACTTAGGCTACCTGTATCAGAGTTGTGACTACAGTGCCCAATGTATTTGCACCTGCTCTTGCCACAGGTCTTTGAAATAGATTTTTTTAAAAAAAGGTAAATTGGTGGGGAGGACATATTTTGTCTCCTGGGTAAACTGAATTTAAGTGAGGCAGAACTATGTGTTCTGTCAAAGGGCTCACTCTTTTTTTTTTTTCTAGAAACATCAAAGTCCAGTGGGAAAATGAAAATTGAGACAAAAAAGTTGAGGATGGTTTGGAATGCAATAGATGACCTTGGCACCTTTTATGTCTTAAGCATTACATAGTACCTGTTTCTTTTTTTTTCCTTTTTTAAAAAAAATATTTTTAATACATATTGCTTTATGAATTGTGTTGAGAGAGAAAAATCAGAGGAAAAGGGGAAAATAATGGGAAAGGAAAAAAAAAAAACAGAAAAAAAGAAGTGAACAGAGCATGTCTTCATTTATGCTCAGTCTCTATAGTTCTTTTTCTGGATGCAGATGGCATTTTCTGTCTGAAGTATATTGAGATTGCTTTACATCATTGCACCACTGAGAAGAACCAAGTCTTTCATAGTCAATCATTGCATATTTTTGCTGTTATTGTGTACAATGTATCTGATTCTGCTTGTTTCACTCTGCATCAGTTCATGTAAATCTTTCCAGATCTTTCTAAAATCAGCTTGTTCATCATTTTTATTGAACAATAATATTACATTATCTTCATATATGATAACTTGTTCAACCATTCCCCAATTGAGGTGCATCTATTCATTTTCCAATTCTTTCCTACCCCAAAAGAGCTGCTTTAAACATTTTTTCACATGTGGGTCCTTTTCCCTCTTTTATGATTTCTTTGGGATATAGACCCAATAATATGCAGTGCTGAGTCCAAAGGTATGCACAGTTTTATAGCCTTGGGCATGGTTCCAAATGGCTTTCCAGAATGGTTAGATCATTTCAACTATACCAACAATGCATTAGTGTTCCAGCTTTTCCACATCTTCAACATGCATCATTATCTTTTTCTGTAATCTTAATCAATCTGAGAGGTGGGAGGTGGTATCTCAAAGTTGTTTTAATTTGCATTTCTGTGGTCAATAGAGATTTAGAGCAATTTTTTTATATAACTATAAATGGTCTTAATTTCATCATCTGAAAATTCTCTGTTCATATCCCTTGACCATTTATCAATTGAAGAATGACTTTTATTCTTATAAATTTGACACAGTTCTTTATATATTTTAGAAACAAGGCCTTTATCAGAAACACTGGCTGCAAAGAATTTTTTCCCAGCTTTCTACTTCCTTTTATATCAAATTTTAATTGTTTATGTGTGGTTGTGTGTGTGTGTAAACCTTTTTAATTTAAGGTAATCAAAGTTCTTTATTTTTTCTTTCATAATGTTATTTAGTTTTTCTTTGGTCATAAATTCAGACCCCCAAAGATTTGATAGGTAAATTATTCCTTGTTCTTTTAATTTATTTATGATACCATATACAAATCATGTACTAATTTTGATTTCATTTTGGTATGGGATGTGAGATGTAGGTCTATGTCAAATTTCTGACATATTATTTTCAGCTTTCCTGGAAATTTTTGTCAACTAGTGAGATCTTATTCTAAAAACTGGAGTTTGGGTGTTTGTCAAAAATTAGATTACTATAGGCCTTGATTACTTTGTCCTATGTATCTAATCTATTCCACTGACCCATTATTGTATTTCTTAACCAGTACCAAATGGTTTTGATGGTTGCTGCTTTAAAATAAAGTTTTAGATTTGGTAATGCTAAGCCACCATCTTTTGCATTTTTCCCCATTAATTCCCTTCATATTTTTGACCTCTGGTGAAATAATTTTTGACAGTTTTGATTGGTATGACACTGAACAAGTAGACCAATTTAGGCAGAATGGTCATTTTTATTACATTAGCTTGACCTACCCATGAGCAATTGATATTTTTCCAATTGTTCAGATCTGACTTTCTTTGGGTGAAAAGTGTTTTGTAATTGTATCCATATAATTCTTGTGTTTGTCTTGGCAGATAGACCCCTAAGTATTTTATTTTGTCTAGAGTTAATTTAAATGGAATTTCTCTTTCTATTTCATGCTGATGGATTTAGTCAGTAATATATTGTATTATAATGTATAATATATGATATGTTATATATTACATTTATAATTATATGTATATATAATACGTATGATGTATCATATATTACATTTACTATTTCAATATTTATGGTACCCTTTATCAAGATGTACTTTCCTTCCTTATCTCTTTTAATAAAATCTATTTTTTACTTTTGTTTTGTATGAGATCAAAATTGTTACCTCTGCTTTTTTTTTTTTAACTTCAGTTGAAGCATAATAAATTCTGTTTCACCCTTTTATTCTGTGTACCTCTATTTGGTATGTGTCTCTCTGTGTCAACTGTGTTTCTTGTAATGTAGGATTCCGTTTTTTTTTTGTTTTGTTTGTTTGTTTGTTTTTATTTGCTATGCCATTCATTTGTGTTTAATGGGAGAATTCATTCCATACACATTCACAATTATGATGTCCAGCTCTCTATTTCCCTCCATCCTATTTTATCCTCTTTATATACTTTTATAGTCTCCACCCTGTCCTTAGTAGTGGTTCTTTTACCCACATCACCCACTACCTTATCTCCTATTATCCCTCCTCCCTTCTCTTAGTAGAGTTTTTTTTTTTTTAACCCATCCCATCCATTACTTTATCTCCTATCAACCTTCATCCACTTCTTTTACCATTTTCTCTAGTGTTTTTGCTATCCTTTTTATCCTGCCCTTCCCTTTTCTTTCCTCTTTTCCTCCTACATCTTTATAAGGTTAGATAAATTTCTATACACAACTGAATGATAAGTTATTCCCTTTTAGAGCTAAAATTGATGACATGAAGCTTCAAAAATGCTAATCCCTCTCCCTTTCCCTCCTTGATTATGATAAGTCTTTTGTACTTTTTTAAGACTCATTGTGCCATTATAATTTCCCTTTGCTTGTTTTCCAGGACAGACCTTTTGCCACTCCTTAATGTCTTTTTCTTTGATGTCATCACATCAGAATCCATTGACAATTACACCCTCAGTCCATGTGATACCCCCCACTCCCGCTCCCCTCTGCTCCAGTGACAAAAGTTCTCAAGAATTTACAGATACTGTTTTCCTATCTAAGGATGTAAAAAGTTTAACCTTTAAATAGTATAATATTTTCCCTGTTTACCTTTCTATGCTTCTAAGTCCTATTTTTGTAGATTACATTTTCTGTTTAGTTATGTTTCAGTAAAAAAAAAAAAAAAAATGATTGAAAATCTCTTACTTCATTGAAACTCCAATTGCTTTTCCCAAAGATGATGCTGAGTCTTATTGGGTAGTTAATTGTTGGTTGTAATCTTAAGTTGTTTGCCTTCTGAAATATGGTATTCTAGGCCCTAAATTCTTTATTGTAGAAGCTACCACATCCTGGGTAATTTTGACTGTTACTCCTTGACATTTGGATTGTTTTTGTCTGTCAGCTTATGGTGTGTTTTTTCCTTAAGATTGTAGCTCTGAAGCTCCACCACAATATCCCTTGGCATTTTCATTGTGGGATCTCTTTCCAAAGGTGATCAATGGATTCTTTGAATGAGTATTTCTCCCTGTTTCTAGATTATTGGGGCAGTTTTTCTTTTTTTTTTCTTTTTTCTTTTTTTTTATTTTTATTTTTATTTTTATTTTTTTAATTTTTATTTAATAATTACTTTATATTGACCGAATCCATGCCAGGTTAATTTTTTTTTACAACATTATCCTTTGCACTCGTTTCTGTTCCAATTTTTTTCCCCTCCCTCCCTCCACCCCCTCCCCTAGATGGCAAGCAGTCCTTTATATGTTGGATATGTTGCAGTATATCCTAGATACAATATATGTTTGCAGAACCGAACAGTTCTCTTGTTGCATAGGGAGAATTGGATTCAGAAGGTATAAATAACCCGGGAAGAAAAACAAAAATGCAGATAGTTCACATTCATTTCCCGGTGTTCTTTCTTTGGGTGTAGCTGCTTTTATCTGTCATTTATCAATTGAAACTCAGTTAGGTCTCTTTGTCAAAGAAATCCACTTCCATCAAAATATGTCCTCATACAATATCGTTGTCGAAGTGTATAATGATCTCCTGGTTCTGCTCATTTCACTTAGCATCAGTTCATGTAAGTCTCGCCAGTCCTCTCTGTATTCATCCTGCTGGTCATTTCTTACAGAACAATAATATTCCATAACATTCATATACCACAATTTACCCAGCCATTCTCCAATTGATGGGCATCCATTCATTTTCCAGTTTCTAGCCACTACAAATAGGGCTGCTACAAACATTTTGGCACATACAGGTCCCTTTCCCTTCTTTAGTATTTCTTTGGGATATAAGCCCAATAGAAACACTGCTGGATCAAAGGGTATGCACAATTTGATAATTTTTTGGGTATAATTCCAGATTGCTCTCCAGAATGGTTGGATGCGTTCACAACTCCACCAACAATGCATTAGTGTCCCAGTTTTCCCACATCCCCTCCAACATTCATCATTATTTTTTCCTGTCATCTTAGCCAATCTGACAGATGTGTAGTGGTATCTCAGAGTTGTCTTAATTTGCATTTCTCTGATCAATAATGATTTGGAACACTCTTTCATATGAGTGGTAATAGTTTCAATTTCATCCTCTGAAAATTGTCTGTTCATATCCTTTGACCATTTATCAATTGGAAAATGGCTTGATTTCTTATAAATTTGAGTCAGTTCTCTATATATTTTGGAAATGAGGCCTTTATCAGAACCTTTAACTGTGAAGATGTTTTCCCAGTTTGTTGCTTCCCTTCTAATCTTGTTTGCATTAGTTTTGTTTGTACAAAGGCTTTTTAATTTGATGTAATCAAAATTTTCTATTTTGTGATCAGTAATGGTCTCTAGTTCATCTTTGGTCACAAATTTCTTTCTCCTCCACAAGTCTGAGAGATAAACTATTCTATGTTCCTCTAATTTATTTATAGTCTCGTTCTTTATGCCTAGGTCATGGACCCATTTTGATCTTATCTTGGTATATGGTGTTAAGTGTGGGTCCATGCCTAATTTCTGCCATACTAATTTCCAATTATCCTAGCAGTTTTTATCAAATAATGAATTCTTTCCCCAGAAGTTAGGGGCTTTGGGTTTGTCAAACACTAGATTGCTATAGTTGACTATTCTGTCTTGTGAACCTAACCTTTTCCACTGATCCACTAATCTATTTCTTAGCCAATACCAAATGGTTTTGGTGACTGCTGCTTTATAATATAATTTTAGATCAGGTACAGCTAGGCCACCTTCATTTGATTTTTTTTTTCATTAATTCCCTTGAGATTCTCAACTTTTTATTGTTTCATATGAATTTTGTTGTTATTTTTTCTAGATCAGGGGCAGTTTTTCTTAATGATTTCTTGAAGAATGCTATCCAGCTTCTTTTTTTTGGTCATGACTTTCAGGTAATCCAATAATTATTAAATTGTCTCTTCTGGATCTATTTTCCAGGTCTGCTGTTTTCACTTTTTCCCCCTCTTTTTTTATTCTTTATAACTTGTTTGATTGATTCTTGCTGTTGCAGAAAGTCATTAGCTTTCATTTGCCCCATTCAAGTTTTTATGTGTGATTTCCTTCATATCTCTTTTTCCATTTGGTTAATTCTGTTTTTGAAGGTATTTTCTTCAGTAGAGTTTATTTATTTATTTATTTATTTATTTATTTATTTATTTATTTATTTATTTATTTTTGCATTTGGCCAATTGTATTTTTTAAAGAGTTGTTTTCTTAAGTCATTTTTCCCCTTCCTTTCCCAAGCTATTGACTCTTTTATGCATACCTCTCATTTCCTTTCTCATTTTTTTTTACCTTTCTTATTTGACTTTTTAAAGTCTTTTATGAGCACTTCAAGAAGTCTCTTTGGCTTGAAAGCAATTCATACCACTCTTTGAGACTTCCTGTCTGAGCCTGTCTGAGTTAGCATTTTGATCTGCCTTGTGATCAGGGGCATTAGTTTTCTGTAGTTAAGGTTGGTTTCTCTTTGTTCTTCATTTTCTTTCCTTTTCTTTTATTTCCCATTTTTGTACTGTTATGGTTGAGCTGTGCTTCTTGGGGTGCTGTCCCAAGCTTCCTATTTAGCTCTGAGCTTTGGCTTTGAGCACAGAGGTCGTTGCATTTGCAAGAGGTAGCTTTGCCTGACCTTTTCAGGATACAGCCTGGTTTCCTAGAGTCTGCCTTCTGAGCTGGGACTGGAGGCTGCCCCACTGATTTGCTCCTATATAGAGCCAGGACTATGGGTCCTAATTGCTGATTTGTTATGATTAAGACTTCCTCACTGGCTTTCCCAGAGTCTATTTGACCTGGGCTGAATACCCTTTTCACCCCATTGAGACTGAACTTTCTTCAAGTTTTTCCAGTCTATCTTAAGCTGGAGAGTAGTTTCATTCTGTCAAACTGTTCAGAGGCTTGGTTTTATGTGCTTTTTGAGGGAAACTGGGAGAACTCAAGCAGCTTCCTAGCTTCCCTCTGCCATCTTGACTAGATCCCTAAAAGTCGTATAGCAGCTCTTTCCACAGCCTTCATAGCCGATGAAACAAATTGTTCTCAGCTATCCATTCTACCAGAGAAGCTTTTACATGCTTGGACTAGATACCCCTATAACTCATCAATGAGGTCCCTCAGTTACCCACAATCTGATTTAGCTTGTCTGGCAAAATGATTTACTGGCTTGTAGCCACTTTGCATGCTGTAGTTTCTTGGAAATGTAGGTGAGACTTAGGTAAGGACACCACGTGTGAAAGTAATCCCTAAAAAGGGTTCAGCAGGCCTCACACAAGAGATATTATTAGTCTTTCCCAACACCCTACATTCATGATAGAAAACTGATAATGATATAATGAAGTGTGGCAAAGTAGGGACATGACAATAGACGATCACTATTTGACAAAACTTACATGAAAACTAGGTTTGTTACTAGAGGAATGACCCCAAAAATTGGAACCTCAAAAGTTCACAATCCAAACAGAAGCTTATATTTTTATAATACCAGCAGAAGGAGGGGATACAAAAAAATCTCTACCTAAAGGGGAATGGAATGAAAGGGGAGAAGGTATAGTAAAGGTGGGAAAATGACCAAATCCCTCCTGAAGTGGAGGAGCAAGGTGATGGGATGGCAAATGCTGTATTCTTTTTCCTTGGGAACTACTAGATTATGAAGAGATGATAGTCTGCTTTTTTACATGGTCTTGATTGCACAAGCCTGGTGCAGACAGTCTGGTACTTATCTGGACTCCTAATGACACATAGGGAGTCCACTTGAAGATGCAAACAACGCATAATGTCCACTCAGTTTAGCAGAGTTAGGAGATGATGATCATGTGTTACATTTGACACATTCACAATTTCCTGAATACTCTGGCTCCAGTATTTATGGAAAACATGGCAACTCAAAAGACGAGTTCAGAAAATTCCTTAATTGCCTGAAATAATTTCACAAGAAGGACAGAATGAGACTTACTGTTCAGATATGTACAACTTGTTAACTTGTTTATTTGATGATGCTTGTTTTTACAAGGGATGTTTTCTATAGGAGATGGACAATAAGTGTCCAGTCACAAAATTAAAAAAAAAAATCTATCAATAAAACATTATAATCTACACAAAGAAGCAAACAAATTTGTGAATCAGGCTCCAGACAATTTTAAAGTAGTATATTAATTTTTAAAGTTAAAATGAAAGTGAAAAGGAATTTATATTTTTATGTACCATTCTTCTATTTTTGTTTTTCTTTCTATGCTGAAATAGCCAAATGTATTGATAAGTTCATAATAAAGTGTATTATCTTAAAATATAGTAAAACAATCTTAAAATATAAATCAGTGTCTTATAAAGCAGGAAAAAAATAAATGCAATCTTAGGTTATATTAAGAGAAATCACACACATATGCAAAAATGCTTTTAGTAACTTTTTTTGTAGTATCAAGGAATTGGAAAGTGAGTCATCACCAGGATCATTGGGGAATGTCTGAATAAGTTATGGTATACAAAGATAATGGAATATTATTGTTCTATAAAAATAATGAACAAGCTGATTTTAGAAAGGCCTGGAAAATTTACACAAACTGATGCTTAATAAAACAAGCAGAACCAGGAATACATTGTACATAATAATAGCAATAATGTGTGATGATCCAATATGAAAAACTTAGTTCTTCTCAATGGTTCAGTAATCCAAAGCAATTCCAATAGATTTGGGACAGAAAATGTCATGTGTATCCAGAAAAAGAAGGAGACTGAATATAAATCAACATGCTATGTACACTTTTCCTCAGGGTGGTTTTTCTCTCCCATGGTTTTTCCCTTTTGCTCTGATTTTTCTCTCCCAACATGATTCATAAATAATGGATATTAAAAGTAAATAAATTTACCAGGAAAAAAAAAAAGAACTCTAGCACTGTGGAGGTACTAGTCCTGTTCGATCATATCTTGGTTAGACTACATTGGGAATATGATATTCTGAGCATCACATTTTACAAAGGATATCAAAATCTGGGGAGCTTCCAAATGATGCAAATCAGAACGATGAAGGGAGCACATCGTATGAAGCTTAGTTGAAGGAACCAATGATATTTGGCAACCTAGAGAAGAGAAATATTTTAGGATGCACTTGACAATTTTCTTCAGGAACTTGAAAAGCAGACATTAAAAAACAAAAAAAAACAAAAAAAAAAAAAACAAAACAAAACTAGTCTGAGTTTCAGTCCTTGAGAGCAGAATAGTACAATGGATAAAAATGAAAACAAAGAAACAAACAACAGAGTGAATAGCAATAAAACAAAACAAAACAAAACAAAACAAAACGTGGTAAAGCTAAACAAAGGGAAAACCTTCCAACTATTGGTACTTTCCAAAAATGGAATAATTTTCATTTAGATTTAGGGAAATTCTTTTTGTTGAAGGGATTAATGAAAGCTGAATGACAATTTGTTGACTAGTTATTATATAGAAGAGATTCATTGGTGGAAGCATTAAAAAGTTAGATTTAATAACCACTGAGTTCTCCAATTCTAGAACACTGTGATTTTTTTCTTTATAGTTCTCCATATTATGATCCTTTGATGCATACCTCTTTTTTAGGGAGAGCCTGCATTTTAATTTGGAACTTTCTTTGGGGAATTAAAAGCACTGAACCTTGGCAAATATATCTCAGTCATCAGCCAATTGGATGGTCCAGGATGGATGTTGTGGTGAGCAAAGAGTCCTTTTTCTTTAAAACACTCTTTAAATCAAATAATCTTTTGTGGTTAGCCACAGGGTATAACCTGGATATTGTTACATAAATAGCCTAGGGTTTCCCATCACAAGGAACAAGTCACCTTCAGTGCTCATAACTCAGACAGACTGTTTGGACTGCTATCTCAAATCTGTTCTGTTTAGTTTAACCTACATATACAAAAGTGTGTGTTTGTTTTTGTAGATTTATTTGGAAAATCTTAACTAAGACATAATGATAGGATCTTTGACACAAGAAGAGTTTGAAATTTATAGTTTGCTGCCAGCACTTATAATTCTTTTGCAGGGCAGAAGAAATTGTTTTATCCCCATCCCCATCACATAAACTCTGTTCCATATCCCAAGGAACAATTAAAATGTTATTTTTCAATCATATTTCTTTGTGACTCCACATTTTTTTTTGGCCAAGACACTACAATGATTAGCCACTTCTTTCTCCAGTGGCTTAAGTCAAACAGAAATTAACTGACTTTTCCAAGATCACACAGCTAGGATACCTCAGAGACTGTAATTGAATTTGATCTTACTGACTCCTGGATAAGTGCTGTATTCAGTGAGCTAACTAGTTACTCTTCATTAATTAAAATATAAAACTATTATTCTTTTCACCTGCCTACACCCACCCAGGACACACCCAGAAGAACTGTGATGTCCTGTTGTCCAGCTGTTATGCAACCTCTGCACAAATAAATTTCAACAGAAAAGGGAGAAAATTACATTTAGGGATCTGACTGCTGTGCATGTCTACTGAACAGCTTCCCTTATGTTTGCTTTATCGACCCAGAAAGCATTCCTTCTCACAGTCACTCAAAGCTATTTGGAAATGAAAATAAGAGAAATCAAACATGTTGATGCACTTTTAGGAAAACATTTCAGAAAGCCCTTTCAGAAACAGATGGCAGTTGAATACTCCATAAACACACAGGGAGAGCTCCTCCCTTTCTCCTGCCCTTCCAGCATCTCATGAACAAGGCTTCTGGAAAATGATAGTAAGATAACTCTCCAGATTCTTCAATAAAATTGCCAACTGCCAAATGTGGCAGCTTTCCTCTTTTCACAGTCTTGGGATAAGCTCATGGTCATTGTCTTTCTTATTCTCCCAACACTTCAGTTCTTGACTTTCAAAAGTGCTCACTTTCTAAGTTTTGATACACTCTCTTTGACAGTTTTCCTGTTTCCCCAAATCAAATTCAATACCTATCTTTCTGCCATTAGATCCTCATTATTTTAGGTCTTGAAGTTTTTGTTGTAATTTTGATTCAGTGCTATTAGCCTTGCCTTTCAACATTATTTTTTGAATGCTTATATTTTATTTTCCCCAATCATGTAAAATAATTTTTCACTTTCATTTTTTAAAATTGTGAGTTCTAAATTCTCTCCTCTCCCTCTCATTAAGCTCTTCATTGAGAAGGCAAAAAGTTTAATACAGGTTATAGATTTGCAGTCATGCAAAACATATTCCCATGTTAGTCATGTTATAGAAAAAAAAAAACACAGACCTTTAAAAAAACCAAATAAACAAACACAAAAACACTCCCCCCCAAGCTACCACCACCAACAAAACACAGATCAAAAAACAAAACAACCGACAACAACAAAAAGAAATACAAAGCCTCAAGAAAAAATAAAGAAGATGCTTTGATTTACATTTAGATTCCATCAATTCTTTCTCTGGAAATGGACAGCATTTTAAAATCACAAGTCTTTCTGACCTGTCTTTGATTATTTTATTGCTTGTAAGTGAAATGAGCAGAACCAGGAGATCATTATACACTTCGACAACGATATTGTATGAGGACATATTTTGATGGAAGTGGATTTCTTTGACAAAGAGACCTAACTAAGTTTCAGTTGATAAATGACGGACAAAAGCAGCTACACCCAAAGAACGAACACTGGGAAACGAATGTGAACTATCTGCATTTTAGTTTTTCTTCCCAGGTTATTTATACCTACTGAATCCAATTCTCCCTATGCAACAAGAGAACTGTTTGGTTCTGCAAACATATATTGTATCTAGGATATACTGCAACATATCCAACATATAAAGGACTGCTTGCCATCTAGGGGAGGGGGTGGAGGGAGGGAGGGGAAAAAAAAATTGGAAAAGAAACGAGTGCAAGGGATAATGTTGTCAATATAAAGTAATCATTAAATAAAAAAAATAATAAAAAAAGATTATTGTATTGCTTGTTCAAGATTATTCCATCAAAATTAAAATCCTTTTGAGAAGATGATTGTCAATTTAATTATTAACTAAGACCTTAACAGAGATTGTTTGATAACCAAATAAGGGACAATAGGTAGTCATTCTGAGGGACTAGCAGGAATAATGAATCATGGGATGATGTGGGGTAGATGGCAGGCATAAGGAAAGTGGGAAAGTACCAAGAAGAAACTGCAATGCTTTTTTGATTCACCAATTGTTAAAAGAAAAAAAAAATGAACTTAAGAAGGAAAACAGAAAGAAAGGGGGAAAAAAGAAAGGAAAGAAAGAAGAAAGGAAGACGGGAAGAAGGGAAGAAGGAAGGAAGGAAGGGAGGGAGAAAGGAAAGAAGGGAGAAAGGAAGAAAGGAAGGAAAGAAGAAAAAAGGAAGAAAGAAAAAAAAGAAGCTTTTGTCAGTGGTACTGAAAAGGATGAGTTTTAGGCAGGAGGATGAGAAACATTTGGAATGTCTGGAACATGAGTATCAGAACCTCATAGAATGAAAACTTCTCTTGAATTCACAAAGTTTGTGTGACAAATACATAAATAAGAAAATAAATCCTTTTTAATTCATCTTCTTTCTTAATCTGCACTTTCACAATTGGAATGTACTTCAACTGTTAAATATGCTGCATTCCACTTTTGAGCTGATTATTATTATTATTATTAGTTTGATTAAATATCAATACAGAATATAAGAGATTTTAATCTGCTGTTTGAGTGGTACCTTTTCCTCTCCTTCCAATATTATCATCATCAGGAAACCAAACAATTTAAAAGAAATCCATTATAGTTATAAATCAAATGGGCTCCTAAATGACACTAGAAAGGAAATCTTTCACACTGATCCTGATACAGAGATTATTTTAGTGAAAGATTTCACACATAAGGAGATTTACCATTGTTGCGGACTCCAATGAGGATACCACAAACCCCAGTTTGGGTTACCTAGTGCACATTTGGTCAACTTACCTGGATTTGCAAAGGACCTCTATACATGAAAAGGCTCCCAAACATTTCAATAATGACAAAGTTGATTTCAAATCTAAATCAGTTTCTAAAGCTAAGACAGACAGAAATAAAACTTGTTTAAAAAAATACAAATTTTTAAACAATTTCCCAGAAAAGATGGAATATATTTGCACACCAATATGTGTGTGTGTGTGTGTGTGTGTGTATGTGTGTGTGTGTGTGTCACATGGTGCAGATTTCATTGCTGTAGGAAGATCATGACAAAAATTGAATTAACAGGAAGGCAGAGCCAAGATGGCAGTTTAAAGGGAGGGATGAGCCTGAGCTTTCCCACAAATCCTTCTGAATATTTTAAGTGACCCTAAACAAATTCTAGAGTGATAGAACCCACACAAAGATGGAGTGAAATAATTTTCCAAGCTTATACAACTTAGTTCAGCAGAAAGGTTTATTATACCATGGTAAAAGAAGGCAGGGGTAGGTCTTAGTGCAACAGAATCAGTGACTGGAGTGGCAGTTCACAGACTTTTCACCCTACAGACACCAAAGACAGCTTAGAAAGTCAGCAGGGGAAGTCTGTTACACATGATGAGACTGTAATAAAGACCAACTTAGACTTCACCAGAAAAGCCTCCACAAAAAAAAAAAAAAAAATGATTTGTGTCAGTCCATGAAAGAGCTCCTAAAAGCATTGGGAATATAAAGTAAGAGAGGTAGAGGAAAATTGGAAAGAGAAATTAATGATGCAAAAAGACCAAAAAATATCCTGAAAAAAATAATATTCCTTCACCTTCAAAAAACAGACTAGGCCAAATGGTAAAAGAGATAATAAAAAAAAGCCAATTAGGAGAAGAATTCCTTAAAACACAGAACTGGGCAAATGGAAGTGCAAGCACAAAAAGATCATTGAAGAAAATTAATTGCTTAAAAATTAGAATTAAGCAAATTTAAGCTGATGACTTTTTTTAGAAATCAAGAAACAATAAAACAGAATCAAAAATGAAAAAAAAAAGACAAGGTGAAATATCTTAACATAAAAAAAAAAAACTGATCTGGAAAATAGATCCATGAGAGATAATTTTAAAATTATTGGACCATATGAAAAACATGATGAAAAAAGAGAGCCAGAGTTTTTTCAACAAATTATGAAGGAAAACTGCATTGATACTCTACAAGTATAGGATAAAATAGAAATTGAAAAAAATCCACCAATTACCTCCAGAAAGAGCTCCCAAAATGAAAACTCCTAGGAATATTCTAGAGTTCCTAAGTTAAGGAGAAAATATTACAAGTTGCCAAAAAGAAATAATTCAATAAATAACACAAGATTTTGCAAGTTATACATTACAAATTGGAGAAAGAATATTCTGGGAGGCAAAACTGCTAAGATTACAAACAAGACTCACCTACTCAGCAAAATGGAGTATAATTCTTCAGGAAGAAAATGAATATATAATGAAATGAAGGATTTTTAAGCATTTGGAGTAAAAAGACCAGAACTGAATAGAAAATTTGACTTAAATACAAAACTCAAAAGAAGCATAAAAAGGTAAAACAGAGAAAAGAAATCTTAAGGCACTTAAAGTTGAATTATTTCCATTTCTACATGGGAATAGGATATTTGTACCTCAGAACATTTTTTTTTTCCATTTTTAAGGCAGTTAGAAGGAACGACGCGAGAGTATAATATAAAAATATAATATATATATAATAATAAAGTATAATATAAAAAAGAATTAAATTAAGGGAAAAGACAAGAATATACTAGAAGAAAGGGAAAGAAAGAGGTACAATAGGATAAATTATATCATAAAAATGTTAAGATAAAGTTTTGTAGTGGAGGAGAAAGGGGGACAGGTGAGTGAGAGTCAATGAACGAACCTTAGTTTCATGTGAATTGGCTCAAAGAGAGTATAACATACATACTCAATTGAGTATACAATCTACATTATACAATAGGAAAAAAGAGCAAAAGGGAATTAGAGAAGGGGGAGTGATAGTAAAAAGGACACCATAAGGAGTGATCAGGAAAAAAAAAAAAATACACTTTTGAGAAGGAACACCGTAAAAGCAGAAAGAGAGAATAGATTAAAAAGGGGAGGGAATAGAATGGAAAAAAAATACAGTTAGTAATAGTAACTAAAAAAAATTTGAAGCAAGTTTTTTTGATAAAAGCTTCATTTCTCAAACATAAAGAGCAGGGCTTCTTAACCTTTTGCTTCTCATAACCCCTTTTTTTGCCCAAGAAACTATTACATGATCCCAAATAAATAGATATGAGTATATAAATCAATCATTTACAGATAATATATCATAAATAAATTTATTTTAAAACAATTCTTTGGTATACATGTAATTTAATCATTTATTAAAGATGTATCAAATTTGCAAACTAATGGTATAGATGTATATTTCTATTTTAAATAAAGCATTAAAACTTTTGCTATTACTAAACTTTTTGTGTCCCCCCATATTAAGATATGTGACTTCGTATTGAGCTTTAATTATAAAGAACCAAGTTATATTTATAAAAACAATAGCCATTTCTCAATTGATAAATGACCAAAAGATATGAAATTTTTACATAAAGTAATACAAGCTATCTTTAATCATAAAAAAATGCTACCACTCGCTAGTCCTTGGAGAAATGCAACTTAAAGCAAACCAGAAGTAATGCCTCCTACCTATTAGATTGACTAATAGGAAGAAAAGTAGAATGATAAATGTGGGTAGCAATGAGAAAAATGAGACACTGATGCACTTTTGTTGGAGTTGTGAATATATTCAATGATTCTTTAGAGCAATTTGGAATTATGTCCAAAGTATTATAAAACCCTGCATAGTCTTTGACCTAGCAATTTTGCTACTGAGTCTGTATCCCAGAAGATATTTTAAAAAAGGAAACAAACCTTTAGGTCCAAAAATATTTATTGTAACTCTTTTCTAGGAGGCAACGATTTGGAAATTGAGGGAATGATCATCAATTGAGTAATGGCTGAACAAATTGTATTATGTGATTATGAATGAATACTATTATGCTGAAAGAAATGATAAGCAGGATGCTCTCAGAAAAGCCTAGACAGACTTTCATGAGCTGATTCAAAGTAAAATGTAACAGCAAATGTTATTTTATAAGATAATTTTTATAATTTTATAAGATAATTAGGAACAAATGACAGCTATTCTTAGCAATATGAGCATGCAAGACAACTCTGAAGGACTTGGGGAAGGATAGAAATCCTCCAGAGAAAGAACTGATGATGTCTGGATACAGATTGAATTATACTTTTGTTTTATTCTATTTTTCTTTTTAAAAAAATATTTATTTTTAATATACATTGCTTTATGAATCATGTTGGGAGAGAAAAATCAGAGCAAATCGGTAAAATCATGGGAGAGATTAAAAAAAAAAACAGAAAAAAGAAGTGAACATAGCATGTATTGATTTACATTTGATCTCCACAATTCTTTTTCTGGAGCTGGCATTTTCTGTCCAAAATCTTTTAGGATTGCTTTGGATTCTTGAATCACTGAGAACCAAGTCTTTTTTTATATTTTATCATCATGCATTCTTGCTGTTATTGTCTAAAATGTATTCCTGGTTCTGCTTGTTTCACTAAACCTTAGTTCATGTAAATCTTTCCAAGCCTTTTCTCAAATCATCTTGTTCATCACTTTTGCAGAACAATAACTTTCTACTTTTTCTTATACCACAACTTGTTCAGCCATTCCCCAATTGATGGGCATCCACTCATTTTCCAACTCTTTGTTACCACAAAAAGAGCTTCTATAAATGTTTTTGCAAATGTAGGTCCTTTTCCTTCTTTTATGATTTCTTTGGCATACAGACTCAGTAATGGTACTGCTGGGTTACTAATTTTTCTTAAGGATTTTTGGGGATATGTTTTCCTTCACAGCATAACTATTATGGAAATGTTTTGCATGACTACACATGTATATCCATTATTAAATTGCTTTTCTTCTTAATGAGGGGTGGTAGTGATGGGGAGGGATGAAGAGAGAGAATTCGGAACTCAAAGTTTTAAAGATGAATGTAAAAAATTGTTTTACATGTAATAAAAATACTAGAAAAATAAAAATACATAAAAGTAGAAAAACAGACTCCAAAAACAAGTGAATAGCACTAAGAAAGTTAGATTTCTGACTGAATATGCAGGTAACTCTGTGAGGGGCCTTTACTTCCCTATTGTTCAGTTACCCAGAATCTTTCATTCATAGGTGGATCTGATTAATACAGCAAACATGATAATGTTCCTCAGATTAATTCATATGTGTAACAAAGCATCGATGAAATACCAACCAATAAACACTTATTAAGCATCTACTATGTATCAGGGTTATTAAGTGTTAGAGATACAAAAAAAAGCAAACTGAAGTACAGAGGGATAAATGACTTGCCAGGGTTCCCATAGCCAGTGTCTGAGGCCAGGTGAGACTTCCTGATTTCAGATCTTGCACCTTATCCACTAAACCTTGTAGATTTTTTTAAGGATTTTTTTTTTATTCCACAGTAACTAATTCAACATGCTGCCTGGAAACTAGCCTGGCATGGTAAAGCTACATTGATGTGGGCCAACTATTGTTGGATAGTACTGGGCAGGCCAGTAGATAGTGAGTTGCTGAGGCTCCTACCATAGCTGGGGATCAGAGGAGAGGCCCCTGAATGTTACCTTGCTTGTTTCAGATGGAATGATGTACCAAAGCTTGTTTTAGGATTAGTAGAAATACCTTTTTTAATTTCTCTGAGATTTAGCTCTTAATTAATTCCAGGAAGGAGTAGATGGAAGACATTTTCACTTTTTTGACACATTATTCTTGCTCAAAAGCCCCATTTTATTTTATTTTATTTTTGTAAACAATTCCTTGTTTAATTTAGGTATTCAATATTTCTTACTTCACACTCCTGGGATAGCCTTATGTAGATGAATGGATAGGGATATGTACTTTCTTAATTATTGTTTTTGACAAGAAGTGTCAAACATGTGGCCCCTGGACACGTGTCCCACAACAGTCAGGAGTGTATTCTGAATCAGATTAAAATGTAATTGGGGAATATTCAATAAAATAAATAAAAATGACCTAAAACATGATGTTGATGCTTTTTTCTAAGTCAAGGATCATTATTTTCTACAAAGTGGCCTATTTCTATTACATCTGATACCACTGATCTTTTCCTTAGAGGTATTTTATTGTCATGTTGCCTTCTTTATCTACAATCAAGTTAATGAAACTTTCAACTCTTTTTAGAGTGTAGAATGTCAAATATGTTTTGGAAAGCTTTTCTTCTGACATTTCATTGTCTCAGTCTTCATAGACCTTTAGTTTTGGCTAAATTATTACTTGAGTACCTACCTCCAAACACACGTATAAAAAAAAAATATGACTACTATCATACAAGCAAATCTTCTTTTACCATCCATCCATATAATTGCTAAAACAACACAAGAATAAGAAACAATTATTTGTTCCAAATCCTGAAATAAATCCACAATGAGTGGAGGAATAAAGCAGATAACAGTAACAAATCTACCACTCTATGGGATGTCTTACTGGTAGACTACAGGTAAAAGTTCTTATGGTTTTAAGAGAAAAGAGGGAAGGATAGTATAAGGTAGCAAGGTCTAGCTATAAGATCCTAGTAGCCCTTGGTAGTCCTAGAAAGGAAAACCACTTTATTCTGATTGCTTTTCCTTTCATACTTTGAATCCCAATGGAAAAGGGCAAGGGCATTAGGAATTTATATTCAGCTCAATCAAGGTTGGAGAACTTAGGGGGGTTTTCAGATCAACTAATCAAGAGTAAATTATCTTAAGATTAGAGACATAAGGACCTTACTGAAATTTGGACATTAATCTCCTTTCCTAGTTGCAAGTAAGATTACATATGGTATTAATATTTTTCTCTTGTTACACCAACAATTTTCTGCCAGTTGTAAAAATAAAAATGTAAGCAGAAAAACAATTATTGGATTCCACATATATTTTTCACTAATCCAGCCTTCAAACTTTATCTACATATATGTAAAAACTGGTCTTGAATTGTAGATTATCCAAATGAAATATTCAGTTACAATCTGGTTTATTCTTCTTCTGGCATATTTGTAAACTGTACCTCCCAACATTTATCTCATTCCCCCATAAGTTGATTTGTATTCCCTAGAAGTAAATATGTATTTAGATATTAATATAAACACATACATACACACCCACCCACCCACACACACATCCCTGCCCCCAATAAAGATGAAAAAGGAAAGGAGATAAATCTATATTTTGGTGATGAAAAGGTTAAGGGAAAGAATACTTTCCAAAGCTCCATAAAAATGATTTTCTGATTTATTCAGTTTTTGTATTATATATGAGCCTGTTCTAAATGAGTGCTGATATTGGTTGTACAAATTTAAATGAATATAAACATTCTCAAGTGCTTGATGAAATGAAAGCACAGAATATCAGAACCAGAAGGGAAGTTAAGAATCAATTATTCCAATGGCACATATACAGACACACACATATATATATATCCATCTGTAATATATATTCACACACAGAAACTTGGTCCCTTGCTAATTTGAAAATAGTAATGTAGAGATATGTAATTTTATTAATATTTACACAATGTATATATAATTTGGGATAGAATATACAACAAAAATGTAGGAATGTGGGTATAGATTATTCATATGCAGATGAAGAGATAGCTTTCTCTTTAATCAGGGATGGCATACCTACACATATGAATCATTTGCATGCTAATCAATCACTAAACAGTTCCTACTCCAGTGTTTCTTTAAGCTCTGACAGTCATTGTTAATAAAACACAAGTTTTTTTTTTTTTGTTGTTGTTGTTGTTGTTGTTGTTTTTTCCAGGTCTTACTACTCTGGAAAGGCATAGAGTGTGGGCAATAATCATCTAGAAAGTACTTAAATTATATATCAAGATCTTCATCACCAAAATCATCACTAAATGATGATTTGTAGGGAGGGGTGGTTATAACCACCTATTCATGTGTGGAAATGTGTGATATGTATGACCTTCCATCATTACATTGGGAATAATAATAACATCAATACAACTGATTCTTCTGAATAGAATATGACTACAGAATTAATGCCTATGGCATGACTCCCATTTACCTAGACTTCTCCAGACAGAAACTCTCATTCCTAGCCATTATTCCCCCATATATGTTGTTGTCTCCTTCTATTAGAATGTAAGTTTCTGGAAAGTGGGAACTATATCAAGAAGATTATGTCTTCTTTAAAAAGGAAGGAGAAATAGTACAGAAAGAAGATGAGTAATTAACGAAGGAAGTATTATAGAGATCCAATCAGGGAAAAATAAAAAAAAATTGCAGGTAACAGTTGAATTAAGAGACATTAATATGTAGTAGATTCAGCCATCATAGTTGCATGATTTCCTCCGAGGGAGTTAAGTCATAAGAAAGTGTTAGTGGATAAAGCAAAATGGGAAAAGCAGTGAAGGAACTGAGTTTGGGGGTTAGAAAGGCATAGGTAAGAAAAAAATATGAGGGATTTAAAATAAGATGAATATATAAAAAGGGATTGGTCAACTATAATGTCAAGATTATTAACGATTGAAAATGAGACTAAAAGAAGAGACAATAAAGCAGGAAATCAAGGTCTAGAAATGCTGGAGATTACAATAAATGGGAATAGAGAGAGGAGGGCAAATGACAAATCTGAGATTAAACAATTGTAGACTTATTTACCAAGTTTTATTATTTTTTGTTTGCTATATTTTAATAAATGATTTTTTTAACTTCCCTTTGTCCCTTCAGCATCTACTCTATGCAAATTCCTGAGGGAGACTGGAAGAGACAAAGGGAGATTAAGAGAAAGTGCCTTGCATGAGTAGAATTGATGTATAACAGAAATACAGTGTTGGTTCAATTTTAGGAAAACTGTAATTTTAGTCATTTTACTTTAACACATTTCTCAAAAAATCATATGACTGTATAAATAGACAAAGAAAAAGAAGGAAAAAATTTGGATAAAATATAAAATCTATTACTGTTCAAAACAGTAGAAAACGCAGGAACAACTAGATTTTTGGTGAAATGATAAAAAGCACATATTTGAGATCAAGAGGAATTATTATGTTTAACAAAGATAGATGAGAATATTTGAAAATGAAATCAAGGTAGAAAGAAGCAAATCTATTGCCCTCATTTCTATTTTACATAGTACTAAAATTTTTAGTTATGTAAGAAAACAAAATTGAGACAATAATCATAAGTAAAGAAGAAAAAAATTATCATTTTTACATATGATATGAATTCTTTTAAGAGTCCTAAAGAGTGAACTAAAATTTGTATTGGAACAACTATTAACTTTTAGGAAAAGTGTAGGGAAATAAAAAAGAATTCACACCAATTTATCAGAATGTCTACACAATATCCACAAAACACAGTAGGATATATATATAAATATATGTAAAGAGAAATTCCTCTTAAAGCAAATAAACAATGCATAAAATACTTAGTAGTTTCCCTATTAAGATATATACATCTTTTTTTTTTTTTTAGTTTACTTCATTATTAAACTTTTCTTTGTTTTTACAAAATTTTTGTTTACAATTTTATTTTTCCAAGTTGGATATAAAATAAGTTCTAACCATTGTTTTAAAAACTTTTAGATACAAGTTCCCTCCCTCCCTTCTTCCCTCTCCCATTGAGAAAACAGGCAATTAAATATGGGTTATAGGTGTAGAGTCATACAAAACATTTCCATAATAGCCATGTTGTGAGAGAAAATATGGACCCCTTGTGCCTCAAAATATACTCAAGAAAAACAGTTTAAAAAATATTTCAAGCTGCATTCAGACATTTTGGGATGGGAAACATTTTTCATCATAAGTCCTTCAGAGTTGTCTTGGATCATTGTATTCCTGAGAATAGGTATGCCATTTACAGCTGATCATCTTACAATATTGTTGGTACTTTGCACAATAGGCAAATATTTAAAAAACTACAATAACAAACTGCTATTTATAGAAACAGAGACCTATGTAATTGGAAAAATGTTAACTGCATTTTGGTAGGACACATCAATATAATAAAAATATAATAAAATGTCTATAGCAATTTACTTATTTGAAGTTATGAAGCATTATTTTTAGAACTTGGCAAAATAATGAGAAAATTTATTTGGAGAAACCAAAGGTCAAGAATATGAAGGGAAAAAGATAAAAAGAAATAGAATCTAAGAGGGTCTCTAATAATAGATCAAACTTTAATACAAACAGCAATTCTCAGAAAGATTTGTGAGTGGAAAAAGATTAGATAAACAACATATAAATACAAACATAAGTATTCAATATTCAATAAAGACAAACTTCTCAGTTATTGAATGAATAATCACTATTTGATAAAAAAACACTAAGAAAATTGAACACTAGTATTGAAGAAATTATATTTAGACTAGCATCTCCTATCTTACACCAAGATGAGCTCCAAATGGATATGTAACCCAGACATAAAAGGTTATATAAATGAGGTAGAGAAACATGGACAAATTGTCTATCATATCTATGGATGAGAAAAAAATTCAAGATAAAGCGAATAATAGAAGACAAAATTGATGATTTTGATTCATAAAATTATAAAAAGTTTTTATACTTTTACACAATGTAAAAAATCCAATAAAGTTAAGGTTGAAAGAGAAATCATTAATTGAGAGTAAGGGATCTTAACAGTAATTTTCTCTGATTAAGATCTCATATTCAAGATATATGAAAACATAATTTATATTTATAAGAATAAGTTCCATCTGATCTGATCTGATGATATATAAAGCTAATTTTCCAAAGGAGGAAATCCAGGCTCCAAATCATTCCTAATTAGAAAAATGTGAATTAAAACCATTCCAAAATTCTACTTAACACCCATCAGATTGGCAAAGATTATTTTTTTAAAGCAAAATTAACTTAACATTGGCTACATTAAAAACCGCAGGTTTTGGAACATTATATCAAAGAGAAAAAGAAGTGGGATTGTGGCTAAGAATATCATACCCAGCAAAGTTAAGCAAATCTTGGATGAAAAAAATAAGGATACTCAATAAATTGTCAGACTTTCTAGATTTTGTTGCAAAAAGATATAAATTTAATAAAAATTTGACAGAAGAAACAAGAAAAACAAAGTTAAACATTAAAGACTATTTACAAAGCATTTAGGACAAACTGTTTAGTTTTTATATATGGAAATGCAAACTATTTCTAAGAGGTGATTAGAATTTGGGTAATTCAAACTACCCAACATTGGAATAGAGCTGGGTATATGATTCTCAAAAGCAAATCTATATAGGAAAAGGTTAAAAGAGTACTTATCATATACAAATGAGATGTGGAAGGAAGAACTGACACAGTATTAGATGTGGGAAGAGGGTTGGTAGTTCTGGATTCCTACTCACATTTGAAATGATACAAAATGGGAAAAAATACTTGTATAACTATAGGAGTTTAAAGTCTAAATTTATAAAGAAATAAGAGGGTAAGGGAATAGGAAGTAGGAGAGAATAAGGGAGGGATGTTTTAGAGGGAATCTTACATCAGAGCTGTGTTAAAGAAAACAAGATATACATTAAGAAATGAATAAAATATCTTCTAAATTTGTAAAGAAATAAGAGGCTAAGGTAATAGGATAAGAGGTGTGATACAGAAGAGTGTAGATGAATGGAAATGGGGTAAAGTGTGTAGACATGTGGGATGGAATGGAGAGAGAACAATATATGTTTTGGAAAGCTATAAAAATCTTCTAAATTCAGATAGAAACACACACACACACACACACACACACACACACACACACACACACAAACAACGGGAAAGGGTGGAGGGGAGAAGAGGGGGATTTCTGGGGTGTGGAGGTAGGTTTAATAATAGAAAAGCAATATAAAGGATAGAAGTAAATCAGAGGAATCAGGAGAGATAGCAAATAAGAGCTACACCTAATATAAAATAACGACCAGAAATAGAATATATTATATACAAAACAAACAGACAAACAAAAGTGACAGGGGTAGTAATCATGATGTCAAAGTTAAAGCTAAAATAGATTTAACCAAAAGAGAAAAATAGGGAAACTACATCATGTCAGCCATATTAATCAATATTGTTTTAGATTATCTAAAATAACTTGTCAATATCTGGTTAGAATATTCTTGTGGCATAGAAAATGATGAGTTGGTAGAGTTAGAAAAATATGGAAAGTTTTGGATTTATGTTATCTACCTTCGGAGAAACAGAGGACAAACAAGTATAGTACAGTCTTATACAGGGGCATGTATATGTATATGTATATCTCTGTATATGAATAATGTTTGGATAAGATATGATGTTTCAATACTCCTGTGCTATAAAAATAAGAAAATAGTATTAACCAACAGTGAAATATTTGGGAAAGTAGATAAAAAATATGAAGAGTGGCAAGATAAAAAGGAGGATGATTTAAGGGAGACAATGGTTCAAAGCAAAACAGTTTTGAGGAGGTATAAGTGAGGAGAAAAAATGAGAGAAAAACAAAACAAAATAGGATGAAGGAAATACAACACTAGTAATAATAACTGTGGATGTGAATGGGTGAACTCACTCATAAAACAAGAGCAGATAGCAGAATGTATTTAAAAACAGAATCCAACAATATGCTGTTTGCAAGAGACATACTTGAAACACAAAGACACATATAGAGTTAAAATAAAGGACTAGAGCAGAATCTATTTTGCTTCAACTCAAGTAAATCAGGCAGGGGTAGCAATCATCTCAAACAAAAAAAAATGCAAAAATAGACCTAAATAAAAGAGATAATGAGGGAAATTACAATGAAGTCATATCAAAAAGTGTTACAAATTTCTCTGAAAAGTCTAATTTCTTAAATATATAGAAAAACGAGCCAAATTTATAAAAATAAGAGCATTTGACAATTGAAAAATAAGAAGCTTTCAGAAGAAAACTGTTATATATAGTCATATGAAAAAATACTCTAAATTACTATTGATTAATGAAAGGCAAATTAAGACAGCTTTGAAGTACCATTTCACATTTCTCAGAAATGACAAATGCTGGAGATAATAAAGGAAAATAGAATCACTAATGAAATGTTAACTTAGTGAATTGGTCCAATCATTCTGGAAAAAAATTTGGAATTATGTCCAAAGAGTTATAAAACTATACATATCCTTTGATCCAACAATACTAGTGTTAGATCTCTACCTCAAAGAGATAAACAAAACAAAAAAAAAAGATTTGTGTGGTAAGATTATTTATAGCAGCTATTTTTTGTGGTGGAAAAAAAAAACTGGAAATTGAGGAGATGCTCTTCGATTGGGGAATGGTGGAACAAGTTGTGGCATATGATTTGATGATTATTATGCTATGAGAAATGCTGAAGTGGGTGGTTTAGGAAAAAAAAAACATAAAACAAAAACAAAAACATGGGAACACCTATATGAACTGATGCAAAATGAAGTGAGAAGAATCGGGAAATTGTTATGCCCAGTATCATCAATGTTGTGATAATTACCAACTGTGAAACAATTGGCTGTTCTGAGCAATTTAATGATTAAATTTGTATTAAAGACTCACCAAAAAATGCTTATCCATGTCCAAATGGAGAATTTATGAACTCTGAATGAAAAGTGAAGTATAATTTTCTCATTTTCTATTTTTCTTTGGTGTTATGTATGTGTGTGTGAGAGACATGGCTAATTTGGAAACATGTTTTGCATGATTTTCCATGTACAATCGATAACATTTTGCTTGTTTAATTATTAGATGAGGAAGGAATAAGAGGGAAGGTGCAAATTTGCAATTGAAAATTTAATAAGAAAAGAAAGTTAAACATAAATGATGATTAAAAATGACTTCAAAGGCAGGAGGAAAAATTACAGTAACTGATACACAAGTGAGCAGAATAGAACCAGAATAACAAATTAATACTCATATTACAAATTGAATATTTTTTTTCATGCTGAGATAAATATTCCTTTGTAAAAGCTAATCTACTAAATGTTTAAATGGAACAGGGATTTAATAGAATTGTGTGAACACAATTGGTAAGGGCTTGAACCAGCAGCAAATAGTAAATATGTCATTACGCACAATCAGGGAAGCCTTGGAGAGTGGTAACACATCTGGCTTCCAAGCAGTAGAGGTCCAGGGGATTCACTCTTACTTTTTGCTGTGAGTTCACTCATGGTTTGGTATGATTACATGCCAATTATATATTGTAAAAGTAAACAAAAAACCCTCATCAAATAAACTTTGAAAGAATAGAGGAAAATAAGTTCTTGGCCTCATGGGACTTAATATTTAGTACCGGAACTAAGAGGAGTACAGAGTCACAGGATACCTAAATAAAACCTGAAAAATGTAAAAATAATCAAAGGATATGAACAGACAATTTTGAGATGAAGAAATTAAAACTATTTGTATTCATGTAAAAATGCTCTAAATCATTTTTAATTATAGAAATGCAAACTGAAACAACTCTGAGGTGTTACCTTACATCTCTCAGATTGGTTAAAATGGCAGAAAAAGATAATGATAAATGCTGGAGGGGATGTAGGGAGACTGTGACACTAATGCCTTATTGGGAAGTTGTGAAATGATTCAACTATTCTGGAGAGCAATCTGGAACTATGTCCAAAGAGCTTTAAAACTGTGCATACCCTTTGACCCAGTAGTGCCATTCTTGGGTCTGTATAACAAAGGAATTATAAAGAAGGGAAAAAGGACCCACAGGTGCAAAAAATTAGAAAAGGAGTGGATGCCCATCAATAGGGGAATGTCTGAGTAAATTGTGGCATATGAAGATAATGGAATATTATTGTTCTATAAAAATGATGAACACCCTTATTTAGAAAGGCCTGGATAGATTTACATGAACTGATGCTGAGTCAATCAAGTAGAACTAGGAATACATTGTAGACAATAACAGCAAGAATGTGCAATGATCAACTATGAAAGACTTGGTTCTTCTCAGAGGTGCATTGATTCAAAGCAATTCCAATAGATTTTGGACAGAAAATGCCATCTGCATCCAGAAAAAGAACTATCTAGATTGAATGTAAATCAATACATGCTGTGTTCACTTCTTTTTTTCTGCCATGGTTTTTACCTTTTGTTTGGATTTTTCTCTCCCAATATGATTCATAAAGCAATGTGTATTAAAAATAAAAAAATAAATAAAAATAAAAAAAAAACCTTGTAAAACAGAAAAATCAGGTACACATTGCAAAGAAAGTTCTGAAGAGATCATTACTTTTAAGCTGAAGCATTTAACTAACACAATGGGGAGAAGGGCCTTTTAGGCACAGGAAATAGTGGGAACAAAGGAGTAGAGTTAAGAATATCCTAGGGACTAACCATTTGGAATTGGTTAAGAAATAGATTAGTTGATCAGTGGAATAGGTTAGGTTCACAAGACAAAATAGTCAATAATTATAGTAATCTAATGTTTGACAAACTCCCAACTTTTGGGATAAGAATTCATTATTTGACAAAAACTGCTGGGATAACTGGAAATCAGTATGGCAGAAATTAGGCATGGACCCACACTTAACACCATATACCAAAATAAGATCAAAATGGCTCCATGATTTAGGCATAAAGGACGAGATCATAAATAAATTGAAGGAACATAGGATAGTTTACCTCTCAGACTTGTGGAGGAGGAAAGGATTTGTGGCCAAAGAAGAACTAGAGATCATCATTGATCACAAAATAGAAAATTTTGATTACATGAAATTAAAAAGCCTTTGTACAAACAAAATGAATGCAAACAAAATTAGAAAGGAATCAACAAATGGGGAAAACACTTTTACAGTTAAAGGTTCTGATAAAGGCCTCATTTCCAAAATACATAGAGGATTGACTCTAATTTATAAGAAATCAAGCCATTCTCCAATTGATAAATGGTCAAAGGATATTAACAGACAATTTTCAGATAATGAAATAGAAACTCTTTCCACTCATAGGAAAGAGTGTTCCAAATCACTATCGATCAGAGAAATGCAAATTAAGACAACTCTGAGATACGACTACACATCTGTCAGATTGGCTACATGATAGGAAAAAATAATGATGAATGTTGGAGGGGATGTAGGAAAACTGGGACATTGATGCATTGTTGATGGAGTTGTGAACGAATCCAACCATTCTGGAGAGCAATCTGGAACTATGCCCCAAAAGTTATCAAACTGTGCATAACCTTTGATCCAGCAGTGCTACTACTGGGCTTATATCCCAAAGAGATACTAAAGAAGGAAAAGGGACCTGTATGTGCCAAAATGTTTGTGGCAGCCCTATTTGTAGTGGCTAGAAACTGGAAAATGAATGGATGCCCATCAATTGGAGAATAGTTGGGTAAATTGTGGTATATGAATGTTATAGAATATTATTATTCTGTAAGAAATGACCAGCAGGATGAATACAGAGAGGCTTGGAGAGACTTACATGAACTGATGCTGAGTGAAATGAGCAGAATCAGGAGATCATTATACACCTTAACAACAATACTGTATGAGGACAGATTCTGATGATAATGGAGATCCTTGACAAAGAGAAGATTTAATTCAGTTCCAATTGATCAATGATGGACAGAATCAGCTACACCCAGAAAAGAACACTGGGAAATGAATGTGGACTACTTGCATTTTTGTTTTTCTTCCCGGGTTATTTTTACCTTCTAAATCCAATTCTTCTGGTGCAACAAGAGAACTGTTTGGTTCTGTACACATATATTGTATCTAGGCTATACTATAACATATTTAACATGTATAAGTCTGCTTGCCATTTAGGGAAGGGGGTGGAGGGAGGGAAGGGAAAAATCAGAACAGAAGTGAGTGCAAGCGATAATGTTGTAAAAATTATGCATGCATATGTACTGTCAATAAAAGTTATACTTATTAAAAAAATAAAAATGGAACAATGCAGCAAGACCAAAAAAAATATTTTAGGGGCTTCTGTGAATCGCAAATAATCCACATTAGAGTATAAAAGATGGGAAAGAATATAGTTTGTGTTAAATTCATGAAAATAATGTGTTGTCAAATTATAACTGTTCTTGAATTCCAGGCACAAACATTGCTATCTTTCCTATATCCTTTTCTACTTCATAATATAGAGTGTTAGACTCTGTTGTCGAGCTAGAAGATACCTCCACATTCAGTTAGTCCCTCTTTCCCCCACATTATGCAGTGAAAAAAAATTGATGCCAAAGGTCATGCAGTACATATATACCATCTACATATGCAGCCTAATACAGCACAAAATTATTGCTGGGAAATACCCTACAAGATATACTATAAATTAAATTATATAAATAATAGAATGTGGGAAATTTTGTGTCTTTTGTGTACACAATAGAATTATGACTAGTTACTGTAAAGATCAGGATACTACTCTGCTGTAAATATTAACTAGCTAAGGATTAATAGTTACAGGAAAGGGAAAACAAATAAAGATATTATTATTATCAATATGTAGGAAGCTTTGTTGTTTGCCTGTCTGATTTTTTTTTCTTTTCTTTTTTTCTCCTGGGAACTTTAACAACATCTTTGGGCTTCTTCATGCAGTATCTAACAGGAAATAATTATGGGTGTCAATTTTCACCTGTCAGAAAAAGGCAGCAATGATTTTCACTAGAAAATGGAAAATTCCAACAGCTAGCAATTTTATGAATATCTATAGTTTTGAAGGGGGCATAACTTGTTAGACTAAAGCTTGAAATCTCTATCCACACCTCCTAGGCAGTATAAAAAGGGGCTAAATTCTTGTACTTGGTATCAGAAAAATCAGTGTTCAAGTTCTGAGTTTTGGCATTATTAAGCAATTGTATATACATGGGCTAGTCACAATCTCTCTGGGTCTCTTTCTTTATCCACAAAATAAAGAAAATAACACCAAAACTCACAATTTTGTTATAATCATCAAGTGAGATGATTTATGTAATGTGTTTGTTAACATTTTACAGTGTCAGTTATTAATACCACTATAATCACTGGAATGATACCTTGAGTACAGATTTAGAAATTAAATACTTTTTAATGAGATACTTATCAAGACACTGTTTTCCAGAGCTAAGGCTCAGAGGTAGGCTGTGCCCTGAATTTGACATAAAAACAATCCTCTGCACTCATCATTTGGATGATGTCAGACACAGTAAAACCCCAGAATCGGGACTGCTAATTTTCCTGTTTCCCTGAGGATCCTACTTAATTGAAGATGACATACTACAGCAGAAAGTGAATAATGACACTCTGAACATTTTCTTTACTTGTAATTGCTAACTGAACCAAACCAGGTGCTGCATTCCTGTTCCTACCAAGAAAACTCTTGTTCTGTACCCCTCTGAATGATCACAGTCTCAATGACCCTTAAAATTTAAGGCAACAACAAAACTCAGTAATTCTTATAACCTGGGGACTCTTCCCAAAAGCTGTATTGTCTCCAAATTGTCTGAATGTATGGGCCTGTTGTGGGAATTGCTTACTCAAGACCTGGGAATGTCCATGTTGAGTCCTGCCTTTTTGTAATTTTCATGCTTAAAAACCCTACACCTGCCACAAGGAAGCAAGCCTTTCTTGGGAATATTTAGTTACACTTGAAAGCTTTTTCCTCACTTAGAAATTAAATTGCTATTTGATTCCTGATTCACCACCTCCTGGCTTGCTTTTTTTGTTTCTGGTCATGTACAGGTTGGAGACCATTCCAGTTCAGACTACATTTAAAATTCTTTTGTCATGCTTCAACTAATTTCATAAAAGTGATCTTGGTCAAAGGATACAGAATTAGATCAATTTTATTTTTAGCTTTTTATATTTCAATTTTCCCCTCCCTTTCCTCTAGTTCCTCCCCTAGATAGCATATAATCCAATATATGCTAAACATGTCCAATTCTTCTATAAATATTTTCATAATTATCATGCTACACCAGAAAAATCAGATCAAAAATGGAAAAAAATGAGAAAGCAAACAAAATACAAGCAAACAACAACGAAAAGGATAAAAATACTATGTTGCAATCCACATTCAGTTCCCACAATCCTTTCTTTGGGGGCAAATGGCTTTCTCCATCACAAGACCACTGGAACTGGTCTGAATCATCTTATTGTTGAAAGAGCCATGTCCATCAGAATTGATCATCATATATTTTTGCTATTGCCATGTACAATGATCTCCTAGTCCGGCTCACTTCACTCAACATCAGTTAATGTAAGTCTCTCCAGGCCTCTTTGAAATCACCCTGCTATCATTTTTAGTAGAACAACAATATTTCATAACATTTACATAACACAACTTATTCAGCCATTCCCCAACTGATGGACATCCACTTAGATTCCAATTCTTTGCCACTACAAAAAGGGGCTGTAACAAAAAATTTTTGCTCATGTGGGTCCTTTTCCTTTTTATGATCTCTTTGGGATACACAATGCACAGTTCGACAGCCCTTGGGGCATAGCTTCAAGTTTTTCTCTAGAATGTTTGGAACAGTTCAAAACTCTACCAACAATACATTGGTATCCCAGTTTTCCAACTTCCCCTCCAACATTCATCATTATCTTTTCCTGTCATTTTCGCTAATCTGAAAAATATGTAGTGATACCTCAGACTTGTTAGGTCAACTTTCAAAATAGGTATGATTTGTTTCGTTTTCACTCACACCATCCTTCTCTTTATTTTAAGGTAATTTCCTATTTTTACACCATATCTATTTTTTAAAATCCCACCTTTTCAAGGACTGAGGGACCAATTGCTTAATTTAACAAAATGATTCATGTTTAAGTGCTAATGAAAATTCAAATAATAACAGCAAAGTCTTTATTTAACATTGGGTGTCTGCTCAACTCTATTAGGGGAATACAAAAGAAATGCTGATGTAATCCCTGACTAACCTATGACAGAGCAAGATTGAATATTATGGAGAAAAGAATTGCCTTGATTACTGAAATAATCTGCTTGTGAGTCTGCTGCGTCAAGTCTCTTATTTATCCAATTTATCCTCCATTCAGCTATTAAAGTGATTTTTCTAAAACACAGGTCTGATGATGTCACCAAACTCTAATTAAAGTACAGTAGTTTCCTATTGCCTCCAGGAGCAATTACAAAATGCTTTGTTTAACATTCAAAGTCCTTTATACCCTAGCCCTTGTATATGAAGTCTTCCACAACAGATCTTAGTTTCAGTACTTTCTCTTTCTTAATTATTTCCTCTTTATCCTGAAAATACCTTGTTTTGCATATATTTGTTTGAATGCTGTCTTATCCATTAAATTGTAAGCAGCAATTTGGACAGTGATTGTCTTTTGCCTCTCTTTGCATTCCCAGTGCTTAGCACAGTGCCTGAAAGAGTCAGAGCTTAATGAATGTTTATTGAAATTAATTGCTAATTTATATGGAGCAGATTAAAACTCATATTGAAATTGAGAGAAAAGGAAAATCAGTTCAGTTAATCAGACTTTGTGAAACTGATGGGGCTTGAACTAACAGCTCAAGGATTGGTAATAAATGAGGGTGATGGAAAAAGGGTTCATTCCAGGTAAAATGAATAATCTGACCAAAGGAGCAAAAATGGGAATGAGTACAACAATGAAGTGTCAGAACAGTGTCTTGAAAAGTGAAAGACATTCACTAGAGAATCAGAAAATTCAGATTAGGTAGATAAGGGAGGGCTATAGTGTATAATATCATGAAAACCAATGCTTAAAATTTAGTGTGATCTATTGATAAGGAGACTGAAGTTTTCTTTGTTTGGAATTGATAAGAATCTATTGGAGGCAAAATTTCCTTTTATGAGAGGCTATCTCCCTGATAAAGCCAAAAGAATGAAAGGATCACTGATAAGAATCAATCTTCAGAGAATACTATAAGCATTTGGCATAAAAATAACTTCATTTTGATTCTTCTTGTGTAGCATGATGATTGTATAAATACATAGGCCTACTTTGGATTTAGATTTTTTTTTTTACCATGTTTAATATATATTGGATTACTTGTCATCTAGGAGAGGGGCTGGGGTGAAGGAGGGGGAATCGGAACACAAGATTTTGCAAGGATCAATGGTGAAAATTATCCTTGCATATGTTTTGAAAATAAAAAGTTTCAATAAAAACAATAAAAACAACTTATCAAATCTCTCATCATCATTAAGATGATAAGGTGCACAACCTTCTGTTCCAAATTTTCCCTTCCTTGCTCCCACTCCTTCCCCTAAATGGCAGGTATCCCAACACATCTTAAAATATATGTTAAATCCAATATGTATATATATCCACAGAAGAGAAATCTTAATTTTTGAGAATTCTAAATATCTTTTCTTAAATTACAGAAGGAAGATTTGAATCCAGGTTCTCTGAATCATGGTCATATATTCTTTAAATTTTACAAAACTGCATCTTATTTTATTTTTTCAATCAATAAATATTTATTAAGAAACCACTATGTGCCAGGCACTCAGTTAAGTGCTAAAATAATAAACTTATCAGAGAAAAACAACTTAGCCTCTTCCATAAGTCAATCAATAAACATTTATTAAACACCTACTATGTTCCAGGCACTCTAAGTGCTAGTAGAACAGATTTAGTAGAGAGAAACAATTCAGTCTTTTCCTTCTTTCCTAGAAAAGAACCTTTTTTTTTTCTTGGCCAGGAACATGCTTTACCTCATCTGCTTGAATAAACAAAGTTCAACATATTCCCTTTCTCCCCAGGTTTCTTCTTTAAGTAAATAACAAATTGCTCAACTTCATATGCTTGGAAGATCTCTACCTTCTTTTTTATTATAGCTTTTTATTTACAAAACATATCTATGGATAATTTTTCAACACTGATCCTTGCAAAACCTTCTGTTCCAAATTTTCCCCTCCTTGCCCCCATTCCTTCCCCTAGATGGCAGGTATTCCAATACATATTAAAATATATGTTAAATGCAATATGTATATATATCCATGGTTCTCTTGCTGCACAAGAAAAATTGGATCTAGAAAGAAAAAAAAAAACTGTGAAGGAAAACAAAAATGCAAGCAAACAATGACAGAAAGAGTGAAAATGCTATGTTGTGGTCCACACTCAGTTCCCATAGTCCTCTCCCTGGGTGTAGATGGCTCTCTTCATTACTGAACAATTGGAACTAGTCTGAATCAATTTACTGTTGAAGAGAGTCAACCATCAGAAATTGATTATAGTATAGTCTTTTTGTTGCCATGCATAAAGATCTTCATGTAAGTCTCATCAGCCTCTCTGAAATCATCCTGTTGGTCATTTCATACAGAACAATAATATTCCATAATATTCATATACCATAATTTAGCCAGCCATTCTTCAATTGATGGATATCCATTCAGTTTCCAGTTTCTAGCCACTACAAAAAGGACTACCACAAATATTTTTGCAATACAGGTCCCTTTCCCTCCTTTAAGATCTCTTTGGGATATTAGCCAAGTGGTAACACTGCTGGGTCAAACGGTATTGAATTTTATTAAAAAAAAAAATACTACACAGATGTTTTATTAGGCACCTTCTGTAAACAGGATTCTGTGCTAGCTGCTGAGGAGTATAACAGATATAACCCCTTACCTCAAGGAATTTTTAGTATAGGGCACTGGAGAGATAAGACCCAGATACAAATAATTGTAATATAAAAGGGAATGTGACAAGAGATGAAAGCCAGGGACTTAAGGAGTTCCAAAGAGGCATTCAGGCAGAATTACATGAATAGCTCGAAAATGCAGAATAGTACTAAAAAAGAACATGGAAACAATGAATAAGAGCCCCACTACTGATAAAATTGCTTTACATTTAAGGAGCAACTTTTTTCACCTCTTTGAATTCCTCTTTTCACTTCATATTATTCTTATATTCCTGATATTTTTAAATCAGTTAAAATCTGGACATACTTATCTTTAAAATATTAACAATTGTAAGGCTGAAGTAAATTTTATTTCACATGTTGGGGAAAACTCATGGGAAAATCTGATCTAAGATACCTGTTCTCAGATGACCGAAAAGGGACCTGGTAGCCTCATTTTAAAATATTTTCTCTTTCAAGCAAACATGGTCTTTTAAAGAAATAAATATTTTATATATATCACAGAGTAGGAGTGGATATTAATCATTTTGGTAAACATATTTCAGTTTACTCCCCAAACAGAGATCTGAAACAGCCTGCAAATTATTTATGAATGAAGCAGGGAGAGGACAAGGGAGTCCATTAAGCTGTAATTAAAAAAAAAAAAAAAAAAAAAAAAAAAAACTACTTGAGCCAGATTCAAATAAGACCCTATTAAACAAGTAAGAACTGGACTTTTATCAAATCTCAGATGGCTAATGGTATATTAATTAATGACACTCCTTAGGAATATAGCTAGCTACATGGGTGTGTATATGTGCGTATAAATGCATTATATGAATATATATCAATTTGTTTGTATAAGCATTTGTATATATATGTGCATATGTTACATGCATCATATATAATATGCCAACTCATTGTACATATATGTGTGCATATCTATCTGTGTATATATATACATACACACATATGTATATACAGATATCCATATATATATATATATATATATATATATATACACATATTCATTCATGGATTTATATTTACAGCCATGTTCCACATTCTCATATACTCATGTACAAAAATATTAAAGGCCATTTATAAAGTTCTAACAGTGATTGATAATATCACTTTAATCATAGAAAGAGACAGAGGTGATGCTATTTTCCCAGTAGCCCATTCCTTTCAATTAAAAGGACATTCTGAGAAACAATAGAATAGGGATTGCCTTCATTTTCTTGCTGCTGTCAATAATTGAGACGATTTTCTCTTGTTAGGAGTATGCTTTAGTATCCATTTCCAGCTATGCTAAAGGGACAGATATCCCTGGGGCATTTATGACTCAACTTACACAATAACAAACTCATCTTCTCTTGCCCCAGTCTTGATTCATTCTTAATTTCCTGATAGTTCTAAGTGGTACTGTTATCCTCTCTAATAACCATGGACACATTCTCAATGTTTGAACTTTTACGTATCAAATCCATTCTATTGCATTTTTACAACTTTCTCATATATATCTCTTTCTTTATATTATAGTAATCTTCTTAGTTCATATTTCCTACTTTGTGTCTTTCTGGTATCCAATGTCAGTAGGGATGGTGGAATTAAACACACAACTTTCAGGTTGAATCTGCTTATTTTTCTTTCATTCTTTTTCTTTAATGAATAGTATCTGAACCGTGAAGCTTTGTGATCTTGTGAGCAAAAGATCACATAGACATGAGTATTATGGAGACATACACCTGAAATGTGCTTCAGAGTGTTTTACCCAAGTGGTGTCAATATTTCAATGCATATTTAGAAAGATCTAAAAGGAATAATGATTATAATTCTGCATTTGCATCCTTCCTAAGAAGGACAGCTAGTGATTCAGTGAATAGAGGTCCATGTCCACAATCAGGAAAAACAGAATTCAAATCTGGTTTCAGAAACTATTAGTTTTGTGACTCTAAGCAAGCCCTTTATCTTTGCCTGTCTCAGTTTCCCTTATTGTGAAATGCAATGATAATAATAACTCCTCCCAGGATTGTTGTGGCAATCAAATAAAATAACATGTGTAAAATGCTTAATAGAGTGCATGGCAATTAGTAAGTGTTGAATTAAAAACTTGTTCCCTTCCCCTCTTCCCTTTCCTAAAAACTTCAGTGCAGTTTGCTCCTGAATTTCCCGACACAAGAAAACCTGACTACCATCGATGGTCAGTTGGATAAATATAGTATATATATATAAATTCTTTGTTCCTGGTTATTCTCATTTATATCTCAAATATAGAAAGTAACAGAGTTCATTCCTTGAACCTGTTCTTAAATTTCATTTATAAACCCCTGCAACAATTGTTCTCTGTTATCACACCTGTTCCAGTAAGTTCTTCCTTCAGATACCTCCTTCCCTTCCACCCTGTTCTGACCTTGACACCTGAAACCAAATTTTTCCTTTACAGTGAACTTAATGCCTTTTTTCTAATGCAGAATCCTGAGATCCTTCCCTTTACCCTCCCAAAATCAATTATTCCCCATTGCCTTATAGAATGAGTCTTAATGCTTTTGTCATTCAAAGCCCTCAGATCTGGTGTAGAAGTTCCGTTCTGATCTTACCTCACATCACAAGCATCACAAACCATAGAGTAAATTGCTTTCCATTCACTAAACATTTTTCCTCCTTTCCCCAGGCTGTGTCCTTATTCATGTTGTACACCCAAACTTGGAATGCCTTCCCTATCATCTCTGTCTACTGAAATTATATCCATTATTTAGGGTTCAGCTAAGGTCTATTTTTTCCATGCCATCTTCCCTAATGCACACTTAAGGAAATGATCTCTTTATCATCTGATCCCTCATATTATTTTCTCCCTTTGTCTCATTAATTTTTAACAAGCTTTGTCTTTGTGAATATTTGTTTCCCTGACTTGATTGTGAACTTTTTGAGGATAGGCCCAAGAACTTCTTCTTTTTCTTATTGCTTATAGAATCCTTTTCAAGGTCTTGCACAGTATCTTTCTAAATATTTGTTGAACAAATGAATAATTATATTAAGTTATAAGGACAAATAGCTATACAAAACTGAAACTGTTTCTCTGAGGGGGACAGAAAGTCACATTAAACAAACATATTTTTGCAGGTATTAAAATAATTGTAATTACAAGGAATCTGGAAAGCAGCCAGCATGACCAACATGCTCCTGACTGGAATGCAAACCAAGTGCAGCAGTGGAAGGGGAGAGAAGAGAGAGAGGGAGACAGAGAGACAGAGCCTGAGAAAGACAGACAGAGAGACAGACAGAGACAGAAACAGGCAGAGATAGAGAGACAAACAGAAAGATACAGAAACACAAGCAAAGACACAGACACAGAAACAGAGAGAGAAACGGTAACTAAGAGAGAGGGGAAGAGAAATAGAGAGACAGATAGAGAGGGAGACAGAGAGGGAGACAGAGAAGGAGATAAAGAGAGACAAGGACAGAGAGAGACAGAGAGAGAGAGAAATGAGACAGAGAATTTATTCATCTTCACTTCCCCATCTTTTGACTAAATACTTAAACACACAATTCCCCACAGTTTCAGATTTTCTAGAGGAATGATTCAAGCTAATACATAGCACCAGTGTATTAAGAGAGATAGAGAGATACTGGAAATGTTTATTTATTTGAAGTTTGGAAGTACTTCTCATCTACTGCCTTAAGGTTCCATGCTATTGTTCTGTGATGATCACGTTTAGGACCCTGGGTATTTTAAAATCAGCCCGAGTCAGGATAAGTGAAAGTACTTGATCTTTCTTCTTTGTGGAGTGAAGGGAAAGGGCCATAGGAAATGAAAGCAGGAATCTGGCCAGCAGAGCCTCTGGCTCTCACACCTAACCAACAAATTCTCCACCCAATCTCTTATACAGCACATCAAACTTGCACAGAGAGTGGGCAGGGCCATTCTTTCTCCAAGCATATATTAATAGAGTATTGTCCAATTGGTAATTAGCCTTAAGTGCTTGGACCTCAGTGCATCTGTTCAGCTTCAGCCCATTACATTGTTCTACTCTCTGGATTCAAATGTGATGACAATACATCAGGTAAGGCATAACAACACCTGAACCCACATGTCACGAAGGGAAGATAAAATTGCTTCAAAAAAGAACCGATCTAAAGTACTGGGGAGTGAGGAGTTCTGTGTTCCAAAGCCATAGGAGCCAAAAATCTTATGCAGCAGACTGTTTTCTAGTCAATAGCTCTCTACGGAAAGGTCAGAGGATGGCAGTAATGAGTCTAAACCAGTGGTCCTCAAATTTTTGTTCTCAATATTTTTATCCTATTAAAAATGATTGAGGATCTGTCCAAAGAGTTTTTGTTTATGTGGTTTATACTTATACATATTGATCACATTAAAAAAGAAAACTTATTATGAATTTGTAGGCTCTCTGAAAGGATTTCAGTGATTCCCAGGATGCTCTGGACCAGACTTTGAGAATCCCTGGACTCTAAACCATTAGAAAGACAGGACAGGTCAGAATTAATGAGGCTATTTCAAAGTATATTATAGATTCAAGATGGAAGAGATCATCTAGTTGTAGTTCAAGTCTTTCACTCTAATGATTTGTTCAAGTTTACACTGGTAGTGAATGGGAAAAAAGAAAAAACATAATATGAACTTAGATTTTCTGACTTCAAATCTAGACCATTTTTTGTTGTATGTGCCATGCTGACTTTCTCATCATGAATCTAAAATGAAAATAGCATTGTTTTGAAGAGAAATTCAAAATCAATGACATAATAAAATCCCAGTTATCAATAATAGTATTGATGGTGTACTTTACTGTTTCCAATAGTCTTTGATATCATAAACATGACTTTTTTTAATTGGTACATATATTTGAACCTCTCTATGCCTTATCAAATGCTACAAAGATGATGCTGACAAGCATTTATTAAGTGTCTACCATGTGCTAGGTACTGTGCTAAGCATTTTATAAATATCTCATTTGATCCTTACAACAATTCTATGAAGTAGGTATAATTATGTATAGAAATTCTTTCCTCATTATGTGTGCAGAAACCTGTGTCTCATATATAGTGCTCAAAAGCATTTAATCAGAAATCCAAATGATTGTAACCTTATTTCAGGTTTGAAAATCAACTTTTCACAACATAGCTATGAAAGAAGGTGCTAGAGCATGAAATTCCTCCCCACAAAAAAAAAAAAAAATGATCAAACCTATTTCCAGCCATCTAGGCAGGGAAAATTAGTGAGATCTAGTTAGTGCTAGCTTGAAAAACCATGTGGGAAAAAATTGTCATCTCAGGATCAAAATTATCACACCTTTATTTTTATCTTTTTTTTGACATTAGTAAACTGAGGATAGGGCCTGACATTAATTCACTGCAAATCCCATAAGCTTAGAAATATTTCATACATAGTACAAGTAATGTTTTAGATTATTTTCTATATGGGAACATGCCTGGGTTATTTAAAATGTTCCCTTTCATGTTTATCCTAGACACAACTAGCACCTCTTCTTTACTTTCCCTAGTTCCTCCATCACTCCATGCTAACATGCTTTTGAATATCTGTAGCCTTGTTGTTTATCCCAATTCTTCTTACCCAGGCATCAGATTTTATACTTTAGTTTGAGATGCCTCTCTAAAGTCTTCTAATTGCTCCGAGGTCATCCTGAATTATTTTCTCCATCTATTTCTAAAACAATAAAATTTATGAATTTCTCATTTTCTTTCCTCTTTTAATAAGAGATATTGAAATATAATACTAAAATGTATACAAGAGACTTTATATACATTAATAATTCACATAATTTATGTATCAACATTGTGACTTATTATTATTATCCCGATTTTCAAAGATGAAAAAAAATGTCCAGTGACAAAGATTACACAACAGAAGCAGAGCAAAGATTAAAGTGAAGGTTCCATACAAATCCAGTTTATCTTCTTTCCTTCCTCCCTTCCTTCCTATTTTCCTCCATCTTTCTTTCCTTCCCTCCCTTTCTAACTTTCTCCTTCTTTTATTCCTCTCTCCCTCTCTCTTTCCCATGTCCCCTCTGTCTCTTTCTCTTTCTCTCCACCTACTTCCAATATACTGACATTAGACACTTAACAGCAATCCCACGGCTGATCTGCATAGAAACTTATTTATATACTCTTCCTAATCTTGTTTGTTTCACCTTTTTTTGAGACATCTTGGGGAGCAAATTCAGGAAGCTGCTCGAGCTCTCCCAGTTTCCCTCAGAAACCACAAGAAGCAGTTTGACAGAATGAAACTTCTCTCCAGCTCAAAAGAAACTGAAAAGGCTTCAAGAATGTCTCACTGGGTACAAAGGGTATTTATTTTCAAACTCAGGCAGACTCTGGGAAAGCCAGTGAGAGAGTCATAGTCACAGCAACTCAGCAGCTAAGACCCTCAGTCCTGGCTCAGGAGAGGAGCACAGCAGCGGAGCACCTTCTGGTCCAAGCTCAGAAGGCAAGCTGGAAAACCAGGCTGTCTTGGGACAGCACTCCTATAGCCTAGGAGCAGAGATCAGTCGTTAAAGTAAAAAGGAGGAAATACTAAAGGAAAAGAAAAGAAAATGAACAAGACAGAAAAGAATCTTGACCATAGAAACCTACTATGGTGATAGGGCAGAACAAAAACACAAACGCGGAGGAGGATAAAATGCACAGAAGAAATCTCACAGAGTGATATGAACTGGTCTCGAGCCCAAAGAGGCTTCTTGGAAGTGCTCATAAAAGACTTTAAAAGGCAAATAAGAAAGGTAGAAAAAAAATGAGAAAGGAAATGAGAGGTATGCACAAAAGAGTCAACAGCTTGGAAAAGGATGGGAAAAAAAAATGTCTGGTGACATCTTGCAGGCCCCAACACCCAGGGGCTAAATATATTTGCAGTGGACTTAATATGACACTATAAAGCTTCAGCCTTTTCTATTTTCAACTCAGAACTCTGGAGCTCAAGTGATCCTTCAACTTCCGTTTCTCTGGTAGCAGGGAGGATGGGTGTGTGCCATCACTGTGGGCATCTAAAGATCTTCCTCTTACACAGCACTGTTACTCTTTTCACCTTTTCCTTCTAAAATAACATTAAAGTGTAATGTAATATTATTAAGTACCTTCATGCTTCTATTCTATTTGGCATTGTGCAGCATACTAATTGCCCTGACTCACCTCTAATCTGGAATGTTCTTCTTTGTCCATCCTTTTAGTCCAGATGTTAAATATCCCCTGCTTTAAAACTTGACTCAGAATCTAACTCTTCCAGTATATCCTTTTTTATAGTATTGCAGAATCAGATTTCAAAGGGAATTTAGATATAATCTAATCCAGTGGCTTATCAAAGGTCATACACCTTGTAAGTTATTGAAGCAGGCTTTGAACTGAGAGAATCCTACCTCCCAGCTCAACACCTTATACACTGCTTTATTACTTCATTGATTACAAATCAGTCCATACTGATAATTTGCTTACTTTTAATCCTTTCAATATTATAAACTCCAATATATTGTAAACTACCTGATGTTAGGACAAATGCTCCCATATCCATAGCACAATCTCTGTTAAGCCTTAGAAAAGACCCTCATCCTTAACTCTTAACTAACAATTCCACATCTGTCACCAAGCTTTTGTCCTATAGATTGTGGATTCTTAATGCTTCTGACCTTGAATTTTCATAGACAAAATGTAACAGAGAAAATTATTACTAATTGTGCAGTATTGTGGGTACAAAGAGCATGAAGATAGAATCATATGATTTATATGGATTGTTAGATTTTTTTGATACACATTGCTAAATATGGATTGTTAGAGTTGAAAAGGGGAGTCAGAAATCATCGAGTCTATAATTTTCAGAAAAGGAAACCCAATTTAAGAGAAATTAATTGAGTGTTCTGATATCACAAAGCAAGTAATAGAGACAAAACTCAAAATTCTGTCTTATCCTTTAAATGCACGATTGGACTAATTTACCATATTATCTGCATCTATTGAGAGTTTCCTTGTTCTCTTCTTGCTAAAGTCCAAGGATAGGGATTTCAAGATTTCTACCAATTGGGTTATGTACTCAATAACTAACAATTGTTTTTCACCTCCCACTCTAATCATTCCTGCTTTTACTTGGACTTATTTCCTCCTAATGAGTTCTCTCTGGCAATAAAGAACAAGGACCCATCACCCCCTCACACAACATTTACCTATGTAGCTACTTAAGGTGGTAGGTAATCTAGTTGACCTTCAGTTTTATTTTCTGTAGGTTAAGCACCATCAGCTCCTATAATCATTATTTCAGAACCTCTTTTCCATCCTTTATCAAAATCAAGCCTATAATGGTTATGACATCTGACTAAAAGAAGTGTTTGCTTGATTTATGATCTTTAGAGGTCAAGGACATAAACACTCCAATGCAGCTATGTTATCAGTCCGAAGTGATGCAGAGCTGTTGGCAGGCTCTGAGATAGCTTGTAAAGAGTTGGTATCTTGGCTTGAAATGTAGCTTATCAGAGTAGTGGCTGCTGATGCATTGTTCCCTTCCCGCTCCAGTGACAGATCCAATCCTTCTTGCCCACCACCACCTAAGGATGATTTAACTAGAAGGGAGCAGAGCCTCAATCTGCCCTCAAAGACATTTTTCAGCCACAGGGAAAATGCTGCTTCCAATGCACTTAACTCTTCTCACTATTAAGACTTCCCTTAGTCTTAGCTATAGGCAGGTTAATCTAGCTTGTATTTTTTAAGGATTACAGTTAGTCTTTCATGCTATTATGAAAGGTCTACAAGTATGAGGGCTAAGATTTTAAATCCTCCAAAGCATCTAGCAGTGGATTCTGGAAGGGTATTCTGTTTTATGTTTAACAATTGGCTTTCCAGGAAAATTTTAAGAAATAAGAAAAGAAAAAGTACTCTTAAGACATTTTAAAATTTAATCTGCCTTATAAACCTTTTCCCTCTCACTTTATCGAGTCTAGTCAATCAATTAAACATTTTTTACAAATCCTTGATGTGTACTGTTTGACAATTTCTAAGGTATAAATCTGAAAATTTAAGAATCACATCTCCTGATCTGGCTAGATTTATTTCCAGCACAATCCTAGGAGATATGAAGTATTTTTTCAATGCTGTTTGCCTGTACACTCATTAATTTAGATAGAGAACAGAAAATTCTCTTCAGAGTGGCAAAAAGTCCAAAGAGTAAATGACATGTAATTTTTTCATTTTATTTTTATTATCAGTGAAAATATAAAAGGTGCAATGGCTGATGATGAGGCTGAGAGTTAGAAAGTGTGGGTTCTAGTCATTAATGAACTGTATGAACTTTTACAAATAAGTCTCCCTTTTTAGGTCTCATAAGTTTCCCCCTTTGTAAAAGGATGTGATAGCTGGATAACTAGCATATTTTATGATTCTACATAATTAGATACTAATAAGCAAAATAAGCTAAGTTAATGAAAAATCTCAGTTCATAGGAAGTTGATATTATGTAACAATTATAAACATTTATGTTCCATTTCAAAAGTTACAGAGCACATGACTTATTATCCTTAAGCATCACAACAATCTTATAAATTATAATTGGTAGTTATTATTACTCCTCTCTCTCCCTGTTCTTTTGTAGATGAGGAAATCAAGGCTTAGAAAGTTTCAGTAATGGGTTACACAACTAATAACCATCAAAGGCAGTATTTGAATCCAGTTTTTCCTGACTCCAAGTTCAGCATTTACTTAATCTACTAAAGGCAAAGTACCTCTCATCCTTGTGAGGATGTGCAAAAATAAATCTTATGTTGTACCTAATCCTATTGGTACATTAGGTCCTATGTTGTATCATCATTCTTTTGTACATTGAAATCACATATTCTAATTTTAATGCCCTCTATATTTAATTAAGTTGCAATAAATGTCATTGATTTCATGATACAATTCAAACTTCATTTCATACATGGGAAAAGTGAGGACTGGAAAGACAATAAGCATATAGAAGGAATATAGTCAAATAGAATCATGAATGTGGTTCTGTGACTTCATCACTTATGGTACTTAACATGCATGGAAAATAAAAAAAGGCTAGAAATTATCCTTACTGTCATCTCCAAATCTAATTATTCACATTTTTAACTTAGAGCCCAGATTTGTGCTGTCATGTTGAAGATATGACACATAAAAGAGAGTGGTGGGATAAATATTTCACTCCAAAATGGCAGCATTTCAACTCAAAGGCAGTTTAATGATACCCAGAACATTAGGAAAGTTGGAGAAAGAAACTGATGTCCTTTACAATATATAATAGGTGGATCAGAAAGAAATTCATAGCTTATGGCTATGAGATTGGGTCTACAAGGATCTAAACAACCATATAAAATAGAAAAACTTTCTCAATCAATCAGCTATTTTATCTACATGGTGCCAAATGTCTGTTTTGAAGAATTTCTTCTCAGAATTGAGTCAATTGAATAGTTATGTGGCATCTTTTCAACAAAGCCCCAGGTGTTTAAAGAGATCATTCTTTATCTAAAGTGTACTTTAAAAAAAATTGTTTTTTCTTAGTCATCAATGCTGGAAAAAAAAAAAGCAATTTTCCTAAGATATTTACTTTTGGGTAAGATAGAGTAGATGATTTCTTATAAAGGTTTATTTACAATAATTTTTCATGTCTACCAATACTCAAGACTAATATTTGGATGTTTTCAAGTCATTAGAAAATTTTATTTTAAACTGCTTAAGGAGAATGACTAAAATTGCTATTTATAAGGGAAATTCTACTTATGGAGACAAAATGTGAGGGAAAGAAAAGAGAAGGGGGGAAAAGAAACAAAGGAAGGGCAAAAAAGAGAAAGAAGGGAAGAAAAGGAGCAGGAAATGTTAATAAAAGGAGGAAAGGAAAAAAATGAGAAAGACAAGGCTATGAGGATGATAGAATAAAAGAAAAGAAATGAAAGAAAGAAGAAAAGTTGAAAAAAGGCAGAGAGCTTCAAAAAAGAGAGTGAGACCAAGAAAAGAAAGGAAATGAAAAATGGAGAGAAATAAGAGAAGTTAAAGAGAAGAGAAAGAATATGAAATAATAGGTTTCTGAATAACTGAAAGAGACTAATGCTGATCCTATCAAACAGAAGATCTTTCTCAAGAATGTGTTTCTTATCTTGGATATCTTTTCCAACTGTCAAGCCAAGACACTTGCAAGAAGCTTACTGGGGTCATGGCTGAAATTTTCAAATCAGGATTAGTTTAAATCTCTAAATCTCTGAATCATGACCTAGTAAGGCTGAATATAAATTTTCCTCTCAGAAGAAGTAAAGCAAGTTAATCAAGTGGAATACTTTAAGTAGCCACCTAAAAGTAAAATTTTATCTATTCTACCTTAAAAATAGGTCTAATTTTAAGACTAAATTTAAATCTAAGAAACTCTATGAATTATCCCCAAGGAACCTCAGTTTTCCAGTGGTATATTTTAATAAGGAAAATAACTATGTATAGGAGGAGAAGGAGACAGTGATTCAATGAACCAGCAGAACATCATGGGAAAAGACTGATTTAATTAATAGAACAAACAGATTTTAAATGGATTCAGTAATGAATGTTTATGATTATTTTAGCAAATAAGATTTCATGTATATGGAAAATAGAGAATGTACTAATTGTAAACACATTTTTTTATATCACCACAAAAGCAAAATGTGTAACTGTTGATATCTGTGTGTACATAGAATTTTGGACTTAGAATGAGCAGACTTGCATTAGAATTTTGGTTCTACCCACTACTTATATGGGAGACTTGATATATATCAATTAAAATGTCTAAATTTTCCTTTCCTCATTTGTAAAATGGGGATACTAATATCTGCATTTCCTACTTTACAGAGTCACGTGAAGATGATATATGATCATGTATACAAACTTTGTGCATATTAAGTAGACACATGAATATATATATTATTGTTAATTTGCTAAATATTGCCAACATCATTAATGATAATAAGTTTAAGAGGTAGACATAGTGGAATAACGACAGCTTCATTGTGTCTTAGGTACTGTGCTTGGTGATGGAGAGATTGAATTTTGGTTCATTCATTCATTTATTCATTCAACAAATTTTCATTAAATATGTGTGGGGAGAAGGGCAGTGTGCTGTGTGGAAAAATCAATGGATTAGAATTCTGAAAAACTAAGCCCAAGTTCTATCTCTGTTAGTCGATATTTATATCTTATGTGATCTTGAATATGTCATTTAAGATCGCTGGGCCTCAGTTTCCCAATATAATCAATGAAAGTATAAATGATATTATCCTTAAGATCCATTCTGGAGCTAAATCCTATAATTTGCATTATATGAAGTCCTATGTGAGGGTCTAGGGATACAAAGGCAAACAAAAGAAATTAAAGCATCCAATATCATTAAGAAGCTTTCAATAAGACTCATAGAGAAGGGAAGGGAAAGTTGATGCATTTTTCCAAGTGGGCTCCAGTCTTTCTACCTCACCAAGGAATGTGGAATTCTGGTTGTGGCTTAGAGAAAATTGTTCCTCTGAGAAAAATGTCTTCAAATTGATGACCAAGGCCAAATTTTTGTCTGACAACTTCCTTCTTTCATTATTAATATTTGCTCCCTTCTTCCAGGACTTTCCCTCAAAACCATACTCTACACTTCCCAAAAGTGTCTAAATATGCTATCTTTATCCTTTGGCTTCCAATTAAAATATTATCTATTATTAAGTAATCAGTTCACAATATTTAACACCTCCCAGGAGAGTTTGTTTTTTCAATCAATCAACTATATTTACTGAATGACCTGAGGGACACTAGGGATTATGAGAATACAGAAGAAAATTAAGATATGGTCAAGACTTCTAATAATTTTATTGTGTGATTAGATTAAAACATCATTAAATAACTAGAGAATGACAGTAAAAAAGTATGCAGTAACTGAGCTATGCCCTATAAATTGTATAGGAAAAGTGGGAAAGGAAGATCAGGGAGTGCTAAAAGGGTCAGGGAGGGTTTCATGAAAGATAGTGGAATTTAAACTGGAGCTTGAAATATGGAAAGGGTCAAAAGTAGTGGCACATGCTTTTAATCCCTGAAAGTAAGGAGGCTGAAGCAAGGACAGCAAACTGATATCAGATAGGTGATTGTCAGGTGATGCAGTGGACTGCTCAGATATCAGGAAAACTTAATTCCAATTCCAGCCTCAAATATTACTAATGATGTGACTTTAAGCAAATCATTTAAGCCTCAGTTTCCTCATCTGTAAAATGACCTTGAGAAAGAAATGGCAAAACATTTCAAATGGGGTGCTGTCAGTCATGATTGAACAAACACTGAACAATAGTAAAGTTGATTGCTTACCCTGGTCTTCCATTAGAAACCAGACAGAGTAAATGAGAAATAAATAGAAAGACCATTGAAAAGGACAAACTAGCATGAGTCTTCAGAGTACAATTAAATAATAATATGATGGAATTGAAAGGGATCTAGAATATCAGAGCAACATCTTTATTTTATTGATGAGAAAACTAGGGCACAGAAAAAGGAAAATATTTGCTCAAAATTACATTATGAATTCACAAAACAGCTTTGACTAGAACTTGAGTAACTTGACTCCCAAGCTTCTGCTCTGCTCACCCAAATACATTTATCCAAATCAGTTATAATATCTCAAGTCCTTTTTCAGATAGTCTTGCAAGTATATTTTCCATATACTGTCAGTCAAAGTTGCATGGTGCAGGATGAGCCTGGGCAGACAAGCCTGATCAGTGTTCCTCTTATGTCTCTCAGCAGGAGAGTAGAAAGGATTCATTAAGCCTAATTAACTTTATGAGGTAGTTTGCTAGGGCTACATCTGCCACTTCGTACAATGACACTAAATTAATGATCTTCCTCACCAAAAGCCAGATGGCTATGGAAAAAGGAACAAAAAGTATGTGAAGGCCCTGTGCCAGATAACAAGGTAAGTCTGGGAAGGGTCCTGACCCTTAAGAAAAAAACAGTCATTTGCTACAATTACTTAGAAGAACAGAATCCTCACCTTCTTGTCCCAATTCAGAGAAATGATGAGAAGTACATAAGAAACATTTTGAGAGGAATGAAACTGTCCACCTACCTTTGCCATAGCTGAGAAGTAACTTCTGCAAACTTATATTCAGCTTTTCATATTGATAACCAGTCACACAGAGAGAGGAAGTCATGTTGTTGGTAGTGTTCATTATTGTTATTTGAGTGCTACAAATCTCAGATGCCTCATTAGTTCTAGCCAATTAAGCCAGAGTTGGATTAAGGAGTTGCAATTTTCTGAAGAGGAGGAACCATCGAGTGCTTTCCTATGCAAGAAATTGTTGTTTGTCCTTTGTTCTTAAAGAAAACCATGATGTCAGAGAAGGAATGCCATGACATGCTAATAAATTATATTTCGGTAAGGTGGGCTAGGCAAAGTGACCTTGCTGAGCTATTTGGGTCCAGTGGCAAGAAATAGATCAAGACAACTGGAGATGGCCCTGGATAAAATGGGAGAACAAACTGATGAATAGATCTTTGGATTCTGTGATTTGAGGTCAATATAGAGAAATACTGGAGTCCATATAATATCAGAAGTGATTAACAAAATATGTTAAAATCTCAAATAACTAAAATGATGATTTCTATTAATTTAACATGAGGTTTCCAACATTCTATAAGATCATTGTTTGGTTTTTATTCTCCCAATAACCTCTGTAAGTAGGTAAAACAGGAATTACATGTATTTAATATCCAAGGACACTGAGACCTAGAGCAATTAAATGACTTATTCAAATCCACAAAATGTTAATCCAGTTGTTGAAAATTCACACTCTTTCTATAGTATTTCTTTTTCTTTTTAATAATATTTTCTTTTTCCAAATGTAAGCAAAGAGAGTTTTCAACAGTTACCTTTGCAAAACTTTGTTTCATTTTTTTTCTCCCACCTTCCCAATCTTCCCTTTCACCAAGATAACAAACAATTCAATATAGGTTAAATATGTACAACTCTTCCAAACATGTTTCCATATTCATCATGATGCATAAGAAAAATTGGATCCAACAAGAATGGACTTTCAGGGGTGGAGTCAAGATGGCAAAGTAAAATAAGAAGCTAGCTGCTCAAGCTCTCCCAGTTTCCTTTGAAAACCACATTTCTGATAAAGTCTCATTTCATAAAGAACTATGTCAAATTTATAAGAATGCAATTCATTCCGCAACTGATAAATGGTCAAAGGATACAGACAATTTTCAGATAACAAAATTAAAATTATTTGTAGTTATATGAAAAATGATCTAAATCATTATTTATTAGAAAAAATGGAAATTAAAACAATTGTAATGTACGACCTCACACCTCTCAGATTGGCTAACAGGAAAAGATAATGATAAAAGTTGGAGAAGATATAGGAAAACTGGGACACTAATGCATTGTTGGTGGAGGGGAAAGGACCCACATGTGCAAAAATGTTTGTGGCAGTTCTTTTGTGGTAGGAAAGAATTATAAAATAAGTAGATACCCATCAATTGAAGAATTTCTGAATAAGTTGTGGTATATGAAGGTAATGGAATATTATTATTCTATAAAAATGATGAACAAGTTGATTTTAGAAAGTCCTGGGTCTTTCAGGGTGGAGCCAAGATGGCGGAGCAGGCACACACAACTCTCTAAGCTCCGCTCATTACCCTCATAACCAAATATTTAATCCAGCCTCAAAAATAACTCTTCACTGCTTAAATTCATGAAGATAAGAAGCACTACAACTTACCAGCCGATCTGGAAGCTCACCAGGAAAGGTTTGTCCTGAGGGGCCAGGAACAGACCAGCACAGGCAGTGAGAGACTAGCATCCTGAGCAGACCAGGGGCGGGGGTGATCTCTGTGGCTAGAGAAGTTATAGGGACCGCTCTGCTATAGGCTAACTGCTCTGCCTTGATTACAAAGCAGTAAACTGGCAGAGAAGTTAAAGCCTAAAACAGAGGGTCCTCTAAAAAACACCAGAACCTAACGAGATCTGGCTGTAACCCCTCAAACCCGGAAGTGACTCAGACAGACTTTACTGCAGCCTGTGGCCACATCCTGCAGTTCGGGGCTTTTGCGGGGGCAGTTATTAATCTGCACGACAGTGGGGCACAGCCTGGGCAGCCTCTAATCGGCAGTGTGGGGGGCTCAGCCTGGGGCAATAGAACTTCTCCAGCAGACTGTGCTTCCCCGGGCAGACACTTCCTGTCCCTGCAAATCCATTCACTGCTCAGCTGCTAATACCCACAGTCCCAGGGCAGGGTTTGGCTTGGGAAGTGAAACTCTCACTGCTAAGTGTCTAGCCCCAGGGCAGTCATTATCTCACACAGCTGAGGTTCTTTGAAAGGCACTTTCCCAGCCTGGCCCTGCAGGCCTGAGTTACTTTCTGGTGGGGAACTCTTTCCCAGAGCACTCCAGTACCTCGATGCTTTTTGTAGCCGGTCAACAGGACAGCTACCCCGTCCATAAAGCTTTCACTGCTTTGCAGAGGAAGCTGGTAACCTCCTGGCTCTGAAGGCAGACCTTACAGGCTTTAACAAAATGAGTCAAAAAATCAAAAGAACGATTGATAGTTTCTACACAGAAAGAGAACAGCTTTTCAACCCTGAAGAGACTAATAGCAGACAGTCTCCAGACAATTGTTGGTCTCCAATACAAAAGGCTCTCCTAGAAGAGACTATTCAAAACCTTAAAAGAGAGCTAGAAGAAAAATGGGGAAAGGAAAGAGAAGCTATGCAAAAGAGTACAGAAAAGGCACATAACTCATTAAAAGAAAAATTTGATAAAGTGGAAAAAGAAAACAACTTCCTGAAATGTGAATTGGAAAAGGTAAAAAACAGAGTTTGCGAATTGGAAAAAGAAAATGACTCACTAAAAAAAAAAAAAAAAAAAAAAAAAAAAATTAGTGAAATGGAAAAAAATTCCATAGAGCAAAACAACTCAATTGGACATATACAAAAAGAAGTAAAAAAAGCTAATGAAGAAAATAACTCACTAAAAATTAGAACTGAACAAATAGAAATGACTGATTCATTGAGACATCAAGAATCAGTCAAGCAAAACCAAAAAAATGAAAGATTGGGAAAAAAATGTCAAATATTTACTGGGAAAAACAATAGATCTGGAAAATAGATCTAAGAGAGATAACCTGAGGATCATCGGACTACCTGAAAATTATGATGAAAAAAAGAGCCTAGATATTATTTTACAGGAAATCATCAAAGAGAACTGCCCAGAAGTAATAGAACCAGAAGGGAAAATAGGCGTTGAAAGAATTCATCAAACACCTTCTGAAAAAGACCCTAAAATAAAGACTCCAAGGAATATTGTGGTCAAACTTCAGAATTTCCAGACTAAAGAAAAAATTTTACAAGCAGCCAGGAAAAAACAGTTCAAATACCGAGATGCCACAATAAGGGTCACGCAAGATCTGGCTGCATCAACATTAAAGGATCGAAGGGCCTGGAATCAGATATTCCGAAAGGCAAAAGAACTTGGAATGCAGCCAAGAATAAACTATCCAGCTAAGCTGAGTATTTCTTTTTCCACGGAAGAAGATGGATATTTAATGAAATAGAGGAATTCCATCTGTTTCTAAGGAAAAAACCAGACTTAAACAATAAATTTGATCTTCAACAACAGGAATCAAGAGAAGTAGAAAAAGGTAAAAGGAACTCTTGAGAACTGTATTTCTGTTGTGAATATACATAAAAATCATATGTATAATTTGATTTTACCGATAATAACATAAAAAAGGGAAGTAGAAATGGAAAGGGGATAGTGCCAGAAAAAGGGAAGAAGGGAGATAAAAAGAGGGAAACTACATGCGACAATGAGGCAGAGGAAACCTATCATATATGAGGGAACTTAGAGAGGGGGAGGAACATTGTGTGAATCCTACTCTCATCAGAGTTGGCTCAAAGAGGAAACAATTGACATATTTGTTTTACACAGATTCTTCTCTCACTTCATTAAAAAGTGGGAGAGGAAAAGGGAGAAGGAAAAAGAGTAATAAGGGAAGGGTACAAGAAAGGGGAAGGGATTCCAAGGGAGGAGGGAGGGATACTAAAGAGGGAGAGCTGTGCGACGTTAGTGGGATCAATAGGGAAGAAGGGAAGGAGGGCAAGAAAAAGAAAAGTATAATCTGGGGATATTAGGATGGCAGGAAATGCAGAATTGGTTATTTTAACCACAAATGTGAATGGGATGAACTCTCCCATAAAGAGGAGGTGGATAGCAGACTGGATCAAAAGTCAGAACCCTACAATCTGTTGTTTACAGGAAACACATTTAAAACAGGGAGATACATATAGACTAAAGGTAAAAGGCTGGAGCAGAATCTATTATGCTTCAGGTGAAGTCAAAAAAGCAGGGGTAGCCATCCTTATCTCAGATCAAGCAAAAGCAAAGATTGATCTAATTAAAAGAGATAAGGAAGGAAACTATATCTTGCTTAAGGGTACTATAGAGAATGAAGCAATATCAGTATTAAACATATATGCACCCAGTGGTATAGCATCTAAGTTCCTTAAAGAGAAGCTATAAGAGTTGCGAGAAGAAATAGACAGCAAAACTATAATAGTGGGAGATCTCAATCTTGCACTCTCAGATTTAGATAAATCAAATCACAAAACAAATAAGAAAGAAATTAAAGAGGTAAATAGAATATTAGAAAAATTAGATATGATAGATCTCTGGAGAAAACTGAATGGTGACAGAAAGGAGTATACTTTCTTCTCAGCAGTTCATGGAACCTACACAAAAATTGACCATATATTAGGACATAAAGACTTCAAAATTAAATGCAGGAAGGCAGAAATAGTAAATGCTTTTTTTTTCAGATCACAACGCAATAAAAACTACATTTAACAAAAAGTTAGGTGTAAATAGACCAAAAAGTAATTGGAAACTAAATAATCTCATCTTAAAGAATGATTGGGTGAAACAGCAAATTATAGACACAATTAATAATTTCACTCAAGATAATGACAACAATGAGACATCATATCAAAATTTATGGGATGCAGCCAAAGCAGTAATAACGGGAAATTTTATATCCTTAGAGGCTTACTTGAATAAAATAGAAAAAGCGAAGATCAATGAATTGGGCCTGGAACTTAAAAAGTTAGAAAAAGACCAAATTAAAAACCCCCAATCAATTACTAAACTTGAAATTCTAAAATTAAAAGGAGAAATTAATAATGTAGAAAGTAAAAAAAAAACTATTGAACTAATAAATAAAACTAAGAGTTGGTTTTATGAAAAACACAATAAAATTGATAAACCTTTGGTAAATCTAATTAGAAAAAGGAGAGAGGGAAATCAAATTGGCAGTCTTAAAAATGAAAAAGGAGAACTTACCACTGATGAAGAGGAAATTAAAGAAATAATAAGGGGTTACTTTGCCCAACTTTATGCCAATAAATTTGATAACCTAAGCGAAATGGATCACTACTTCCAAAAATATAGGCTTCCCAGATTATCAGAGGAGGAAGTAAATTGCTTAAATAGTCCCATTTCAGAAAAAGAAATAGAACAAGCTAATAATCAACTCCCTAAAAAAAAATCCCCGGGACCAGATGGATTTACATGTGAATTCTACCAAACATTCAAAGAACAATTAGCCCCAATGCTTTATAAACTATTTGAAAAAATAGGGAATGAAGGAGTCCTACCAAACTCCTTTTATGACACAGACATGGTACTGATACCTAAACCAGGTAGGTTGAAAACAGAGAAAGAAAATTATAGACCAATCTCCCTAATGAATATTGATGCTAAAATCTTAAAGAAGATATTAGCAAAAAGACTACAGAAAATCATCCCCAGGATAATACATCATGATCAAGTAGAATTTATACCAGGAATGCAGGGCTGGTTCAATATTAGGAAAACTGTCAATATAATTGGCCATATTAATAATCAAATTAACAAAAACCATATGATCATCTCAATAGATGCAGAAAAAGCATTTGATAAAATCCAACATCCATTCCTATTAAAAACTCTTGAGAGTATAGGAATAAATGGACTTTTCCTTAAAATAATCAGTAGCATCTATTTAAAACCAGCAGTAAACATTATATGTAACGGGGACAAACTGCTACCATTCCCAATAAGATCAGGAATAAAACAGGGTTGCCCACTATCACCGTTACTATTTAATATTGTATTAGAAATGCTAGCTTTGGCAATAAGAGTTGAGAAAGAGATTAAAGGAATAAGAATAGGCAATGAGGAAACCAAATTATCACTCTTTGCTGATGATATGATGGTATACTTAGAAAACCCCAGAGATTCTACCAAAAAGTTATTAGAAACAATCTACACCTTCAGCAAAGTTGCAGGATATAAAATAATCCCACATAAGTCATCAGCATTCTTATATATCACTAACAAAACCCAACAGTTAGAGATACAAGAAGAAATTCCATTTAAAGTAACTACTGATTGTATAAAATATTTAGGAATCTATCTGCCAAGGTAAAATCAGAAACTTTATGAGCAAAACTACAAAACACTTTCCACACAAATTAAGTCTGATCTAACCAACTGGAAAAATATTAAATGCTCTTGGATTGGGTGAGCAAATACAATAAAGATGACAATACTACCTAAATTAATCTACTTATTTAGTGCTATACCAATCAGACTCCCAAAAAACTACTTTGATGAATTAGAAAAAATAACAACAGAGTTCATATGGAAAAACAAAAGGTCAAGAATTTCAAGGGAATTAATGAAAAAAAAATCAAATGAAGGTGGCCTAGCTGTACCAGATCTAAAATTATATTATAAAGCAGCAGTTACTAAAACCATCTGGTATTGGCTAAGAAATAGACTAGTTGATCAATGGAATAAGTTAGGTTCAAAGGACAAAACAGCCAATAACTTTAATAATATAGTGTTTGACAAACCCAAAGACACCAGTTTCTGGGATAAGAATGCATTATTTGACAAAAATTGCTGGGAAAATTGGAAATCAGTATGGCAGAAACTAGGCATTGACCCACACTTAACACCGTACACCAAGATAAGGTCAAAATGGGTTCATGACCTAGGCATAAAGAATGAGATTATAAATAAATTGGAAGAGCATAGGATAGTTTACCTGTCAGACCTGTGGAAGAGGGAGGAATTTATGACCAAAGAAGAACTAGAGATCACTATTGACCACAACATAGAAAATTTTGATTATATCAAATTGAAAAGTTTTTGTACAAACAAAACAAATGCAAACAAGATTAGAAGGGAAACAATAAACTGGGAAAACATTTTTACAATCAAAGGTTCTGATAAAGGCCTCATTTCCAAAATATATAGAGAACTGACCCTAATCTATAAGAAATCAAACCATTCTCCAATTTTTTTTAAATTTTTATTTAATAATTACTTTATATTGACACTTGTTTCTGTTCCGATTTTTTTTCCCTCCCTCCCTCCACCCCCTCCCCTAGATGGCAAGCAGTCCTTTATATGTTGGATATGTTGCAGTATATCCTAGATACAGTATATGTTTGCAGAACCAAACAGTTCTCTTGTTGCATAGGGAGAATTGGATTCAGAAGTTATAAATAACCCGGGAAGAAAAACAAAAATGCAGATAGTTCACATTCGTTTCCCAGTGTTCTTTCTTTGGGTGTAGCTGCTTCTGTACCTCACTTATCAATTGAAACTGAGTTAGGTCTCTTTGTCAAAGAAATCCACTTCCATCAGAATACATCCTCACACACTATTGTTGTTGAAGTGTATAATGATCTCCTGGTTCTGCTCATTTCACTTAGCATCAGTTCATGTAAGTCTCGCCAGTCCTCTCTGTATTCATCCTGCTGGTCATTTCTTACAGAACAATAATATTCCATAACATTCATATACCACAATTTACCCAGCCATTCTCCAATTGATGGGCATCCATTCATTTTCCAGTTTCTAGCCACTACAAACAGGGCTGCCACAAACATTTTGGCACATACAGGTCCCTTTCTCTTCTTTAGTATTTCTTTGGGATATAAGCCCAATAGAAACACTGCTGGATCAAAGGGTATGCACAATTTGATAATTTTTGGGCATAATTCCAGATTGCTCTCCAGAATGGTTGGATTCGTTCACAACTCCACCAACAATGCATTAGTGGCCCAGTTTTCCCGCATCCCCTCCAACATTCATCATTATTTTTTCCTGTCATCTTAGCCAATCTGACAGGTGTGTAGTGGTATCTCAGAGTTGTCTTAATTTGCATTTCTCTGATCAATAATGATTTGGAACACTCTTTCATATAAGTGGTAATAGTTTCAATTTCATCCTCTGAAAATTGTCTGTTCATATCCATTGACCATTTATCAAACCATTCTCCAATTGATAAATGGTCAAAGGATATGAACAGACAATTCTCAGATGAAGAAATTGAAACTATTTATAGACATATGAAAATATGCTCCAAATCATTATTAATCAGAGAAATGCAAATTAAGACAACTCTGAGATACCACTACACACCTGTCAGATTGGCTAGAATGACAGGGAAAGATAATGGGGAATGTTGGAGGGGATGTGGGAAAACAGGGACACTGATACATTGTTGGTGGAATTGTGAACACATCCAGCCATTCTGGAGAGCAATTTGGAACTATGCTCAAAAAGTTATCAAGCTGTGCATACCCTTTGATCCAGCAGTGTTTCTACTGGGCTTATACCCCAAAGAGATACTAAAGAAAGGAAAGGGACCTGTATGTGCCAAAATGTTTGTGGCAGCCCTGTTTGTAATGGCTAGAAGCTTTAAAATGAAAGGATGTCCATCAATTGGAGAATGGTTGAGTAAATTGTGGTATATGAATGTTATGGAATATTATTGTTCTGTAAGGAACGACCAGCAGGATGAATACAGAGAGGACTGGCGAGACTTACATGAACTGATGCTGAGTGAAATGAGCAGAACCAGGAGATCATTATATACCTCAACAATGATACTGTTTGAGGATGTATTCTGATGGAAGTGGACCTCTTTGATAAAGAGAGCCTTAATTGATCAAAGATGGACAGAAGCAGCTACACCCAGAGAAAGAACACTGGAAATGAATATAAACTGCTTGCATTTATGTTTTTCCTCCCAGGTTATTTATACCTTCTGAATTCAATTCTCCCTGTGCAACAAGAAAACTGTTTGGTTCTGCACACATATATTGTATCTAGGATATACTGCAACCCATTCAACATGTAAAGGACTCTTGCCATCTGGGGGAAGGGGTGGAGGGAGGGAGGGGAAAAATCGGAACAGAAATGAATGCAAGGGATAATGCTGTAAAAAATTACCCTGGCATGTGTTCTATCAATAAAAAATTATTAAAAAAAAAAAGAAAAAAAGAAATTCCTGAAAAATTTACATGAGCTGATCCTGAGTGAAACAAGAAGAACTAGAAATACATTGTACACAATAACAGCAAGAGTATATATGCCATGATCAACTATGAAATATTTGCTTCTTCTCAGTGGTCCAGTGATCCCAAACAATCTCAATAGACTTTGGACAGGAAATGCCATCTACATCCAGAAAAAGAATTAAGGAGACTGAATGTAAATCAGCATGTGCTATGTTCACTTCTTTTCTGTTTTTTTAATCTCTTCCTTGAATTTTCCCTTTTGCTCTGATTTTTCTCCCAACATGATTAATAAAGCAATGTGTATTAAAAAAAGAGAATGATGTGCGAGGTCTTTAAAAGTTAACAAAAGGAAGAATTGAATGAGATAATCTGAGTGAAGACCTCTCATAAGAATATGATCTTGACCTAGGCTCTGATTGTGATTTGAAACTTTGCAATAACATGTTGAGCTATCGCTAAAACTGCAGGTGCTCTGTTAACTTAAACAAATTTACATTCCCTGATCTTTTCATTAGCATTTAAGTTCCTACTATGATACAGTGTATGTTATTGATTGGTATTCTTTGCTACTAGGATAGATTTTTGAGTTAGGATGCATGCCTGGGTTCCCTTAGCCAATGGGATAAAAAGTCAGAAGAAGATTGTAGCTTCTGCATTAGTATCTATATAATCTTGCATTTTGCACTTTGTGCTTTGCATTCTTTTGGGGGTTGCCCTTTTTCTCACAAGATTGTAATAAAACCTTTTGTTTTAAAAAAAACAAAGAAAAAGGAAAAATCTGATCAAAAGAAAACGAAAACAGGGGGAAAAACAAACAAGCAAAGAAATGACAACAATAACAAAAGGATTGCTTTTATCCACATTGTCTTCATAATTTTTTTCTTTAGATGTCCATGTTACTTTTCATACCAAGTCTGTTGGAATTGCCTTGAATCACTAAATTTTTAAAAAGAGCCAAATCTATCACGGTTGATCATCACATAATTTTGTTGTTACTGTGTAACATGTTCTCTTGCTTCTGCTCACTTAACTCAGCATCAGTTTCTGTAAGCCACTCAACTGGCTAATCATTTCTTACAGAACTATAATATTGCATGACATTCATATACCACAATTTACCCAGCCATTCTCCAATTGATGGGCATCCATTCATTTTCCAGTTTCTAGCCACTACAAACAGGGCTGCCACAAACATTTTGGCACATACAGGTCCCTTTCTCTTCTTTAGTATTTCTTTGGGATATAAGCCCAATAGAAACACTGCTGGATCAAAGGGTATGCACAATTTGATAATTTTTTGGGCATAATTCCAGATTGCTCTCCAGAATGGTTGGATTCGTTCACAACTCCATCAACAATGCATTAGTGTTGGGAATCTATCTACCAAAGGAAAGTCAGGAATTATATGAGCAAAATTACAAAACACTTTACACACAAATAAAGGTAGATCTAACCAATTGGAAAAATATTAAATCCTCTTGTATAGGGCAAGCAAATATAATAAAGATGAAATACTCCCTAAACTAATCTATTTATTTAGTGCTATACCAATCAGACTTCCAAGAAAATATTTTATTGATCTAGAAAAAATAACAACAAAATTCATATGGAACAATAAAAAGTCAAGAATCTCAAGGGAATTAATGAAAAAAAAATCAAATGAAGGTGGCCTATCTGTACCTGATCTAAAATTATATTATAAAGCAGCAGTCACCAAAACAATTTGGTATTGGCTAAGAAATAGATTAGTGGATCAGTGGAAAAGGCTAGGTTCACACGACAGAATAGTCAATTATAGCAATCTAGTGTTTGACAAACCCAAAGCCCCTAACTTCTGGGAAAAGAATTCATTATTTGATAAAAACTGCTGGGATAATTGGAAATTAGTATGGCAGAAATTAGGCATGGACCCACACTTAACACCATATACAAAGATAAGATCAAAATGGGTCTATGACCTAGGCATAAAGAACGAGATTATAAATAAATTAGAGGAACATAGAATAGTTTATCTCTCAGACTTGTGGAGGAGAAAGAAATTTGTGACCAAAGATGAACTAGAGACCATTACTGATCACAAAATAGAAAATTTCGATTACATCAAATTAAAAAGCCTTTGTACAAATAAAACTAATGCAAACAAGATTAGAAGGGAAGCAACAAACTGGGAAAACATTTTCACAGTTAAAGGTTCTGATAAAGGCCTCATTTCCAAAATATATAGAGAACTGACTCAAATTTATAAGAAATCAAGCCATTCTCCAATTGATAAATGGTCAAAGGATATGAACAGACAATTTTCAGAGGATGAAATTGAAACTATTACCACTCATATGAAAGAGTGTTCCAAATCATTATTGATCAGAGAAATGCAAATTAAGACAACTCTGAGATACCACTAGACACCTGTCAGATTGGCTAAGATGACAGGAAAAAATAATGATGAATGTTGGAGGGGATGCGGGAAAACTGGGACACTATTGCATTGTTGGTGGAATTGTGAACACATCCAGCCATTCTGGAGAGCAATCTGGAATTATGCCAAAAAATTATCAAATTGTGCATACCCTTTGATCCAGCAGTGTTTCTATTGGGCTTATATCCCAAAGAAATACTAAAGAAGGGAAAAGGACCTGTATGTGCCAAAATGTTTGTAGCAGCCCTGTTTGTAGTGGCTAGAAACTGGAAAATGAATGGATGCCCATCAATTGGAGAATGGCTGGGTAAATTGTGGTATATGAATGTTATGGAATATTATTGTTCTGTAAGAAATGACCAGCAGGATGAATACAGAGAGGACTGGTGAGACTTACATGAACTGATGCTAAGTGAAATGAGCAGAACCAGGAGATCATTATACACTTCGACAACGATATTGTATGAGGACATATTTTGATGGAAGTGGATTTCTTTGACAAAGAGACCTGAGTTTCAATTGATAAATGATGGACAAAAGCAGCTACACCCAAAGAAAGAACACTGGGAAACGAATGTGAACTATCTGCATTTTTGTTTTTCTTCCCAGGTTATTTATACCTTCTGAATCCAATTCTCCCTATGCAACAAGAGAACTGTTTGGTTCTGCAAACATATATTGTATCTAGGATATACTGCAACATATCCAACATATAAAGGACTGCTTGCCATCTAGGGGAGGGGGTGGAGGGAGGGAGGGAAAAAAAAAAACCGGAACAGAAACGAGTGTCAATATAAAGTAATTATTAAATAAAAATTAAAAAAAAAACAAACAAACAATGCATTAGTGTCCCAGTTTTCCCGCATCCCCTCCAACATTCATCATTATTTTTTCCTGTCATCTTAGCCAATCTGACAGGTGTGTAGTGGTATCTCAGAGTTGTCTTAATTTGCATTTCTCTGATCAATAATGATTTGGAACACTCTTTCATATGAGTAGTAATAGTTTCAATTTCATCCTCTGAAAATTGTCTGTTCATATCCTTTGACCATTTATCAAACCATTCTCCAATTGATAAATGGTCAAAGAATATGAACAGACAATTCTCAGACGAAGAAATTGAAACTATTTATAGAATTATAAATTAGAATATCAGTTCAAAAAGTTCAAGGAATGCTTAACTGATTAACATTTATGTTTCCATAAATTAGCACAGTTCCTGGTATACCTCTATTTGTTATGAAAATGCCATAGTAAACCCTTAATAATTTTTTTATTCATTCATTAGAAAAATAGTTCATTAATCATAATAATATAGCTACATAGAATCAACTTAAAGAAAAATATTAATATTAAAGGTACATATGTGATCAGGTTGGGAATTTAGGATCCAAGCAACATATTATTCTTAAGATCTGCTAATCAATTATACCAGGAATGTAGGGCTGGTTCAATATTAAGAAAACTATTAGTATAATTGGCCATGTTAATAACCAAATTAATAAAAACAATATGATCATCTCAATAGATGCAGAAAAACCATTTGATAAAATCCATCATCCATTCCTATTAAAAACATTGAGAGTATAGGAATAAATGGACTTTTCCTTAAAATAATCAGTAGCATCTATTTAAAACCATCAGTAAGCATCATATGTCAATGGGAACAAACTGCAACCATTCCCAATAAGATCAGGAGGGAAACAAGGTTGCTCACTATCACCATTACTATTCAATATTTTATTATAAATGCTAGCTTTGGCAATAAGAGTCGAGTAAGCGATTAAAGGATTTAGAGTAGGTAATGAGGTAACCAAATTATCACTCTTTGCTGATGATATGATGGTATATTTTGAGAACCCTAGAGATTCTACTAAAAAGCTATTAGAAACAATTCACACCTTTAGCAAAGTTGCAGGATACAAAATAAATCCACATAAGTAATCAGCATTTTTATATATCACTAACAAAATCCAACAGTTAGAGTTACAAAGAGAAATTCCATTTAAAGTAACTACTGACAGTATGAAATATTTGGGAATTTATCTGCCAAGGGAAAATCAGAACTATATGAGCAAAATTACAAAACACTTTACACACAAATAAAGGTAGATCTAACCAATTGGAAAAATATTAAATCCTCTTGTATAGGGCAAGCAAATATAATAAAGATGAAATACTACCTAAATTAATCTATTTATTTAACACTATACCAGTTAGACTCCCCTAAAAAACTATTTTAATGATCTAGAAAAAATAACAACAAAGTTCATATAGAAAAACAAACGATCAAGAATTTCAAGGGAACTAATGAAAAAAAAAAAAAATGAAGTAAAGCTGGCCTAGCTGTACCAGATCTAAAATTATATTATAAAACAGCAGTTACCAAATTCATTTGATATTGGCTAAGAAATAGACTAGTTGATCAGTGGAATAGGTTAGGTTCAAAGGACAAAACAGTCAATAACTTTAATAATCTAGTGTTTGACAAAACCAAAGACCCCAGCTTTTGGGATTATAACTCACTGTTTGACAAAAACTACTGGAAAATTGGAAATTAGTATGGCAGAAACTAGGCATTGATCCATATTTAATACTGTACACCAAGATAAGGTCAAAATGGGTTCATGATCTAGGCATAAAGAATGAGATTATAAATAAATTAGAAGAACATAAGATAGTTTACCTCTCAGACCTGTGGAAGAGGAAGGAATTTATAACCAAAGAAGAAGTAGAGATCATTATTGATCACAAAATAGAAAATTTTGATTATATAAAATTGAAAAGTTTTTGTACAAACAAAACGAATGCAGATAAGATTAGAAGGGAAGCAATAAACTGAGAAAACATTTTTACAGTCAAAGGTTCTGATAAAGGCCTCATTTCCAAAATATATAGAGAATTGACTCTGATTTATAAGAAAGCAAGCCATTCTCCAATTGATAAATGGTCAAAGGATATGAACAGACAATTCTCAACTGAAGAAATTGAAACTATTTCTAGCCATATAAAAAGATGCTCCAAGTCATTATTAATCAGAGAAATGCAAATTAAAACAACTCTGAGATACCACTACACACCTGTCAGATTGGCTAGAATGACAGGAAAAGATAATGCAGAATATTAGAGAGGATGCGGGAAAGCTGGCCTAGCTGTACCAGATCTAAAATTATATTATAAAACAGCAGTTACCAAATTCATTTGATATTGGCTAAGAAATAGACTAGTTGATCAGTGGAATAGGTTAGGTTCAAAGGACAAAACAGTCAATAACTTTAATAATCTAGTGTTTGACAAAACCAAAGACCCCAGCTTTTGGGATTATAACTCACTGTTTGACAAAAACTACTGGAAAATTGGAAATTAGTATGGCAGAAACTAGGCATTGATCCATATTTAATACTGTACACCAAGATAAGGTCAAAATGGGTTCATGATCTAGGCATAAAGAATGAGATTATAAATAAATTAGAAGAACATAAGATAGTTTACCTCTCAGACCTGTGGAAGAGGAAGGAATTTATAACCAAAGAAGAAGTAGAGATCATTATTGATCACAAAATAGAAAATTTTGATTATATAAAATTGAAAAGTTTTTGTACAAACAAAACGAATGCAGATAAGATTAGAAGGGAAGCAATAAACTGAGAAAACATTTTTACAGTCAAAGGTTCTGATAAAGGCCTCATTTCCAAAATATATAGAGAATTGACTCTGATTTATAAGAAAGCAAGCCATTCTCCAATTGATAAATGGTCAAAGGATATGAACAGACAATTCTCAACTGAAGAAATTGAAACTATTTCTAGCCATATAAAAAGATGCTCCAAGTCATTATTAATCAGAGAAATGCAAATTAAAACAACTCTGAGATACCACTACACACCTGTCAGATTGGCTAGAATGACAGGAAAAGATAATGCAGAATATTAGAGAGGATGCGGGAAAACTGGGATACTGATACATTGTTGGTGGAATTGTGAATATATCCAAGCATTCTGGAAAGCGATTTGGAACTATGCTCAAAAAGTTATCCAACTGTGCATACTTTTTGATCTAGCAGTGTTACTACTGGGCTTATATTGCAAAGAGATTTTAAAGAAATTGGAAAGGGACTTGTATATGCAAGAATGTTTGTGGCAGCCCTCTTTATAGTGGCCAGAAACTGGAAACTGAGTGGATGCCCGTCAATTGGAGAATGGCTGAATAAATTGTGGTACATGAATATTATGGAATATTATTGTTCTGTAAGAAATGACCAGTTGGATGATTTCAGAAAGGCCTGGAGAGACTTACATGAACTGATGTTGAGTGAAATGAGCAGGACCAGGAGATCATTATATACTTCAACAACAATACTGTATGATTATCAATTCTGATGGATGTGGCCCTCTTCAACAATGTGATGAACCAAACAAGTTCCATAGAGCAGTAATGAATTGAATCAGGTACACCCAACTCTGGGATATGACTGTGAACCACTACATAGAATTCCCAATCCCTCTATTTTTGTCTGCCTGCATTTTTGATGTCCTTCACAGGTTAATTGTACACTATTTCAAAGTCTGATTCTTTTTGTATAGCAAAATAACGGTATGGACATATATACATATATTGTATATATCTTATATTTTAACATATTTTACATGTATTGGCCAACCTATCATCTGGGGGAGGGAGTGGAAGGAAGGAGGGGAAAAATTGGAATAAAAGGTTTTGCACTTATCAATGCTGAACAATTACCCATGAATACATCTTGTAAATAAAAAGCTGTAATAATAATAATAAAAAAGACTTGCTAATCAAGCAAATGAGATTTTCTATTATTATTATTATTATTAAATATAGTCATTTATTTAATGAGGACAGATGTCTGTTGCCTTTGATGAACTAGTACTCAGTCTTATCTGGGCCCAGAAGTTTGACTTTTAGCCTTAAATAACCTCCTGAAGGCTATCCAACCTCACCCACTTGTAATTTGGCTCATCTTTTGGAACTATATCAGTGACATGGGACTTACTGATAAATGAGAATGTCAATGGTATTATATGGTAATTTTCCTAGTTTCTGCACTCAATCATGTTAGAACCTTTAGGCAAAATTAAAAAGGATGATTCTTCAAATGGGTAAGTGAAAGGAATCTATGTGGGCTTCCAAATTAATTTACTGCTGACCTAAGTAGCTGGACACTCTCATGCCTGTCACATAGAAGTTGGAAACCTCATAAAAAGTTCTAGTAATAGTTGAGCACATTCAACATTCAAGTTACCAGGATAGAAAAAAAAAATTAAAATGGAATGATGGCAAAGGCAATTGTTCTCCACGTCTTTTCATAATTCAAAAATTGTTAAAGTAAAATTTTATCCCAAATGATTCCCTACTAAAAACCCCCTAACAGGACTCTTAGCCTTTTAACCATATTGAACTGTCTCCAGTATTTTGTATTAGGGAAACAAGATTTGGAAGCTAGTGAGTATCCCGGTCTGAATGGGACATGGAGACCAAGCAAAAGGCTTACTGTGATCCTGGCCAGCTAAGAAGGTCAGCAAGATAAAAGAAAGGGACACAGAAAATAGAATGTATTTAATATCTACAGAATTAATGATAGTTTTCTACTTTCTGGAACCTGCTTTTATATCTTCCTCTCTCCAATGTCCTGTTGTTGCTTAGCAACCTTTCACAGAGGTGCTCACTTCACTAGTGAGCAAGATCTGTCAGATTCATTATTTTTGTCTTAAAGAAGTAGTGGCTTCACAGAAGTTAAAGAATGTTACCCGGGGAAAGAAGGAATGACTTCTTTCTACCTCACCTCATTCCACTTCTTGATGGAGCCTAGGGAAGAATTGAAAATGAATTTAAGTCAGAAACATAGAATAAAGAAAGAGGGGTAAAGTTTAAAGGAATGTATTTTAAAAATCACAACACCATTTGTAATGACCCTACAAATCAGAATAGTAAATTTAATCTCAAACCTCAAATCTCAAAATTCTAAGAGATAAGAAAAATAAGAAACAAATGTGAATTTTATTCTGTACTTGCAAGAGCAAATAAAATAATGTCTTTGCCATTTATTTCTGACCCATTTCTTGGAATGATTGGTATGGTTGTTGTATGAGAAACATGACTATATAATATCAGTAAGAGGTAGTTGGGACAGCATGGTTGAAGCTAAGGAATCACTTTGATACCATATTTCTGCATAGATGTTTCTTCTTTAAAATAACATTGCATCTTTGTGATACACTATAGAAAATAATCTTATATTGAGAATCAATCTTTTTTTGTGACAAGTTGTCTCTGCTCTAATATCCTTTTTCTCCTCATTGCTGACACTTCCTTCCTTTTATGGAATTGTCTGTTCTATGTTAGAACTTCCTTTGGCCCATAGAACCTTAGCACTATAGACAATAAATCAAATAAGCATTTCTGCCAGAGACCTTAGGGATCCCTGAAAAATACTTGGCCCTGTTCTCCATTGGAAACAACTCTGGTTGTATGATGAAATGCAAGTGTTCCCATATGAAAGTATGAAAAGTAAAAAAATGGGCTGGTATCATCTAGGCTTCCTTCTTACATAATCTGAATATCATTGTGGTTGGACTTTACACTTAGATTCAGCTCCCTTGATGCAGTCACAGATGTATCATGTATCTCCACAGAGCCAGTTGTATCATTTCCCTAGTGGCTGAATAGATTCCTGTCTTCTCCTTTATCTCTTCAATTCTCATGTACATGTTCAGATAAACATCTTTTTTTTCTGGTTTTAGTTGAAATTCACCAAGTAAAACCTTATTGCTATCAGAATACATAGGGCATTCTTTTCCATGGAAGGCACCTGAAATGAACGAGACTATTCTGAAAATTCCTCAACTTGATATCCACAGTAAAATGAATTTGAGCAAAAGTTTTTGTGCATTTTGCTATGGATATATTATTGTTCCTTGAACCTGGTGATTGCAGAATGAAAGGATCTACTGACAGTAAGAACTCAAGTATTCTTATTACTCCCATTTCACTGGAGCTTCCTTACCAAAGCCATGTCTTTATGACAAACAAAATATAACAAAACAGCCCCGCAACTAGCTAATTTGGCAGAGCCAAAACTATCAAATGGGATATTGTGTACACAGGTAAGAAAAGGAAGAAGAAAATATCCTAGGTTTTTCTTAAACCCCTCACTAAGTAAATTAAGTTGCTGTGAAGTCAACTGCAGGTTGAATTTTTCTCCATAAGTGGGCAATTTAGCACTAAATAGATGTGTAGTTTTAGACAAATCATTTAATAATTTTAGGCCTTAATTTCCTTGTTCATATAATGAAAATATTGGACTAGAGATCCTTCAACTAGGAAATTTTATGGTTCAAATCTTTTTTGGAAGATAATATCAAGGAAAACTTTATAATTAGAATTGTCCAAAAGTGACATCACCTGCCTCAAGAGTTCTTTCTCAGAAATTTTCAAGCAGAACCTAGATAACATCTGTTAAGTACAATATAATGGAGATTGTCACTGAGATTTTTTTCCTGTGACCTAGTTCTCTGATTCTCTGAAGTTAAATGACTTATCCAAGATGATACAGCTTATGGGAAGCAGAGACCTGAACCAGCTCTTCATAGTCCCAATCCAGATCTGTATCTCACTAGGATTCCACTGAAAAGTGGATAAATTAATGTTAATCTAGCTACTTTCTCAGCCTTTTTTGACGTATGATAAAGTGGACCAATAGGTTTTGTTCCTTTTGTGGCCTTCGGGAAATTAAAATGGAAAAAAGTAAGGCTATATAAAGTCTGTTGAAGAAAGTACCTATACAATGGCAGCATCTGAATTATTGGGGGAAGTTTTCACTACTTAATGTGAGCATTGGGGATAGAGAATTCTCCTTCAATGAGTTTGCTTCCCTTTTCTTTGCCAAACTTACTAAAGTCTGTGATATTTAATTTAGTGTTGGAATGAGAATTTCTAGAGTGATCATTCTTTTTCCTTTCTATAGATAGATATGACTGCCTAAGAGATAGTAAAAGTTTGTATGCTAGAGTCAAGGTAGGACTTTTCAAAAGAGCAACATGAAAGGCCAGACTCTGGGATTGTGGTTGACAAAATTTTTTCTACTTTTCCAGGAGTATACTGAGCAGAAATGGGCCAATTCCTTGGAATATTTGTCAATTATGAGAGATTAATCTGACCATCTTTGTAAAAGTCACCAAAGTTTGACTGTAGGAATCTAGTTTGAAATTTGAGATAGAAAAGATGGGTTATAAAGCTTCATTGCTCATTCGCTGCCATCCTCCAAACAAGAACAACAACCAAAACCAAAACTAACACTTCTTATCAAAGGAAGGTGGATTGAAAAGTAAGTTCTAAATAACAGCTAGTTGTCAAAGCATTGTGAGAGATTATTCCAGGAGGGGAACTAAGGAGAAAAAAAAGAAAAGGGGTGGGGGATGAGGAAGGGAGATACAGAAAGAGAGAGATACAGAGAAAGAGAGAGACAGACAGACAGAACAAAAGACAGAGAAAGAGATAGAGACAGACACAAAAAGACAGAGATACACAGAGGCAGAGATTCAAATACAGAAACAGAAAGACACAGGAATAAACATATAGAGACAGAGAAAGACAGAAAAATTCAGACAAATTTCATTCCATTCATTTGTTTTTAACTCTATAGATAATATATGTACATATACACATAATTACATGCATATATGCATTTATTTATATTTATATGTATATATGTACCCATATATTTCTCTCTCCCCCAGCCTAGTACTCAAATCTTTTTTGTCTTTGTATCCCCAGTGCCTAGAACAGTCTTGCACATAGCAGGTTGTGACAATGCTTATTGGATTGAATGGAATAGGATGAAACGGAAAAATCATTATGTTCATTTAGCACCTATAGTTTGTCCAGCAATGTGCTTTCTCTGAATGAGAATATGAAGCCAGGTCATTCCCCCAATCTAGCTTACCCCTGTTGCTGAATTAAATAGATTGTAGTTGTCAACATGAGTTACTGTGGAAGGAATGGTGGCTGGATGCCTAGAAGACAATGTGTCCTTTTTGTCATAGGTATAGATTCACTTTTGGCTCATCCAGTGACTCATTACCACCACAAGTTGCAGCTGCTTCAAACTTTGATTTGTTTCAGAAAACAATTCCATTCCAATAAGTTGGAGCTTCTCTTTTTGTTCTCCTTCTTTCTCTCTCTCTCCTCCCCATATCATGTGCAATACACATAAACCCATATAACCTGTATGTTTTCCTACAATAATTATGCAGCTGTAAAGTTTCCACATGAATAAGTTGCTGTGTGGGTGGCAGGATGAACAGTTAAAGAAGCTGGCTGTAGCTGAAAGAGAAAACTGTGGAAAGTGGAATAGAACCATTAGTCAAAAATGTTCAGCTCTTTGAAATGACATTCTCTTGTATGAACATAAAAGAAGAACCTGAAAAGGGATTATAGGATGCTTATTTACCTACATTTTCATTTCTCTTTTCCTTAAAGAAATCAATCATTTCCTAATCTCTCACCAGCAGGAACAAACCATCTCTTCAGGATAGGAAATGTCTACCTAATACCTCATCTATAGTGTGATCATTCCCATTGCTTATTAACCCTGGTAAATCATAGGCTAGGGATTAAAATCTACATCTATTCCCTTTGGCACAATCATTTGTATTCACTTCTTGCCCCCCAAAGAGAATCTGTTTTCTTTGTGGTTCCACTTCTTTTGTTCTAGAATCAGGCTGGAGGAGCTATAAAAAAATTTTGTAACCAAAGCCAAAATGTTTTTTGTGGTGAGCTTTTTCTTCTCAAAACGCAGCCAGGTGATAAAAGTTCAGATCTTTTATTATCCCAATATAGCCCGGTTAGCTTAGAGGCCTATCTCTCTGCTTGGTCCACTGGATCAGGATCAGAGGCTTTTCCACTTGAATCAGGATCGGAGCTTTTCCACTGAAATCCACTGAGGGGTCTGTTTGTCCCACGTTCAGGGCGCCAAAATGTGGTGATCTTCTTCCCAAATGCCTCTGCTTTCTTCAGCCTCCAGCCAGCTCCAACTCTTCATGTCATTCCGCTGAAATCTCGACTTGTAGCGTCTTCAGCCTCCAAAGAACTCTCCGACTGGCCCATTGGCCTATTTATGCTCCTTCCAGAGAGAGGGATTATGGGTAGTTCTACTTAGTACCTTGTTTCAGGTTCTGCCCAAAACATCTTCTTGTAAGATTAGATCAACTCTAATTACTTAGCAGTTAGTAAGGATTCCAACAGTTTTTTTTTTTTTTTTTTTTTTTTTTTTTTTTTTTTTTTTTTTTTACATTTCTAGAAACTCAAAGTGCACTAAATCTAGGTTCAGAGAGCTTTTAGTTTAAATCCTTCTTTGGATGTTTACTTATGTGACTTTGGAAACCCATTTAACCCTTTGTGTCTTCATTTGCTCATTTTTACAATGATAGGGTTAAATTAGACAATTTCTGGATATCCTTACAACTCTAATCTATGACAATATTCTATATACATTATGATGGTGAGGTGGGAAGCTTAAAAGTCCTGCACTCTTCTACTGTATGAGTCAATTCTATTAAATGCAACTAGCACTAAGGACAATTATCTAACATTTGTATAGTACTTTATACATTTCAAATAAGTTTTCTATGTAGCATCAGGTATCATGTACCTGACATAGCCTTATGGATAAGCAGTGCATCTCCTATCACTATTTACAGGAGAGGCATCTGAGGATAAGAAAGGTCAAGTCATTTGTTGGAGATCACAGAGACAATAAGTAATAGAATCAGGGCCATATTCTATTGTTCCTAATTTTGAGTTATTTCCCCATATCTGCCTTTTGATAAAACAAATAGACTCCAGATTGTTGATTTATGAAGTAGAAGTGTAATAGCAATTGCATTCCCTGCCTCATATCAACATGTTGTGCCAGACATTTAGTAAAACTATACACATTTCCTCAATACTCAAACTTTCTGAATAGATTATAAAGATAATGACTTTTATCCCTGAACATTTGTTTCAGGCTGGAGAGTTTCAGGGAGGATAATGGTGGTGCTGAAGGACTAAAGAAAAAGGTTCAATAAAGTTGAAAGAAGTGAAGCCCATTACGATTTATAACATGAAATGTTGAGATCCAGGAATAACAACAAAAATCAGGAATTAGGTTTATGTTTCACTTTCATCCATAAACTTTATTATTGGTTTAGACCACAATAGATAGAATTAAGATATGAAAACATTGAATCTATATTTTTCTCTGCAAAAAAAAAAATGTGAAATTTAAACATGTCTATGAATTTTAAATTCATTGTCATTTACTAATAGATTGATCAAGGCAGAATTTTTCAATCCAAAAACAACAACAACAACAACAAAATTTTCTAATGTTTAGCTTTATTATGCTGTTTTTGAAAATGTAGTAATGGAAACAGTTTAAAACAATTTACATATTTGTTTTTATTTCAATAAACATTTGCTGTTGATTGGTCTTTAGCCATGAAGCCTAAAGAAAGTTTAAGATATAGATAATTTAAACCTAGATAGGTAATCTTAAGCTGAATCACATAAAATTTTCTTATGGCAAATATTATGAAGCACAGAAATGAGAGCTTTTAATTCGATATAGAAAGGTATTTCACAATTATTTTAAGTGATTAGTATTAATAGTATTTAATGAATTTAATTTATTTTTTTTTGACTTTTTTTTTAAATTTTAATATCTTTTTATTGATAGAACACATGCCAGGGTAATTTTTTACAGCATTATCCCTTGCATTCATTTCTGTTCCGATTTTTCCCCTCGCTCCCTCCACCCCTTCCCCCAGATGGCAAGCAGTCCTTTACATGTTGAATAGGTTACAGTATATCCTGGATACAATATATTTGTGCAGAACCGGACAGTTTTCTTGTTGCACAGGGAGAATTGAATTCAGAAGGTACAAATGACCCGGGAAGAAAAACAAAAATGCAAGCAGTTTATATTCATTTCCCAGTGTTCTTTCTCTGGGTGTAGCTGCTTCTGTCCATCTTTGATCAATTAAGGCTCTCTTTATCGAAGAGATCCACTTCCATCAGAATACATCCTCAAACAGTATCGTTGTTGAGGTATATAATGATCTTCTGGTTCTGCTCATTTCACTCAGCATCAGTTCATGTAAGTCTCGCCAGTCCTCTCTGTATTCATCCTGCTGGTCATTCCTTACAGAACAATAATATTCCATAATATTCATATACCACAATTTACTCAACCATTCTCCAATTGATGGGCATCCTTAATGAAGTTAATTTATTGATGACAATATTGATTTGTTTCTACTATTATTTTGTTGCTACTGTTGATGAATGATAATCTTTTTTTTAATTTAATTTTTATTTAATAATTACTTTATATTGACATTCGTTTCTGTTCCGATTTTTTTTTTCCCTCCCTCCCTCCCTCCTCCCCCTCCCCTAGATGGCAAGCAGTCCTTTATATGTTGGATATGTTGCAGTATATCCTAGATACAATATATGTTTGCAGAACTGAACAGTTCTCTTGTTGCATAGGGAGAAATGGATTCAGAAGGTATAAATAACCCGGGAAGAAAAACAAAAATGCAGATAGTTCACATTCGTTTCCCAGTGTTCTTTCTTTGGGTGTAGCTGCTTTTGTCCGTCATTTATCAATTGAAACTCAGGTCTCTTTGTCAAAGAAATCCACTTCCATCAAAATATGTCCTCATACAATATCGTTGTCGAAGTGTATAATGATCTCCTGGTTCTGCTCATTTCACTTAGCATCAGTTCATGTAAGTCTCGCCAGTCCTCTCTGTATTCATGATGGATGATAATCTTAGATATGATGTGTCAGACTGTGCTGGGTAATTTGATAGTCACCTTACTTATTTTGACATTAGGCTGAGTTTGGTCATTAGTTGGAACATAAGTATAGGATATAGATGAATCATAAAACTTTTACTGAGTCTTGGCAACTTGGGTTGAATTAGAATTGTTAGTCTTACATGCCATGAAAATAGAATGAAATGCATGAGAATCACATTGCAATTTCTGTATTAAATATTATACTAAGTGCTGGGAATAAAAATACAAAAACAACCAGTGATTCCAAGATGACCTAATGAAAGAGACAACAGTAGTGTCCAAGCAGAACTTTTTTGTCTGGAAATTTATAAAAATGATTAGAAAAGCCTTATTATATTCCAGTAATAATTACAGACTTGATTTGATTGTGATTTTACAATTGGAGGTGAAATTGAAGGATGTACAGGGAGAGCAACAGGACTTATTAAGAGAGGGAGAAAACAGTAAAGAAAATTATGGCTTGGACATAACTAAATAGTGTGCAAAAGGAGACAGTCATCACTTAACACAATGAGGCCCCAGATAGAAGTTCCATAAATGAAAGGGTTATGGACAGACCACATTACTTTCAGAACAAAGGCTTTGTGGTATTATCCTCAAAAGACCTGGGTTTGAGTAGAAACTTGCACAGGATAAGACACTTCACCATTCCTAGCTATAGTAATATGTCTGATACAACTCACAACGATATCATGAAACCTTTGTAAACCTTTCTAAAGAACTATAAAAATGAAAGCAATTATTCTCGCTTAATTATTGTTAATTATTAGCATTGAAAAGGATTACTTCAGGAACAATGGCAGGCAAAGTTGGAAGTATGATCATGTGTCATGAATTTCAGAAGATGGATCTGACTAGTCAAAACTGTTTATATCATGATGCAAGACTCTACCCTCAGTGCAAAGGAGTTATGCAGAATAAGTCTTTCCAGATTAAATTATGTATGAATTATATTTTCTTCTGAAAACCAAATTTTAACAAAACTATTGACTAATTGGAGTATGTACCTAGGATTTCATAGGATATCGAAAGGACTAAAGAATAATGGCATATGCAAAGGATATGAATGACAATTTTCAGATGAAGAAATTGAAACTATTTCTAATCATATGAAAAAGAGCTCTAAAGCACTATTGATCAGAGAAATGCAAATTAAGACAATTATGAGATATCACTATACATCTCTCAGATTGGTTAAGATGACAAGAAAAGATAATGACAAATGTTGGAGGGGATATGGTAAAACAGGGACACTGATACAGTGTGGGTGGAATTGTGAATGGGTCCAACCATTCTGGAGAGCATTTTGGAACTATGCTCAGAAAGTTGTCAAACTGTGCTAACCTTTTGACCCAGCAGTATCTCTCCTGGGCTTGTATCACAAGAGATCTTAAAGGAGGGAAAGGGACCCACATGTGCAAAAATGTTTGTGGCAAGAAACTGGAAACTGAGTGGATGCCCATCAATTGGAGAATGGCTGAATAGTTTATGATATATGTATATTATGGAATATTATTGTTCTGTAAGAAATGACCAGCAGGATGATTTCAGAGAGGTCTAGAGAGACTTACATGAACTTAAGTGAAATGAGCAGAACCAGGAGATCATTATACACAGCAACAACAAGACTGTACAATGATAAATTCTGATGGCCATGGCTCTCTTCAACAATGAGATGATTCAAACCAGTTCCAATTGTTCAGTGATGAAGAGAACAATCTACACCCAGAGAGAGGACAGTGATAACTGAATGTGGACCACACCATACCTTTTTCATGCTTTCTGTTGTTGTTTGCTTGCATTTTGTTTTATTTCTGTTTTTTTTTTCCATCTTGATCCAATTTTTCTTGTGTAGCAAAATAATTATAAATATGTACACATATATTGGATTTAACATATGTTTTACCATATTTAACATGTATTGGACTAGTTGCCATGTAGAGGAAAGGGTGGGGAGAAGGAAGGAAAAATTTGGAACAGAAGATTTAGAAAGGGTCAATGTTGAAAAATTACCCATGCATATGTTTTGTAAATAAAAACTTTAATAAAATTAAAAAAGAAAAAAAATGAATAATGACACATGAAGATCTGTAGAATGTTGGAAACATTTCCAAGAGAAGAAAAGGGTAGGGGGAGAGATAAACTGATTATATTTTTTGTTTGTAAGAATTTGAAGGCCTATCATATGGAATTTGGATTTGTCAAATTTTATTTATCTCTGAATGGTAAACATGAATGCAGTCATGGAGATTTTGTAAAAAAAAAAAAAAATAATAAGTAAATTTTGAATCAATGTGAGAATGAATGGCCTGACCAGTTCCAGTGGTTCCAATTGTGATGAAGAGAGCCATTTGCACCAAGAGAGAGTACTATGGGGACTGAATGTGGATCATAACATAATATATTCACTTTTTTGGTTATAGTTTGCTTGCATTTTGTTTTGATCTGATTTTTCTCGTGCAGCATGACAATTTTGGAAAGATGTGTAGAAGAATTACACACGTTACAAAATATGTTGGAGGATTACTTGCAGTCTAGGAAGGGAGTGGGGGAAGGAAGGAAGAAAAAAACTTGGAATACAAGATTTTGCAAGAATGAATGTTGAAAATTATTTTTGTATATGTTTTTTAAAAAAACCCTTTAATGAAATTAATGCTGATTAAAAAGAAGAATGAATGGCCTAATGTTGGAATCCTTACTAACTGCTAAGTAATTAGAGTTGATCTAATCTTACAAGAAGTTGTTTTGGCCAGAACCTGAAACAAGGTACTAAGTAGAACTAATCAATACAAGGCTTGTGTTCACATCTTTACTCATTGGAGTTCAATGAGTTCATATCTCCCATAGTGCTCTCTGGCCCAAAGAGCTTTAAGGTGTGGATGCTAGCTCTCACTTATTACCCAGGCGACATAAATATAATATCTGATTCAGCCTATTCAGTAGGTGTGGTACAAAGAATTGCCACAGCCCAAATAAAATTTGCAGCTTCTAATATATATCAGCTCTTTAAAGAACTTCAAGAGCAAGTGAGAAAGCATCCAGGAAAGATTTATATCCTGCATGTCCATTCACATAGTGGACTTCCAGGTCCTATTTTTGATGGAAATTCAAAGGCAGATAGCCTTTTAACTATGTTGGCCAGTACGCCTTTATTTCAGGAGGCCCAGGAATGCCATTCTAAATACCATCAGGCTGCTCGAGCTTTGCGTTTACAGTTTGGGATTACAAGAGAAGAAGCTAGGAGCATAGTGAAAAGCTGTACAGTTTGCCTTCCCTTCCACGCTCCTACACTGCCTCCAGGGAAGAACCCTCGTGGTTTGAGACCCAATGAAATCTGGCAAATGGATGTGACTCATTATAAATCTTTTGGTCGTCTGTCTTTTATCCATGTTGTGGTAGACACCTTTTCAGGATTCACTTTTGCCATACCAGCAGCAAAAGAGACAGCCCGAGTGGTCACTGAATTCCTCATTCAAGCATTCGCAATTATGGGTGTGCCACAAGAAATAAAAACAGATAATGGACCGGCATATACCTCCAAACATTTTGAACACTTTTGTGCACAGTATAAGATTCTACACACTACTGGCATACCCTTTAATCCTCAAGGTCAAGCAATAGTAGAAAGAAGAAACAGAGACATTAAGACACTCCTCCAAAAACAAAAGAAAGGAGGAGCCACGGGTAACCCTAGAGAACTTCTAAATTTAGTTCTCTATACCATTAATTTTTTAATCTTTGATAAAGATGCACTGGCTCCAGCAGACAGGTTTTATAACCCACCAGAAGAGCAGTGTCCAGTGCGAGCAGCTCCACTATCTTTAGATAATCGCCAGGTGATGTGGAGAGACCCAGAAAGTGGTGAATGGAAAGGACCAGATAGGCTAACTGCTTGGGGGAGAGGATTTGCTTGCATCTCTACAGGTGGAGAAGGAATCAGATGGGTGCCTACGAGCCGCATTTGCCTTGTCCATCGCAGAAAGATGGAGCAGACCCTTGAAACAAAGGAGAAGACCCAAGAAATATCGGGTGGTTCTGTTGCTGATTGTGCTCATAAGAATTATTAGATTCCTGGCACATGAACTAATGGACAATGGAATCCTATTGGACTGTTTCTAGGACTTATGGACATGTGTAAATTTTCAGATTGATTCTTGTTATTTGTTACATTACTACTAGCCTGTGTTATATTGCTATGTGCTCATGTAAATTATGTATAATGCCTCCCATATTGATGGATTTATGTATACCATGTATATCTGTTACAAAGTTCTGGCCCATATTGATGGATTTATGTGTACCCCCTCAGAAACCCCCTATGTTTTAAAACAAAAGAAAGGGGGAGATGTTGGAATCCTTACTAACTGCTAAGTAATTAGAGTTGATCTAATCTTACAAGAAGTTGTTTTGGCCAGAACCTGAAACAAGGTACTAAGTAGAACTAATCAATACAAGGCTTGTGTTCACATCTTTACTCATTGGAGTTCAATGAGTTCAGCCTAAGAATTAACATTGTCCAAAGGTAGACTGCTGTGGCAGTCAATTAATCAATAAACATTTATTAAGAAGAAAGCCTATCATTACTAGAGGACTTCAAACTGAGACTGTATATCTACTTGTCTAGGATATTATAGAATGTATTCTTCTTTGAAGGAGCAAAGTTGCACAGTGGATAGAGGAATAGGCCTGAAATCAAGAAACCTTGATATTTCCTGCCTGTGTGGCATTGGTCAAGACTAATAGTAGTTTGTTTCAGTTTCTTCAACTGTGAAATGGGGATAATAATAGCATTTATCTCCCAAAATCATTTTGAAGATCAAAGAAGATAATATATAAAATGCTTTAGCACAATACTTGGAACACAGTAAGCATTATATAAAGGAATTTGTCATTACCTTTTTGACTCTGGGCACACTTGTTTAACCTCTATCTTTTCATTTTTCTCAATTATAAAAAAGGGGATGATAAGAGCATTTATCTAGTAGGGTTGTTTGTATGAATCAAGTGAGATAATATTTGTAAAGTTCATGCTAGAGTGCCTGTCACAAATAAAGTTCTCAATTAGTGCCTTTTTCCTTCCTTTCTGTGTATGACTTTTATCAGATGACTCAAATTCTTTCTTTTAAAGCACTTTTTAAATAAAAATAATGTATTCATTTTTCTCTACCACTCATTCCCTTCCCTTCTCAAGTTGAATTATGAAAAAAAAGAAAAGAAAAATAAAACAAAGTCACCATAATAAATATGAATAATCAAGCAAAGCAAATTTCTCCATTGGTCATGTATGACCAAAATTTATGTCTCCTTTTGCATGCTGAGTCCATCACCTCTCTGTTGGGATGTAGTTATCCTCTGGTTTGTCATTTCTTTGATCAGAGTTCTAAAGTCTTTTTCTTGCCTTAACATCTCATGGTATTTCATTTTTGACAGGTCATTGAGGTTGAATAATGACACACAATGTAGTCACCACTACAGGGGCTATGTACTAGAAAAGAATGAATAAGAAAGAAAATAGGTTTTTTTTTTCCTAATTATTCAATCCAGAGAAAAAACTTGAAGAATTCTTAAGACACTGAAGTGACAGAAGTCTAAGTGTTCTTCACATATGTTCTAACCTCATTACCACCAGTAGCATATGTTCATAGCCTACTTCCCATTAGAACAAGCTAGCTGTTACTGTTCAATGAATTTCATGGAAGCTTAGCTTGTATTTCAAGATATAGAGACAACATTTCAAGGAATTATTGATCCAAGTCCTTAGAAAACTCTCTTTTTATGTACCTGTAAAAGGAGGGAATAGAAATAGATGTTCTTAAGGTCTCTTCCAGTTCTAATGTTGTGAAGTAGGATTTAGAAACAGCAAACCGTCAGTGAAAAGTAGAGTTGGAAACTAGATCTTATTTCATAAATGAAAAGTCAACTTCTGTAAGGATATCTAAAAATTAAGAGCTACTTAAATAGGAAATAGAGAGAGTAGAGAGATTTGGTTATTTTTCAGTGGGTCTGCAATATATTTTAACAACCGAAGTTTAGCTCTTTGGAAAAATGAGTGGCATAGTAACAGACAAAATGCTAAGCCTGCAATCAGGAAAATTTGAGCTCAAATCCTATTTCATGTATTTCTTAGCTGTGTGATCTTGTGTAAGTCACAACCTATCTTAGTTTCCTCAACTGTAAAATAAAAATAAAAACAGCAACTACTTCCCAGGGTTGTTGTAATGATCAAATGAGATAATACTAATAAGCGTTTAACAGTAAAGTTTAATAGTAAGTACAATACATATGCTTATTCTTTTTTCTTTCCACTTTCCTTTTCATACTATAATGATCATCCCTTTCCTTCTACTTATCATGCTTATCATTTAAGACCTAAATTGATTCCATCTGGATGAAGCCTTCTTCAAATACTCCAACTCACAAGTGATTTTTCTCTACAAGACATAAGAGTATGAGCAAAGATTGCACATAGAGAGTATCAGGGCAATAGATTCACAAATGTAAGAATTAGCAACTTTTAGATTCTGCTCACAGAATGAAAAGGCAATTAGGAGAAATAAGTCAGATAGAACTATAAACAGTCCTTTTTGCCTGTTGGACAAAGGACTCAAAGTAGGGGCTGGGATTTTCCCTGGGATATGGCTTTCAGGAGGAGGAAGAATGTCTTGAAATACTATGCCATTGCTTCTGAAGGATTGCATGTGTTGCCAACAAACTCTAAATTTTGGAACCCTGAGATGATACTTTGGTGCTCTGATTGATTACATATCTGGAGCCAGCTGTATATGTAAGCATCCTCGCATATGAAAACCATATACTTAGAAAAGCAATTCTTTTAAGAGCTGCAATACTCCAAAGGAAGAATTAGATTGAACAACTCTAAGAAATCAAGTCAGTGATCCTTATTCTCTAAACAGTAGAATAATGGAAAAAAAATTACTGGGCTGAGAGATAGGCACCTTTATGCCTACCAGTGCTCTAGTCCTTGCTGTGACCATGAACAAACTATTTCCCATCTCTGAAGCTTTTTTCTTATCTCCAAAATAGAGATAATAATCCTTGTTCTCTATATCCCATAAGGGTACATGAAGGATAAGATGAGATGATGTAGAAGAAATACATCTATGTAGATAGAAAGAATGTAAGTAGGGAAAGAAAAACCAACAGTTTGTTTGAAAGAAATAAGCAGAAAACACACATGAAATGTTGGAAAAACTGAGAAAACTAGTACACTAACAACTCAATGATCTTTCTTTGGAAATATGTTCCAAATATATAAAGGAAGTAGTTTTAGTTTTCTTGTTTTCCTCAGCTTCCAGTTACTGAATGAATAGATTAGAGACTGAATTCTTATGAGGGAGTGGAGTACTAAGAATGAGATTCTGAAACCACTGTAGCTGAGTCTAAGAACTTCTTATTAACTGGAGTCTTTAGTTCTATTAAGGTCCTAAGGTAAGATGCTGTGACTTTTTCTTCCTACAAAAGAGTCTTCCATTTAGGATACTATCAAAGATTTGGAGATATGAGAGGTCAGAGTAGAAAAATCCAAGGTCTAATTCTAGCCCTGTAATTAACTAGTTGTGATAACTTTAACAAGCCAATATATACACATATTTTTATATGTACATGTATTATATATTTATATGCATATACATGCATAAAATATATGAAATATATTCTGCAAAGTTGTAGGATTTTGTCCCCTGCTCAATAGATATTTTTCCCTTCTCTGTGGCAGGAGTAGGCTATATGAAAAAAGACAGAGAGAGAGAGAGAGAGAGAAAGTTTAGAAATTTCACATTGACTTGACTCTGAGGACTTTGTAAACAGCTGGATGTCCCCTGTGCTTGTTGTAGGACATGGTCTGTACACATTTAGGGGTAAAGGACTAGCCCTTTGCAAACTTAGAATCATAGGATAGTAATATAGAGATTGAAAATACCCTAGGAATCATCTAATCTGATCTTCATAATTTACAAAAGACAAAAGAGGACTAAAGAGATTAAATGATTTGTTTAAAGTTACAAGCCAGTCTAATTTGTAGTCTAGTACTTCTCACATTTGACACATTTGAGAATATTTGGATCTAAGCTCCAACTTCCATGTTTTAAATGCTTTATAAATTTTTTTGTACAAAATTCCTTTTAATTATTCCTAGCAGTTCCTCTTCCTCATGCATATTCCTAATCATATTTCATGTTCTCTAATACCATTGCTGAAGATTTTGAAGACTGTATCCCAAGGTTTTTCTCTCTCAGCTTTCTAGGAATGAAATCACATCATACCTACTTCATAGTGAAGGCCTCAAAAATAGGGACTATAACTGATATTTTCTAGCCAAAGATGACAAAGACCCAATAGCTCCACAAATCACTCATAGCTCATTGTCTAAAATAACTAAAATAGTAAGTCAACAGCAGTGTAGATCATTCACTGAATAGAGAATAAAATCCTGCCCAAGATATTGAAGAACCCAGATTATATAGACCAAGGGATGATAGAAAGGGGTGCCAAGAAAATGTCCTCTTAGAATCTGCCTAAAAGGTTTGATATATTATTGTAACAGCAGAAAAATTCATAAGTACATTATCCAGTGATGCAGTAGTTTTGTCAAAGACAGCCTGGATAAATTGGAAGAATTAGGAAAAAGAAGAACTCAGGTATAGATAGTCTTCCTGAACTAATTTTTAAGTCTGAACATGTCTCTTGCTTTAAAAACTTCAAAGACCCCTTTTACCAGTAGGATAAAACACAAACTTCCCTTTTTGACCTTCAAAGCCATTCATCACCTGACTTTTGCTTACTTTCTCAGACTTACTTCACATTATTTCTTTTCACTCACTTTACATTCTATCTAAACTGGTCTACTGGTTATCACTAATAATTTCCATTCCTCCTCACGTTTCTGTGTTTTAATTCAGACTATCTAAAATGTTTCTTTTGAATACAGTTCCTCTTCATCTCTATCTCTTCAAATTTTCAGCCTTATTCAGACTCAATTCCTATGTGAGCACCTCAATAAGAAAGCTTCCTAAATGACCTGTTTTTGTTTGTTTGTTTTCTTTTCCCATTCAATTAACTCATGCTATAATTTCCCTCTAAATTTGTAGCTTCTTGGTAGGAGGGAATTTTTTTTTCCATTTTACTTTGTACACCCAGTACCAATCATAATGTCTTGCACATTGTTTTTTGTTCACTCATTTTCAGTTGTGACTCATTTTTCATGACCCCATTTGGGATTTTTTTTTGAAAGATACTAAAATGGTTTGCCATTTCCTTCTCTATTACATTTAAGGAATCTGAGGCAAAAAGGATTAAATAATGTTCTGGGCCACACAGCTAATAAATGCTAGAGGCCAGTTTTGAACTCAGTCTTTTTTACTCCAAGCTTAGCACTCCATCTACAGGTACGCCTAGATGGTTTGCATACAGTTTGAGTCTGGCTAGGAGCTAAGTGGGAGACTGGGGCCATGAGGCTAGTCACTCAGTCTTCCTCAGACGAGATAATAGAATATAATTATATATCTTGGGCTCTCTAAATACTGTTATATTAGAAGAAATGATGTTCAAATGTTTTTCCTGGTTGTCTCTTCATGATGAAGAAGTGTCCCCAAGCAATATCTGAAAGTTTAGCATCCTGCTCATTAATGCTATTTTTTATAAAGCCAATAACAAATATTGAATAGCAAAAAAATTTTTTTTTCCAAGTCAAAAGCAAATAGAAATAAGAAATTATACAGATTAGATATAGCATATAATATATAAAATGAATAATTTTTTCCACTGAGAGTGAGATTTCTCTCACTGTAACTTAGAGTCCTCATTCTCACCTAAGGGGACATTCCCTAAAGTCATTACTGAAACAATATGGGAATGAAGAATATGATACAGACACTTACATATTACAATTACTTTCAATCCAATGTCTTTTTCTCCTCCAGAAGACCCTTCTTAAAGAACGTCTGGAATTATAGGTGTCCTCTTTCTAAGCTGAAAGTTACAAAAGAATTTATCTTCTCCAAAATCTAGTCTACCCAGTCCCTCATGCAGACACAAATAGTCAAGTCATTCCCATTTCTAATGAAATCTGTTATACAAATGCTTTGACTTGAAGCTTGGGTTATACTTAGGCTCTGCCTTCTTCCTTTTAGAAGCAATAAAAGGACTTTCTGGCACCCTCTGAAGTGCCATGCCTTATTTCTGGCTTTATAACTTTAATCTGTGCTCCCTCCCCAGTTCTAAATATGCTAGCTATCTCTTATTTCATGTGTAAGAATCGTTACTATTTATTTATATTCATTCTTATGTGTTTTTGGAAATGCATTTATGTTTGTTGGTTATATACACAGTTAGGTTTGTGTTCATTTCCTTTATTTTCATGATGTTACTGTCAATTAACCTTAGCTTCTCAGTCAATATTTCTCATTATCTTTTATGCTTGAATGGTTTATTTTAGTTTTGTTAGCAGAGTGAGCCACAATGACATAAGCACAGTAATACATAAGAGATTTTCTACACTATTTCAAATGATTATCAATTTAATCAGATTGATTTTAGGAATTGGGAGTATATAGCTTGGAGAAAAGATTCTGATGATATGTGCGAAAGATAATTTTTAATAACTTAAAGTTATCATATGTTAGAGAACAGACTGATTGGACTTTAGATAAAAAAGAGAGTAATAATGTTTGGATGTGGAAGAGAAGTAAATTTTTGCCTTTTAGGCAATAGTAGGAAAAATTGGGGTATAAATTAATAGCTATTGAACAATGTAATTTACTATTTTTAGAAGCAGAAGATTCTTTTCTTTTTAGAAATCTGCAAAAATAGATTTCATGAGTACTTGTCAATATTTTAGGATAGATTATTGTTCTAATCAGTGGTATATTAGATGATTTCTGTGAAAAATATTTAGTGATTATTTGCTTATGTGTTTTAGAGTAGGTTCATGTTGGCTACAACTTAAATGACCATTTATTAAAACACACATAAAATGGGTAAAGATTTATAAGCTTAATCAGGGAAGAAAGTGTTCATACTGATGGAATCTGGACTAATTTTTATTTTTGACCATCTAACCAAATAACAAAATAACCATCAATTAGCTCACATTTCTAGAACAGGGAAGCCTTTATGAAATGCTTTTCTTATGAACAAAAACTATTAGGGAGGATTGAGAATATATTTAAGAGAGAAAATTCCAAGGTAAAGGTGCCTTAAATCACTTTCACTCTTTATAGTCCCATCACTTTAGTTCTCATTCTTTTCTAGTTGCAGTTTTATGCTCTCTAATCAACTAGTACAGATTATCTGATACATTTTCCATGACCCCCAAAGGAGAGCTCTGTTTGTACCATACCTCTATACAAAATATTTCACTCGCTAAAAGTTCTCTACCAGTAAGGTCAATGTTGCCTTCTTAGCATTCAAAACTCTCCATGATATTATATCCAGACTCATTAGAATGCTTTGTTTTGAGTAGCAAAATGCTAAAAATGGAGCAATAGAGCAAATTCATTCAAATCCAGCAGCCCACTTCACTTAAAAATGAACAAAGCACTTTTTCCATTCTTAAATATCGCAGACAGAACACACGTCATACTTTTTCTATATTCTATTTTTCCTATCTTTTCTTAGTACTGGCTTTCTTTACACTCCCAGAATCCAGTAATTGAGGGGTTCTTCTGGTAACAATGGCAAAATTTGAACCTATTACTGAAAACTCCAAGATTTAAGGGTAAAATTTATTGTCACTTAGCAAGATGACCAAGTTAATCACAAGCATTGGAAGCAGACAACAAACATCTGGATAATAGGAATAAATGGTTTACAGGAACCAGGTACTCCCGAGCTTTTTCCATTAGCACACTATCCAAAGAAAATAATACCTCCTACATGGATAGAAAGTTGAATCCTTTCTTTGTCATTCTCTTTAATTCATAGTAGCTATTAAGTAGAGAAACCTATTTTGTCACTGCCTTGAAAGCTAAAGTCAAGGAAACTTTGATGAAGAATGTTAATTATGACATTGACTATATGAGATGTTTGGAATTTTCACTAGGACAGATGAGTCAGATAATTACAAAGATAGGAAATAATATAAACAAGAAAAAAATAGAAAGGATATTTTCTTGAATTTGGAAACCAGTTTGTCTTGACCAGAGACTTAGTGAAGGGAAGAAGAAAAAAATCCTTTAAAAATGGTCTAGAATCAGATTTTAGATTGTGAGTATCTATAAGGTCATATTTTAAGGCCTTTTTTGTTATTGTTCAGTTGTTAACAGTACTGTCCAAGTTGTGATGAGCCCAGTTAAGGGTTAGCTTAGAAAATATACTGGAATGACTAGCCATTTCTTTCTCCAGCTCATTTTGCAGATGAGGAAGCTGAGTCAAGGAGAGTTAAATTGACTTGTTTAATTTTACACAACTAGTTAAGTGTCTAAATACAGATGTGAACCCATGAAAATAAGTATTCCTGATTTCAATGAGCATTTTGAGTTTCCTAGCTGTCCTTTCAAAACCTAAACGTTTGTTAATAAAATCTTAGAAGTAGTTTTCTATGAAGGCAGTTATGTTCTCAAAAATAAAAGCAAACAGGGTACAGTAAATAAGAAGTGAACTTAGACAGATTTTATTTTGCCTTCCAATTCATTGAGGATCACAATCACCTATCTCCATAATCTCTACTGGGGCCACACTTTCAAACTCAAATCAACCTTGGCTCTTTTCCTGAGAAGTGGAGTCAGGCCATTCCTCTGTAATTATGCTATTGTGCTGAGATATGCCAAACCATCTGGATGGGTTATAATTAACAGAATTGGCAAAGGGAAGATTTGGTGGGCTTGCAGATACCCCAGGTGTCTACTTACCCGAGGAGTCACACATGTATTCTAGGAGAGTTGGGAGTGGGGTGGTGCTGAGCTTAGAACTGCTCCTTTAGCCCATCACACAGGTGTTTGATGAAGGTATCTTCACTCAAGTCCTTGAGGGCTAACATCTGGACCATCTGCCATCACTGTTGAATAACCAGAAAACCAGAACTGTCCTTTGGGGTAGGGGGGGACAAATAAACCTAAACTTTATGTGTAACATTGACAAAGATTCATAGGACATAGAGCTAGAAGAAATACAATCCCTTATTATAACAGAAGACAATGGAAAGCATCGGGGTAGAAAAGTGGGTTTTTTGTGTGTATGTATGTTCCTTTTTGTTGTTGTTTTGTTTTGTTTTGTTTTTCTTCTAAGGGCAATTATACAAAGTTTGCCTAATGTAAGAAAACAGTAACCCTCTCTGTCAAGGGAAAGCCGATGATGCTGTTGGCTGTGGCTGCCATTTAATTATTAGTAGGGTCAAAACAAAACTTAACTTTTTCCTTCAAGGAAAGCTTTTTGGCAAACTCTGTATAAATAACTTCTTGACATAGTGAGAGCTTAAATCTTCACTCTAGTGACACTTTATTTACATATTCTTGCATTTGCAAGCTTGAAGCAAATGAATTGATTTTAAGAAGATAGAAGTTGTATTTGTGAAAGCTTAACCTCTTATGATGCAATTAATGAGCCTAGTAAATATAATACATGATAAATGGTGGGAGCTGTATGGACCAGGAATCAGAACTAGAGAGGAAGTGAAAATATCCAGAAAGAAGGAGGTGATAGCTCTACTGTTCTCCCTCCTATCCGGACAACATCGGGAACACTGTATTCAGTTCTGACCTATGAAGGATATTGATAAGCTAACTTTCCTACATGTTGACAAATAGCACAGGAAAATGCTTCAAAACCATTCCATATGATGTTTTAGTGAAGAAACTGAGTGTGTTTAAGCTGAAAAAGAGAAGACTTGTAAAGGGACAAAACAGTTGTCATGTTGAAGAAGAATTATACATTTTTTTTTAAAATTTGGCCCATAGGACTGAACTCTAAACAATGAATGAAAAGTGCAGAGGAACTGATTTGAGCCAGAGGGAATTATAGTGAAAATGATCTGATGGTAATCTATACTTCATGAATTGGATAGGAAGATGCTAGAGGCAGGGAAACCTGGGATGGAAAATAAAAAGAAAAGACTGCAAATAGAAGAAATAGGAATAAAAAGCCAGGATAATTTAAAGATGTTAGAAAAATAAGGCTATATCTGACACTAAAGGTACAATAAGCTGCCTATGGAATAAGGGGGTTGATGCCATAAATGTAAGTATAGAGAAGGCTCACCAAGCCTTATGGAAAGAATTTTGAGGCAATCTTTTAATTAAAATGGAAACCTAAGGGTATAATTTCAACATAATAAATGATATATGTTGGTGCTCTGGACCTGATTGAAGATACTATAATTCTATTTTTCATGTGGAGATGCTAGGCAATTTACTTTCTGCTTCCAGATGACATATAATGGAAGTATCTTGGAGAGGATGTGTAACATGGAGTTATCTGACCACATGGTGAAGTAAAGGTTTTTTGTTTATCTGAAATTATTAATATCTTGTCAATTTTAGTCAGTATTTCTTAGTTCTCACTGCTCTTCAAGAATCTTGGTGATTTCTCCACTCATGTGGCCTAGTGAAAGGACTGCCATCAAACATTAAAATAACAATTACAGTTCTACCCAAATTAAAGCATTTATTCAGTGATACACCAATCAAATTTTTTGAAAAAAAATATAGCTTGAAAAAATAATAAAAAACTTCCCCTGGAAGAACAAAAAGTTAAAAATGACAAGGGAATTAATGAAAAAAAATGTGAAAGAATGTGGCTTTGCAATATCAGATCTTAAATTATATTATAAAGTTTAGTCATACTATTTTTGGGGCATTCTTATTCTACTTTAATCAAAATTATTGATTTTATTTCTGTCAATGCTTTATATCTTTTTTTCAGTCATAAATTCATGCCTCATTCATAGATATGAGGTAAACTGTTTGCTCTCCTAATTTTATTATATCACCTTTTACATTTAAATCATGTATCCTTTTTGAAATTATTTTAGTATACAGTGTAAGTTGTTGATCTATATCTACTTTCTACTTTACTGTTCTCTAGTTCAACTCAATAGTTTTTGTCAAAAATAGTGAGTTCTCTCAAAAGTTTAGATTTGGGAATTTATGAAACTCTGGATTGCTATGGACATTTACTACTATATATGTATATAATATATATAGATATTTTATATATAGATATAGATCCACCACTCTATTTCATTTTGAAGATTACTTTGATAATACCCCAAATCCAACCTTTTGAAAGAACTCACTATTTTTGGCAAAAACTATGAAGTTGAACTAGAAAACAGTAAGGTAGAAAGCAGATATAGATCAACAATTTACACTACATACTAAGTTCAAAATGAATATATGATTTAAACAAAAATGGTGATATAATCAAATTAGGAGAACATCTGTCATGTCTATGGATAAGGGATAAATTTAACATTGAATAAAAGATATAAAGCATTGACAGAAATAAAATGTATATTTTTGATTATATTAAAATAAAAAAAATAATGCCCACACAAAAGTAATATGATCGGGGCAGCTAGGTGGCATAGTGGATAGAACACCAGTCCTGAAGTCAGGAGGACCTGAGTTCAAATCTGACCTCAGACACTTAACACTTTCTGACTGTGTGACCCTGGACAAGTCATAACCCCAATTGCCTCAGCAAAAAAGAAAAAAAAAATATGACCAACCTTAGAAGGAAAGCAGAAAATTAGGAAATTATTTTTTACAGAAAGTGTCTCTGATAAAGGTCTCATTTGTCAAATATATAGAGAAATGAGCCAAATTTATAAGAATCCTACTATTTCCCAATTGATAAACTGTCAATTTTCAGATGACAAAGAAATCAAACCTACCTATAGTCATCTGAAAAAAAAAGTGCTAAATCACTATTGTTTTGAGAAATATCAATTAAAATAACTCTGAGGTACCACCTTACACCTATTAGAATGGCTAAGATGACAGAAAATTAAAATGATAAACGTTGGTGGCTGTGGGGAAACTAGAACAATAATATAAACTACCTCAACCTTTCTGGAGAACAATTTGGAACTATAACCAAAGGGCAATCAAACTGTATAGTTCTTGATCCAACAATACCACTCATAGGCTTTTATTCCAAAGAATTTTTTTGAAGGACCTATTTGCACAACAATATTTTCTTTTATTTTGTGGTGGGGAAGAATTAGAAATTTGGTGAATTCTCATTAATTGGGGAACAACCCAAACAAATTGTTATATACAATTGTGATGGAATACTATTTTGCTATTTAAAATGACAAGCAGGAAATGGCTGAATAAATTCTGGTATGTAAAAGTGATGGAATATTACTGTTCTATAAAAATGATGATCAAGCTGATTTTAGAAAGGCCTGGAAATTTTTATATGAACTAATGCTGAGTGAAACAAGCAGGAACAGGAAAACATTATATACAATAACAAGTTTGTAAGATGATCAACTATGACAGACTTGGTTCATCACAGTGATTCAGTGATCCAAGGCTTTGGATAAACTTTGGATGGAAAAGACCATCCACATCTAGAAAGAGAAATATGGAGATTGAATGTAAATCAACACATGTGATGTTCACTCTTTATTTTCTTTTTTCTCTTCTAGTTATCTGCTTTTGTTCTGCTTTTTCTCTCACAATATGACGTATAAGGAAAAATGTAAAAAAAAAAAAACTACGTGTATTACAAAAAATGTTTTTATATGTAACTTGGGAAATTTTTTTAAAAAGTGGTAATTATCAAAACAACTTGATATTAGTTAAAAATTAGAGGGACAAATAAGTGGTACAGTGGATAACATATCAAACCTAGTTTGGAAGACCTGAATTCAAATCTGTTCTTAAATATTTACTAGCTGTATGATCCTGGGCAAGTCACTCAATCCTATAAAATGAGCTGTTTCCTCATCTGTAAAAATAAGTGAAAAGGAAATGGCAAACTGCTGGTGTCTTCACTAAGAAAATCCTAAATCAGGTCACAAAGAGTTGGATACAACTGAAAACAATTGAACAACAATGAACAATAACAAAAATAGAGAAGCTGAATAGGAACAGATCAGGTATATTACATACTTTAGCAAATATGTTTAGAAGAGTTGTGTTTTAGAAATCCAAAGCCCCCAGCTTCTGAGTTAATGAATCCCTTTCTGACAAACGTTTCTGGGAAAACTGGACACTGCAGTCTGGGAAGAAATTAGGTATAAATAAATACGGCATACCTTATACAAAGAAAAATTTCAGATTGATACATGACTTAGATAGAAGTTATAAACAAATGAGAGGAAAAAGAAAGAAATTATCAGATATGTGGATATAAAAAGCTAATTATCAAATGAGAGAGAGAGAGAAGGGGAGAGAGAGAGAGAGAGAGAGATGATCACAGAAAATAAAGTGGACAGTTTTATTATATGAAATTGAAGAGCTTCTACCCTACCATAAACAAATCCAATATAACTAGGATTAGAGGAGAAACAGTTTACAGGGAGATGGAAAATCTTCAGAGCAAGTTTCTTGGATAAAGGTTTTAATTCTAAATTATACGTAGAACCAGTAAAACTATATGAATAAGAATCATTTGCTAATTGATAAAAGGTTAAGGTTCTATGAAGAAATAATTCTCAAGGGAAGAAATCCAAGCCAAATATACCAGTATGAAAAAAAAGTGCTCCAAATTATTGATAATTAGTGAAGTACAAATTAAAGTAACTCTGAGGTTTCATTTACTAGAAATTATATTTGTAAAACTGACAAAAAAGGAAAAGGACAATCTTGGAAGAGCTTGAAAAAAATGGGTATTCTTGTGTACTGTGGGCAAAACTATGAATTATTAGTTATTCTGGAAAATAATATAGAATTATGTAGTAAAATTTATTAAATTGTGCATGCTTTTTGATCCAGCAATAGCATTACTTGGTCTGTCTACCTATAAAGTTATCAAAAAGAAAATACTATTTTATGAACAAATATATTTATATCTGCTTTTTGTAATGGCAGAGAATTAAAGTAATTGAGTGCCAATAAATGGGGAAATAGATGAAAAAATTATGGCATATGAACATAATGTACTTTTTTTATGCAATGAAGAAATCTTACCCTGGCATGGGTTCTGTCAATAAAAAGTTATTAAAAAAAAAGAAATGAAGAAATCTATTTTAAAAGAAACAGGGGAAGACTTTTGTATGAACTGATGAGCTGATACATAATGAAGTGAATAGTCACATTAATAATATTTATTGTTATGGAATATTATTGTTCTATAAGAAATGATCAGCAGGATGTTTTCAGAGAGGCCTGGAGAGACTTACATGAACTGATGCTGAGCAAAGTGAGCAGAATTGAGGGAACATTATATGTGGCAACAAGAAGATTTTATGATGATCAATTTTATGATGATCAAGAGCTGCGTCTCTTTTCAACACTGAGATGATTCAGGCCTGTTCCATCGATCTTGTGAGGAAGAGAGCTATCTACACCCAGAAAGAGGACAGTGGGAACTCAGTGTGGTTCACAACATAGCATTTTCCACTCTTTTTGTTGTTTGTTTGCATTTTATTTTCTTTCTCATTTTTTTCCTTTTTCATCTGATTTTTCTTGTGCAACAAGATAATTGTTTAAATAGGTATGCATATATTGGATTTAACATATATTTTACCATGTCTAACATATATTGCATTACATGCCATGTAGGGGAGGGAGTGGAAGGAAAGGAAGGGAAAACGAACACAAGATTTTGCAAGGATCAATGTTGAAAAATTATCCATGCATATGTTTTGAAAATAAAAAGCTTTAATAAAAATAATAATAATTTTATTTATTCTAACAAGATTATAAAAACAAAAATTTAAAGACATTAGAAATTGAATCAATACAACCATAAACCATTATTCCAGAAGATTGATGATTCAAGATTTAACACCTACTAAAAGAAAGGGAATGGGATAATATAAAAAAAGGAATAAACATTTCTGGACATGGTCATTATGAACATTTTTATGCTTGATCATGTATATTTGTTTAAAAATTATCCATGCATAAGTTTTGAAAATAAAAAGCTTTAATAATAATAATAAAAACCTTTACTAGACTATATACTGTGGGAAGGCTAGAATCATACAGTATTTACATTTGTTTTTCTTTTCAGAAAGGGAAAGGAGAATAAAAAGGAAATGCAAGGAGAAAAATAAGATGTTTGATAATTAAAATAACTTAGAAAAAAGAATATGTGTTTTTTAAGGGTAAGGATTATCTTAGTATCTATATTTACTTAAATAGAACTGAACCTATTGCTTAGAACCCAATAAGCACTTAATAAATGGAAGGGATCTGAGAGGTTACATTGTTTATTTTACTGTCATTCAATTTAAGAATTCCCTCCATGTACTTCTGACAGATGGCTAGCTCTCTGTTTGAATATATCAGCTGTGAAGTATGTATCATTGAAAACACAACTTGGCATAAGGTCCAGAGATAGAATTAAGAGTAAATTCATTTTAATATGCTTCTATTCACAGTCATATTTATTTCAGTGATCTGATATCTCCTTGTTTATTGTAGTGAGGTTGACTTGTCAGTGAGATACTCCAGCAAGTTAGGCTATTCCCTTGAAATCATGTCATCATAAGCATGATAACAATAACATATTTATTTGGTTTTTTGAAATCTGCAGAATATTTTACATATGTGTTTTCCTAAATGTAGAATGATCTCTACTTTCCCTTGTCAAACTTTCTTAATGACATCTTACCTATCATTCATGAGCAAATAAAAAAAAAATCTCCTTTGTGAATTTATTCACAATTCCCCTTTGTAAAATAGAAGAACATCTCCTCTCAATGGATGTCATAATAATTTCTATCAATTAACACAATTAAATTTTATTTTATATTTCTTTATTAATATTACATAAAATTGAAATATATACATATTCTTTCAATCTTTACTAGGCTATCTAGGAGAGGACGTGGGAGGAAAAGGAAATTGGAACATAAGGTTTTGCAAGGGTTAATGTTGAAAAATTATCCATGCATAAGTTTTGAAAATAAAAAGCTTTAATAATAATAATAAAAACCTTTACTAGACTATATACTGTGGGAAGGCTAGAATCATACAGTATTTACATTTGTCTTAGCTAGAATACCTATCAAAATTTCTTGTGCATAGTTGGCAACTTTCCCAAAACTTCCTCTCCAATTTATTTTAGGAACTTTGTATAAAAGGAATTTTGTGCTGGTAATCCAAAAAATGATCACCTGATCTGGCAACTATATTTCCTATTATACTGTTTCAGAAAATCTCCTCAATGCTTTCATCTTCTTTTCATTTTATCTTCTCAGATTATCTCTTCAATTAATCTGGGTCATCTGCTGTGATAGGCCCTTTTCCAGCTTTCTAGCTATGGAAACATGATCCATTTTTGATCAAATCAAGTTTGCTATTATTCCTTAATAAATGATGTGAAGATATATCTCTTTGGCCCAAATCACCATCCCTTCAATTTTTAGGACCAAAATATTCTACCTTGGCTACAATTCCCCATATGAGTTGTTTTTTCCCCATTAAACTTAAGGGTAGGAATTGCCTTTGCTTTTTGTATTTGTATTCCCTGTACTTAACATAGTACTAGTACCATATAGTAAAAATTTGAAGACATTTTCATTCAGTCCTGAAAGGAAAAATATGGTTTATTTTTCACAAGTAGGTACAACACTGGGCAATATTGTTCATGCTTCATTTTGAATAGGACAAATGATATCATGAATGATGTCTTGACTTTTGCCTGCACTGGATTCAAGTGAGATAGAGTTGCATAGTCATCAGCCTCACCCTTTTTTCCTAAGTCATCAAAGTTCAGTGGGAGGATGAGAATCAAAAGGATGGATGAAGACTTGGGATGAAGTCAATGTCCTTGGTGTCTTTGATGTCTGACCAAACTCTCAGCACTCTATAAAACTTGCTTTTCCTTTTTTCATGGCTATTGGAAGAAATTATTCTCATTTACTCATTCAAACAAGGAAAGTCTTCACATGCTTAGTGTAAACATCCTGACCTAATTCACTGACATGTTTGAGGCCTCTTGCTGTCCTTGAACCTGATTTAACCTATGTGCTAAGACTATTTTACCAAGGCCACTGCACATGCTATAACTTCTTGGAGCCACAGGTAAAAGTTGGGTGACAATATACACCAAAAGTGGAAAGCAGTCCTTAAAAGGACTAACCCTCACACCAGAGTTTCCAGTCCTTCCTGAACACTCTATATATGTCAAACAATCTTACACTGACTTGGAGAGTACATTTTCTCCATCATTCTTACAAGGTAGCAGCTTCATAAAAGCACAGGTCAGTACCCAAGGTACTGACTTTCCTTTTTTTTTTCCTTTCTTTATTTAATATTTTTCCTCAGTTGCATTCAAAACATTTTTCTAAAACTTTTGAGTTCTAATTATCCCACTTATCTCCACCCACAAATAAGAAATCACTTGTGAAGTTTTGTAAAACATTTCCATAAGTTAAATTATGAAAAAAAACAGATCTTTCACTCCAATGAGAATAAAAAAAAAACTTAAAGAATTAAGTTTTAAAAAGAGAGAGAGAAAGAGAAAATGCTTCAGTCTGTAGTCAAACACAATCAGACAATCAGTTCCTTCTCTGGGTATGGATAAGATTTTTCATCATATGTCCTTTAGAGTAGTCATGGATGTTTGTACTACTGAGAATACCAAAATCATTCACAGCTGGTCATTCCAGAACATTGCTACTACTCTGTATGCTTGAGTTAATGGAAGACTTTTGATGTTTTTTTTTTTTTCCTGAGAGAATTCTGCTCATCATTTCCCACAGAACAATAATATTCTACCATAAACACACACCACAGTTTATTGAGTCATTCCCCAATTGATGGAGCATCTCCCCCTTTCCATTTTTTTGCGCCTTGAGAAGAGAATGTCTATAACTATTTTTTGTACATATAAGTCATTTTCTTTTTTTATTTTTTATTTTTTTTAAAATTTTTTATTTAATAATTACATTATATTGACACTCATTTCTGTTCCGATTTTTTTTCCCCTCCCTCCCTCCACCCCCTCCCCTAGATGGCAAGCAGTCCTTTATATGTTGGATATGTTGCAGTATATCCTAGATACAATATATGTTTGCAGAACCGAACAGTTCTCTTGTTGCGTAGGGAGAATTGGATTCAGAAGGTATAAATAATCCGGGAAGAAAAACAAAAATGCAGATAGTTCACATTCGTTTCCCAGTGTTCTTTCTTTGGGTGTAGCTGCTTTTGTCCGTCATTTATCAATTGAAACTCAGGTCTCTTTGTCAAAGAAATCCACTTCCATCAAAATATGTCCTCATACAATATCGTTGTCGAAGTGTATAATGATCTCCTGGTTCTGCTCATTTCACTTAGCATCAGTTCATGTAGGTCTCTCCAAGCCTCTCTGTATTCATCCTGCTGGTCATTTCTTACAGAACAATAATATTCCATAACATTCATATACCACAATTTACCCAGCCATTCTCCAATTGATGGGCATCCATTCATTTTCCAGTTTCTAGCCACTACAAACAGGGCTGCTACAAACATTTTGGCACATACAGGTCCCTTTCCCTTCTTTAGTATTTCTTTGGGATATAAGCCCAATAGAAACACTGCTGGATCAAAGGATATGCACATTTTGATAATGTTTTGGGCATAATTCCAGATTGCTCTCCAGAATGGTTGGATTCGTTCACAACTCCACCAACAATGCATTAGTGTCCCAGTTTTCCCGCATCCCCTCCAACATTCATCATTATTTTTTCCTGTCATCTTAGCCAATCTGACAGGGGTGTAGTGGTATCTCAGAGTTGTCTTAATTTGCATTTCTCTGATCAATAATGATTTGGAACACTCTTTCATATGAGTGGTAATAGTTTCAATCTCATCCTCTGAAAATTGTCTGTTCATATCCTTTGACCATTTATCAATTGGAGAATGTCTTGATTTCTTATAAATTTGAGTCAGTTCTCTATATATTTTGGAAATGAGGCCTTTATCAGAACCTTTAACTGTGAAAATGTTTTCCCAGTTTGTTGCTTCCCTTCTAATCTTGTTTGCATTAGTTTTATTTGTACAAAAGCTTTTTAATTTGATGTAATCGAAATTTTCTATTCTGTGATCAGTAATGGTCTCTAGTTCATCTTTGGTCACAAATTTCTTTCTCCTCCACAAGTCTGAGAGATAAACTATTCTATGTTCCTCTAATTTATTTATAGTCTCGTTCTTTATGCCTAGGTCATAGACCCATTTTGATCTTATCTTGATATATGGTGTTAAGTGTGGGTCCTTGCCTAATTTCTGCCATACTAATTTCCAATTATCCCAGCAGTTTTTATCAAATAATGAATTCTTTTCCCAGAAGTTAGGGGCTTTGGGTTTGTCAAACACTAGATTGCTATAATTGTATTCTGTCTTGTGAGCCTAGCCTTTTCCACTGATCCACTAATCTATTTCTTAGCCAATACCAAATGGTTTTGGTGACTGCTGCTTTATAATATAATTTTAGATCAGGTACAGCTAGGCCACCTTCATTTGATTTTTTTTTCATTAATTCCCTTGAGATTCTCGACTTTTTATTGTTCCATATGAATTTTGTTGTTATTTTTTCTAGATCAATAAAATATTTTCTTGGAAGTCTGATTGGTATAGCACTAAATAAATAGATTAGTTTAGGGAGTATTGTCATCTTTATTATGTTCGCTCGGCCGATCCAAGAGCACTTAATATTTTTTCAATTATTTAAGTCTGACTTTATTTGTGTGGAGACTTTTTTATAATTTTGCTCATATAATTCCTGACTTTCCTTTGGTAGATAGATTCCTAAATATTTTATGGTATCAACAGTTATTCTGAATGGAATTTCTCTTTGTATCTCTTGCTGTTGGGTTTTATTGGTGATGTATAAAAATGCTGAGGATTTATGGGGATTTATTTTGTAGCCAGCTACTTTGCTAAAATTATGAATTATTTCCAATAGCTTTTTGGTAGAATCTCTGGGGTTCTCTAGGTATACCATCATATCATCTGCAAAGAGTGATAGTTTGGTTTCCTCATTGCCTACTCTAATTCCTTTTATATCTTTCTCGACTCTTATTGCCGAGGCTAGTGTTTCTAATACGATATTAAATAATAATGGTGATAGTGGGCAACCTTGCTTCACTCCAGATCTTACTGGGAAAGGTTCCAGTTTTTCCCCATTGCATATGATGCTTACTGATGGTTTTTAATATATGCTCCTGACTATTTTAAGGAAAAGTCCATTTATTCCTATGCTCTCAAGTGTTTTTATTAGGAATGGATGTTGGATTTTATCGAATGCTTTTTCTGCATCTATTGAGATGATCATGTGGTTTTTGTTTGTTTGGTTATTGATATAGTCAATTATGCTAATAGTTTTCCTAATATTGAACCAGCCCTGCATTCCTGATACAAATCCTACTTGGTCATAGTGTATTATCCTGGTGACAATTTTCTGTAATCTTTTTGCTAATATTTTATTTAAGATTTTAGCATCAATATTCATTAGGGAGATTGGTCTATAATTTTCTTTCTCTGTTTTCAGCCTACCTGGTTTAGGTATCAGTACCATATCTGTGTCATAAAAGGAGTTTGGTAGGACTCCTTCAATCCCTATTTTTTCAAATAGTTTATATAACATTGGAGTTAATTGTTCTTTAAATGTTTGGTAGAATTCACATGTAAATCCATCTGGTCCTGGGGATTTTTTCTTAGGGAGTTGATTGATAGTTTGTTCTATTTCTTTTTCTGAGATGGGACTGTTTAGGATATTTACTTCTTCCTCTGTTAGTTTGGGCAAGCTGTATTTTTGGAGGTATTTTTCTATTTCATTTAAGTTGTCGAATTTATTGGCATAAAGTTGGGCAAAGTAACTCCTAATTATTGCTCTAATTTCCTCTGCGTTAGTGGTGAGTTCTCCCTTTTCATTTTTAAGACTAACAATTTGATTTTCCTCTTTCCTTTTTTTAATCAGATTTACTAAAGGTTTGTCTATTTTGTTGGTTTTTTCATAGAACCAACTCTTAGTTTTATTAATCAATTCAATAGTTTTTTTACTTTCAATTTTATTGATCTCACCTTTTACTTTTAGAATTTCAAGTTTAGTGTTTGACTGGGGGTTTTTAATTTGTTCCTTTTCTAGCATTTTTAATTGCAAACCCAATTCATTGACCTTCTCTTTCTCTATTTTATACAAATAGGCCTATAGAGATATGAAATTTCCCCTTATTACCGCTTTGGCTGCATCCCATACATTTTGGTATGATGTCTCATTATTATCGTTTTCTTGGGTGAAGTTATTAATTATGTCTATGATTTGCTGTTTTACCCAATCATTCTTTAGTATGAGATTATTTAGTTTCCAATTATTTTTTGGTCTACTTCCCCCTGCTTTTTTGTTGAATGTAATTTTCATTGCATCGTGGTCTGAAAAGGATGCATTTACTATTTCTGCCTTACTACATTTGAGTTTGAGGTTTTTATGTCCTAATATATGGTCAATTTTTGTATAGGTTCCATGAACTGCTGAAAAGAAAGTGTATTCCTTTCTGTCTCCATTACATTTTCTCCAGAGATCTATCATATCTAGCTTTTCTAGTATTCTGTTTACCTCTTTGACTTCTTTCTTATTTATTTTCTGGTTTGATTTATCTAATTCTGAGAGTGCAAGGTTAAGATCTCCCACTACTATAGTTTTACTGTCTATTTCTTCTTGCAGCTCTCTTAGTTTCTCTTTTAAGAATTTAGATGCTACCCCACTTGGTGCATATATGTTTAATATAGATAGTGCTTCATTATCCATGCTACCCTTTAGCAAGATATAGTGTCCTTCCTTATCTCTTTTAATTAGGTCAATTTTTGCTTTAGCTTGATCTGAGATCAGGATGGCTACCCCTGCTTTTTTGACTTCACCTGAAGCATAGTAGATTTTGCTCCAACCTTTTACCTTTAACCTGCATATATCTCCCCGCTTCAGGTGTGTTTCCTGTAAACAACATATTGTAGGATTCTGGCTTTTAATCCATTCTGCTAACCGCTTCCTCTTTATGGGGGAGTTTACCCCGTTCACGTTTATGGTTAGAATGACCAATTCTGTATTACTTGCCATCTTGTTAACCCCGGTTTATGCTTTCCTCCCTTCTTTCCCCTTTCCCCCCCTTCCAAGTATTAAGCTTGTGAGCACCCCTTGCTTCTCACAGCCCTCCCTTTTTAGTGTCCCTCCCCCCGCCTTAGAGTTCCTCCCCCTATCTTACCCCTTTCCCTCCCAGTTCCCGTATTCCCTTCCGCTTAGCTTATTCCTTCCCGTTCCACTTTTCCCTTCTCACTTTTCAATGAGATGGGAGAAGTTTCACCATAGATTGAATATGTCTTAAGATTTTTCACTTAAAGCCAATTCTGAAGGCAGTAAGATACCCACTATATTCATCCCCCTCCATTCTTTCTCTCAGATATAATAGGTTTCCTATGCCTCTTCATGAGATGTACTACCCCCACTTTACCCTTTTTCTGGTACAATGTCCTTTCCACATCAATTTCTAGAACAAGGTATACATGTATTCTTTATACATCTATATAGTCAAAATATAGTTCCCAAGATTAATCTTTACCTTTTTAGATTTCTCTTGAGTTCTATATTTGTAGATCAAACTTTTTGTTAAGTTCTGGTTTTTTCATCAGAAATAGATGAAATTCGCTTACTTCGTTGAATGTCCATCTTCTTCCCTGGAAAAAGATGCTCATTCTCGCTGGGTAAGTTATTTTTGGTTGCATACCAAGTTCCTTAGCCTTTCGGAATATCATATTCCAGGCCCTTCGATCTTTTAATGTGGATGCTGCCAGATCCTGGGTGATCCTTATTGTGGCTCCTTGATACTTGAATTGGGTTTTTCTAGCCGCTTGCAATATTTTTTCCTTCATCTGAGGGTTCTGGCATTTGGCCACTATATTCCTTGGTGTTTTGATTTTAGGATCCCTTTCAGTGGGTGATCGATGAATCCTTTCAATGTTTATTTTTTCCTCTGTTCCTATGACTTCTGGGCAGTTCTCTTTGATAATTTCCTGGAAAATAGTGTCCAGGCTCTTTTTTTCATCATGTTTTTCTGGGAGTCCGATGATTCTCAGATTGTCTCTCCTGGATCTGTTTTCCAGGTCTGTTGTCTTCCCAGAAGGTATTTCACATTTTTCTCCATTGTTTGATTTTTTTGGATTTGCTTGACTGATTCTTCTTGTCTCCTCGAGTCATTCAATTCCACTTGTTCAATTCTGATTTTCAGTGAAGTATTCTCTTCACTCACTTTTTTAAAATCTTTTTCTAATTGTCCAATTGAGTTCTTTTGTTCTGTGGAATTTTTTTCCATTTCGCCAATTTTGTTTTTTAGAGAGCTGTTTTCTGTTTCCAGTTCACTAATCCTATTTTTCAAGGATTTTACTTCTTTATCCACTCTCTCTTTAACTGACTTCTCCAGGCTCTTTTCCCATTTTTCTTCTAGCTCCCTTGTGAGAGCCTTTTTAATCACTTCTATGAGGTTCATCTGTGCTGAGGAACAGACGATCTCCTCCTTTGGGGAATCACCTGGGGACTGCCTGTTTTTAGTCTCCTCAGGATTTAGAGTCTGCTCTCTATCTGTATAGAAGCTGTCAAGGGTTAAAGTCCTCTTCAGCTTCTTGCTCATTCTGTCTATTAATCAGAGACAAACTACCAAAGAAAAACAGAAAAAACTGGAGTCTTTCTTTGGGGGGGGGCTGGGTGTGTTATCGAGCTTCCTCTCCAGACTGCAGGGGGCAGCAGTGAGGCACTAGCAGGACTGTGCTGCGCCTGCGCTCTGAGATCCCAAAGCGTGCTGAGTCACTGAGGGGGGGGAAGGGGGGGCGGCCAGGTCCTGAGAGACTCCAGCTGTTTGCGGTTGTATTCTTCAGCCCCGGTGTTTTTAGCTTCTCTGCTGGGCTGTTGACTTGCTGCAGGTTCCAAACCTGTAGCGAAGCTCTCCCCGCAGAGACGGCTACGATCACTCCCCACCCCCTCTCAGCTCTGCTCCCGTGCTCTCACTGCCGCTGCCCTCAGCCTGCGCCCGATCTAAAACCGCCCCAACCCTCCAGTAAAGACAGACCTTTCTTGGCGGATCTCAAGGATGGCTTCTCTTGGTAACTATTTGTGGGTTTTTTTCAGTCAAGCATTGATTCAGAGGCTTGTAATGAAGTGGATAGTGAGAGAAAGCGCAGAGCTTATGCAACTGTGAGCCTCCTCTCCGCCATCTTAACCGGAAGTCCATTTTCTTTTTTTTAAATCTCTTTTGGTATTCATACCAAGTAGTAGTGTTAGGAGGCCAAAGGAGATGGATGAATGTATAGGCCTTTGGGCATAGATCATACCTTTTGATCATTTATTATTTGGGTCATGGCTCTTATTTTTTATAAATTTGACTCAGTAACCTCTATGTTTGAGAAATGAAGCCTTATCAGAGGAACTTGCTTCAAAATTAGTTTTCACAATTAATATTGGTAATTGCATTTCACCCTTTTTATTCTCTTTTTTTCACTTTGTCTCTGCTCAAAAAAATTATTTTAGTTTTGGTTACTCCCTCTTCCAATATACCCTCTTTTTTATTATCCCCCCATTCCCATAACTCATTTCCTTCCTATGTTCTTGCAGGGTAAAACAGATTTCTATACCCCTACTGAGTATGTATATTGTTTCTTTTTGAGCCAATTCTGATGAAAGTAAAGTTCATTTTGTTACCCTCTTCTTCTCTTCTTCCCTTCCATTTTAAAAGCTTGCATTTCCTTTTATACCACTCTCAGTTCTTTTCCTAATTTTTCCTCTGTCTCTTACTTGATTATCAAATGTTGGAATCCTTACTAACTGCTAAGTAATTAGAGTTGATCTAATCTTACAAGAAGTTATTTTGGCCAGAACCTGAAACAAGGTACTAAGTAGAACTAATCAAGACAAGGCTTGTGTTCCCACCTTTACTCATTGGAGTCCATAAGTATGCTAGCTTCACAAAGTACACTTTCTAACTTCAAGAGAGTCCACACCTTAAAGCTCTTTGGGCCAGAGAGCACTATGGGAGAAAACCCATAATCCCATTCTTTCAGAAGGTTCACATATAAGGCAAGACAGCCATTCCAGAATACACTTTTTTCCTCTTGGCTGGCTGATCGCGCTGGACTCGAGAGGAACGACTCTGCTGCAGAGAACACTTTTGACGGACTTCAGTGGAGCTACACCAGAAGCCCTCTCTCCGCGGCAAGTTGGTGGCTGGGCTCCCCAGAAGGAGATAAGAGAGACCTTCCATCTCTGTCTTGGTTGGAGGCAGAAGAAAAGCAGAGTCAGAGGCTGAAGGACAGAACCTTTGGATTTGGAGACATCCGAAGGGCTCCAAGCCTCTAAACCGGCTGTGCCTCTGAAAAGAACAAACTCCAACATTTGAACTCTAACAATCAAAATTATTTTTGAGCTTTTCCATATCCTGAGCCCAATTCTTATTTTCCTTGAAGGCTTTGAATACAGGAACTTTGACTTTGTTATCATCTTCTGCATGTGTGTTTTGATCTTCCTTGTTACCATAATAATTTTCAATGGTCAGAAATTTTTTTGTTGTCTGCTCATTTTCCTAGCCTATTACATAACTTTAACTCTTTATTACAGTAGGGCTCTGTTTATAGTGGAGGATGCATTGTCTGAGCTTCAGGGGTTTTGTGCAGCTATTTTAAAAGATTCTTAGATGAACCTGATCACAAGCAATATTTTTTGCCTTCATTAAGACAACTCTGAGATACCACTACACACCTGTCAGATTGGCTAGAATGACAGGGAAAGATAATGGGGAATGTTGGAGGGGATGTGGGAAAACAGGGACACTGATACATTGTTGGTGGAATTGTGAACACATCCAGCCATTCTGGAGAGCAATTTGGAATTATGCTCAAAAAGTTATCAAGCTGTGCATACCCTTTGATCCAGCAGTGTTTCTACTGGACTTATACCCCAAAGAGATACTAAAGAAAGGAAAGGGACCTGTATGTGCCAAAATGTTTGTGGCAGCCCTGTTTGTAGTGGCTAGAAGCTGGAAAATGAAAGGATGTCCATCAATTGGAGAATGGTTGAGTAAATTGTGGTATATGAACGTTATGGAATATTATTGTTCTGTAAGGAACGACCAGCAGGATGAATACAGAGAGGACTGGCGAGACTTACATGAACTGATGCTGAGTGAAATGAGCAGAGCCAGGAGATCATTATATACCTCAACAACGATACTGTTTGAGGATGTATTCTGATGGAAGTGGACCTCTTTGATAAAGAGAGTCTTAATTGATCAAAGATGGACAGAAGCAGCTACACCAGAGAAAGAACACTGGAAATGAATATAAACTGCTTGCATTTATGTTTTTCTTCCCGGGTTATTTATACCTTCTGAATTCAATTCTCCCTGTGTAACAAGAAAACTGTTTGGTTCTGCACACATATATTGTATCTAGGATATACTGCAACCCATTCAACATGTAAAGGATTCTTGCCATCTGGGGGAAGGGGTGGAGGGAGGGAGGGGAAAAATTGGAACAGAAGTGAATGCAAGGGCTAATGCTGTAAAAAATTACCCTGGCATGTGTTCTATCAATAAAAAAATTATTAAAAAATTAAAAAATATATATTTTTTGCCTTGGAGATGTTAGAAGTGTCCCTGTCCCACTATATGCTCTAGTGTGCTTAATCAAGAGTTCTGCTTTGCTGATTCTCCAGCCCTGGGATTGGGGCCCAGTTTGCTCTGGTATGGTCTGAATTGGGTCTGCAGTTAGCCCTGCTCCCCCAACCTGTTGCCACATACCCTTTCCACTGACCTTCAGAGTCTTTCCTGATGTTCCCGGGGCCAGATTGATGAAGAAGCCTCTCACACTACTGCTCATTCAGAGGTCCTGGGTTGCTGATGCTGAGGTCTAGCTGAGGTCAGGATCAGGCTGAGGCCAGGGCTAGCTGGTGCAGCTAGTGCTAGGATAACATGCTGGGCTCCCACACCGGTTCCACACCACCTTTTCTGTTGAACTTCCAAGTCCTCTTTGGTGTCTCTGTACTGAGAGGTCTGGAAGCCCATAGCACTGCTGCTGATTCAGTTCTGTCTGGGACGGGATCTGGGGCTGAGGCTGCACACTAGACTCCCATTCTTGTGTCACAGACATTTCTTGTTGAATTTCTAAATTCTTTTCGGATGGAAAATGTTCTAGTCTGTTTTTTGGAGTGTTCTGATGTTCTAAAATTTGTTTAGGATCATTATTTAAAGGAATATGAAGTGATTTGGGGGCAGGTTGGGCAAATTTCTGCCTTCATCTAGGCTCCACATTTTGATGACTTTTTTTTTAAATAGGTCTAGCAAGCATTCATTAGCAAGGTCTATAAATGAGTCTGATTCATTTTTAAAAGCTATTCATTTAAAAACTCCATATATTACTTTAGCCACAATATGTCAATGAATAATCCATATGTCACTAACACCTCATGTAATAAAATGTTTATTCAGTGACTGGATAATTGCTACTTAAGAGGAATGAACTATTTAGGGAAAAGAGACTGTCCCTAGCTTAGGACAGTTAGGTCTTTGCATCAGGGTTCTAAAGAATGCATACTCTATTAATGTAATTACTCTTGCCTCTATAATTCATATCCTGGTCTTCTACTAATAATCCATTTGTTTTTTTTTTTTTTTCTTTCAGGGTGCCAATTTTAAATAGATTTTATTCAAAACTGCAAAAAAGTGCATTTTCATTTATTTCCAATACAGATAAAGTGCAATGCTGTTCACTTCTTTCTTTCTGTACACATAAAGTATTCAGAATGTTTAAATTTACACAGTAGCTTAAATGTTAACTTATTCAAAAAATATACTTATTTATTTTTAATATTCATTGCTTTATGAATAATGTTGAGAGGGAAAATCAGAACAAAAGGAAAAAATTACGAGGGAGAGAAAAATAGAAAAAAGACATGAACATAGCATGTGCAGATTTACATGCAATCTCCATAGTTCTTTTTCTGTATGCAGATGACTTTTTATATCCAAAGTCTGTTAGGATTGCCTTGGATCAGTGAACCTCTAAGAATCAAGTTTTTCATAGTTGATCATTGCACATACTTGCTGTTACTGTGTACAATATATTCCTGGTTCTGCTTGTTTCATTCAATATCAGTTCGTGTAAATCTTTTCAGGCTTTTCTGAAATCAAAATATTCATCATTTTATAAAACAATAATATTCCATTATCTTCATATTTCACAACTTCTTCAGCCATTCCCCAATTGATAGGCATATACTCATCTTCCAATTCTTTGCTACCACAAAAAGAGCTGTGATGAAATTTTTTGAATATATTTCCATCCTTTATTATTTCCTTGTGATGCAGACACAGTGGTGTCACTGCTGGATTAAAGGGTATACAGAGTTTTATGGCCCTTTGGATATTGTTCTAAATTACTCTCCACAATGATGGGTTCATTTCACAAGTCCACTAATTTTATGAGTGTCCCAGTTTTCTCATATCCTCTTCAACATCTCTCATTATCTTTTCCTGTCATCTTAGCCCATCTGAAAGATATGAGGTGATAGTTCAGAGTTTTTAAATTTGAACTTCTCTAACAAATTGTGATTTTAAATTTTTCTTATGATTATAGAAGGCTTTACTTTTGTCATCTGAAAATTGTCTTTTCATATCCTTTGATCATATATCAAATGGGGAATGATTTGTAGTCTTATATTTGAAACTATTTGAAACAATTCTTTATAAATTTAAGAAATGAAAGCTTGATCAGAAACACTGGCTATAAAGAGTTTTCTTAGCTTTCTATTCTTTTAATCCTGTTTGTGTTGGTTTTGTTTGGGCAAAAACATTGTTTATTTAATGTAATTAAAATCATCCCTTTTGCCTTTCATAATGTTCTCTAGTTATTCTTTGATAATCTCCTCTCCAAAATGCTGCTATAGGACTTCCGGGGGTGGAACCAAGATGGCGGAGCGGGCACACACGACTTTCCAAGCTCCTCTCATTCCCCTCATAACCAACTATTTAATCCAGCCTCAAAAATAGCTCTTCACTGCTTAAATTCATGAAGATTGGAAGCACTCCAACTTACCAGCTGAAGTCAATCCTGAGGATCACCAGGAAAGGTTTGTCCTGAGGGGCCAGGAACAGACTAGCACAGGCAGGGAGAGACTAGTGTCCTGAGCAGACCAGGGGCAGGGGTGATCTCTGTTGCTAGAGAAGTTATAGAAACGACTCTGCTATAGGCTAACTGCTCTGCCTTGAAAAGCAGTAAACAGGCAGAGAAATTAAAACCTAAAACAGAGGGTCCTCTAAAAAATGCCAGAACCTAATGAGATCTGGCTGTAACCCCTCAAACCCAGAAGTGACTCAGGCAGACTTTACCGCAGCCCTGTGGCCACATCCGGCAGTTCAGGGCTTTTGCGGGGGCAATTACTAATCGGCATGGCAGGGGGGCACAGCCTGGGCAGCCTCTGATCGGCAGAGTGGGGGGCTCGGCCTGGGGCAATAGAACCCCACCCTGCTGACTGCGCTTCCCGAGCAGACACTTCCTGTCCCTGCAAATCCATTTACTGCTCAGCTGCTAATACCCACAGCCCCAGGGCGGGATTTGGCTTGGGGTAGTGAAATTCTCACTGCTCAGCATCTAGCCCTAGGGCAGTTGTTATCTCATACTGCTGGGGTTCTTTGAAGGGCACTTTCCCAGCTCAGCGCAGCAGGCCTGAGTTACCCCCAGGTGGGGAACTCTTTCCCAGAGTACTCCAGTACCTCGCTGCTTTTTGTAGCCGGTTGGCAGGACAGCTACAGGTCCGTACACCTTTCACTGCTCTGCAGAGGAAGCTGGTAACCTCCTGGCTCTGAAGACAGACTTACAGCCTTTAACAAAATGAGTAAAAAAAAAATCAAAAGAACGATTGATAGTTTCTATACAGAAAGAGAACAGCTTTTCAACCCTGAAGAGACTAATAGCAGACAGTCTCCAGACAATTATTGGTCTCCAATACAAAAGGCTCTCCTAGAAGAGACTATTAAAAACCTTAAAAGAGAGCTAGAAGAGAACTGGGGAAAGGAAAGAGAAGCTATGAAAGAGAGCAACAACTTCCTAAAATGTGAATTGGAAAAGATAAAAAACTCCCAAGAAGTGCAGGGAAACAGAATTTGCAAATTGGAAAAAGAAAATAACTCACTAAAAAAAAAAAAAATAGTGAAATGGAAAAAAAAAATTCCATAGAGCAAAACAACTCAATTGGACATATACAAAAAGAAGTAAAAAAAGCTAATCAAGAAAATAACTCACTAAAAATCAGAACTGAACAAATAGAAATGACTGATTTACTGAGACATCAAGAATCAGTCCAGCAAAACCCAAAAAATGAAAGATTGGGAAAAAATGTCAAATATTTACTTGGAAAAACAACAGACCTGGAAAATAGATCTAGGAGAGATACCCTGAGGATCATTGGACTACCAGAAAATTATGATGAAAAAACGAGCCTAGATACTATTTTACAGGAAATCATCAAAGAGAACTGCCCAGGAGTAATAGAACCGGAAGGGAAAACAGGCATTGAAAGAATTCATCGAACACCTTCTGAAAAAGACCCTAAAATAAAGACTCCAAGGAATATTGTGGCCAAACTTCAGAATTTTCAGACTAAACAAAAAATTTTACAAACCGCCAGGAAAAAACAGTTCAAACACCGAGATGCCACATTAAGGATCACGCTAGATCTGGCTGCCTCAACATTAAAGGATCGAAGGGCCTGGAATCCGATATTCCGAAATGCAAAAGAACTTGGAATGCAGCCAAGAATAAATTACCCAGCTAAGCTGAGTATTTTTTTCCACGGAAGAAGATGGACATTTAATGAAATAGAGGAATTCCATCTGTTTCTAATTTAAAAACCAGACTTAAACAAAAAATTTGATTTCCAACAACAGGAATCAAGAGAAGTAGAAAAAGGAGAAACTAGACAACATAGTAAAGTAAAAGAATACAGTTCAACCCAACTCCTCCTACAACTACTTCAACAAAGATGAGAAATTGAAGGATACACTGCAAGACTCAAGTGTTTCATTCAAGTCCTCTATCTTCAGAGTCGATGTTTTTTTCACTTGCCATTGTGCTTCCCATGGTCAGGCACACTGTAACATGCTCTTGACTCCTGTGCCTCCAAATCCTGTATTTGGAGTGACCAAATAAATGTCTCCTCCCCAACGCACTCACAAAAAAAAAAAAAAAAAAAAAAAAAAAAAGATGGAGCATAGGACCTGGAGTCAAGAAGAACTGAATTCAAATCTAGCCTCACATCCTGCCTAGCCCTGGACAAGTCATTTTACTTCCGACTATCTGACAAAATGGATCCACTGGATGCCAAGAAAAGGCCAAATGGGGACAACAAGGGCTGGACATGGCTGTCACAACTGAGCAACAACCAGAGAGAAGTTATCCTGATGCCAGGCCCAGCCTTCTAGCCACTGTGCCACCCAAAATGCCCTTATTAATATGCCTATTAGCAACCTTTGGGTTATATATGTTTATTTTAATATGTGCCTATTAACACTTTTGTGCTATATATTATGTGTTAGTTTTAATATGTGCCTATTAACAATCTTTGTGTTATATGTTATATATTAATTTTAATGTGTGCCTATTAACAATTTTGTATTATCTCAAAAAATTAAAATAAAATAAAAACAAAACAAAACAAAAAAAAATGCTGCTATAGGTGAATTATCCTTTGCTCACTTAATTTATTTATGGTATCTATCACCCTTTATAGCCAAATCATCTAGCCATTTTGGTCTTATTTTGGCATGCAGTGTGAGATGTAAGTCTATGCTAAGTTTCTGACATACTTCTCTAGCAATTTTCATCAAATAGTGAGTTCTTATCCCAGAATTTGGGAGTTCACCAAATGCTAGATTACTATAGTCATTGATTATTGTGTCATATATATCTAACCTATTCCACTGTTCCACCCCTCTATTTCTTAGCCAATAATAAATGGTTTTGATGACTGCTGATGTATATTATCATTTTGGGTGTGGTACGGGTAAGTCAATATCCTTTGTATTATTTTCTCTATTTTTTTTTGTTTTATTTTTGTTTTTCTTTAATGAAAGTTTTTTTTTTTATTTTCAAAAAGCTATGTGCATAATTTTTAATATTCAACTTTACAAAATCTTGTGTTATGATTTTCCCTCCCTTTCCCTCCATCCCCCCCAGATGGCAAGTAATCCAATATATGAAAAATTGTGTGATTCTTCTATACATATTTCCATAAACATCATGTTGCACAAGAAAAATCAGATCAAAAAGGGAAAAAGAGAAAGAAAACAAAATGCAAACGAACAATAACAAAAAAAGGGAAAATACTATGTTGTAATCCCCTTTTAATTCTCACAGTCCTCTCTCTGGGTGCAAAGGACCTTTCATCAAAAGACCTTTGGAACACACCTGAATCATCTTGTTGAAGAGAGCTATATTCATCAGAATTGACCATCACATAATTTGCTGTTGCTGTGTATATGATCTCCTGATTCTGCTCATTTAACTTAGCATTAGTTCATATCTTTACAAGCCTCTCTGAAATCATCCTGCTGAATTCATCAGCAAGCATCATATGTAATGGGGATAAACTAAAACAATTCCCAATAAGATCAGGGGTTAAACAAGTTTGCACACTATCACCAGTGTACAAAAAAAATAAATTTAATATAATCAAAATGATCTTTTTTTTTGTATTCCATAATATGATCTAGTTCTTTTTTGGCCAGAAATTCCTTCCTTCTCCACAGATCTGAGAGTTAAACTATCATTTAATCTTCTAATTTGTTTATAGTATCACTCTTTATGTCTAAGTCATGAATCCATTTTGAACTTATTGTGGTATAGGATGTTATATGTGGATCGATACCTACTTTCTGTCATACTATATTTGAATTGTTCCAACAGTTTGTCAAATTGTGATTTCTTATGCCAAAAGGTGGGGTCTTTGGATTTCTCAAACACTAGATTATTGTAGTCATTGATTACTTTGTCTTGTGAACCTAACATTATTCCATTCATTGATTATTCTATTTCATAGCGACTACAAAATGGCTTTCATGACCACTGTTTTATAATATAGTTTTAGGTCTGATACAGTTAGTCCACTTTCATTTGTATTTTTTCATTAATTTATTTTTTTATTAAAGCTTTTTAATTTTCAAGACATATGCATGAATAACTTTTCAACATTTAAATCTCTTGCAAAACTCTTGCAAAACCTAATTTTTCCCCACTTTCTTCTAACTTCTCCCCTAGAAGACCCATAATCCAATATATGTTAAATCCAATATGTGCGTACATATTCACAAAATTATCTTGCTGTAAAAGAAAAATCAAATCAAAAAAAGAAAAAAAAAAGAGAAAGACAATAAAATGCAACTAAACAACAACAAAAAGAGTGAACATGCTATGTTGTGATCCACACTCAGTTCCCACAGTCCTGCCTCTAAGTGTAGATGATTCTCTTCATCACAAGATCAATGAAACAGGCCTGGATCATTTCATTGTTGAAAATAGTCACATCTATCAGAATTGATCATTGTAAAATCTTGTTGTTGTCATGTACAATAATCTCCTGGTTCTGCTCATTTCACTTAGCATTAGTTCATATAAGTCTCTCCAGGCCTCTCTGAAATCATTCTGCTGGTCATTTCTTATACAACAATAATATTCCATAACATTCATATATCATAAATTATTTAGCTATTCTCCAACTAATACGCATCCACTCAGTTTCCAGTTCCTTACCATCACAAAAAGGGCTGCCACAAACATTTTTGCACAAGTTGGCCCCTTTCCCTTCTTTTAGATCTATTTGGGATATAAATGCAGTAGAAATACTGCTAAGATTAAAGGTTCTGCTTAGTTTGGTAGCCATTTGGCCATAGTTGCAAATTGTTCTCCAGAATGGCTCGATCACTTCACAACTCCACCAATAATGTATTAGTGTCCCAGTTTTCCCATATCCCCTCCAATATTTGTCATTATTTTTCCTTTCATCTTAATCCATCAGAGAAGTATGTAGTGGTACTTCAGAGTTGTCTTAATTTGCATTTCTCTGATCAATAGTGATTTAGAGACCCTTTTCATATGACTAGAAATTATTTTAATTTCTTCTCTGAAAATTGTCTGTTCATATCCTTTGACCATTTATCCATTGGAGAATGGCTTGAATTCTTATAAATGAATCAATTCTCTATGTATTTTAGAAATGAAACCTTTATCAGAACCTTTGAATGTAAAAATGTTTTTCCAGTTTATTGCTTCCCTTCTAATCTTGTCTGCATGAGCTTTGTTTGTACAAAAACTTTTTAACTCAATATAATCAAAATTATCTATTTTATGCTCAATAAAGAATTTCAATTTTTCTTCGGGTATAAAGTCCTTCATTTTCCACAGATCTGAGAGATACTCTATGTCCTTCTCATCTGCTTATAATATCACTCATATGTCTAAATCATGAGCCCATTTTGACCTTATCTTGGTATATGGTGCCAGATGTGGGTCAATGCTAAGTTTCTGCCATATTAGTTTCCAATTTTCCCAGCAGTTTTTATCAAAAATGAGTTTTTAGCCTAAAAGCTGGGGTCTTTGGTTTTGTCAAACACTAGATTCATATAGTCTTTGACTATTTTGTCCTGTGATCCTATCCTGTTCCACTAATTGACTACTCTCTTTCTGAGTCAGTACCAAATGGTTTTAATGACTGCTGCTTTGTAATATAGTTTTAGGTCTGACAGAGCTAGGCTACTTTCATTTGCATTTTTCATTAATTCCCTTGAAATTCTTGACCTTTTGTTCTTCCAGATGAACTTTGTTAGTATTTTTTTCTAGATCTGTAAAATAATTTCTTGCAAGTTTGATTTGCATGGCACTGAATAAGTAGATTAATTTATTTAGTATTGTCATTTTTATTATATTTGCTCAGCCTACCCATGAGCACTTGTAATTTTTCCAATTGATTAGATCTGATTATATCTATATAAAAGATGTTTTGTAGGTGTGTTCATATAGTTCCTGACTTTACCTTGGCAAGTAGACTCCCCCCCAATTTTATATTATTTACAGTTATTTTAAATGGAATTTTTAAAATGTCTCCTGCTATTGGAATTTGTTGACAATGTATAGAAATGCTAATGATTTCTGTGGATTTACTTTGTATCCTGCAACATTGTCAAAGTTGTGAATTCTTTCTAGTAGATTTTTTAGTTGTTTCTCTAGGATTCTGTAAGTATGCCATCATATCATCTGCAAAAAGTGATACTCACTACCTATTCCAATTCATTTAGTTTCTTTTTTCTTGTCTTCTTGCCAAAGCTAATATTTCTAATACAACACTAAATAGTAATGATGATAGTGGGCAACTTTATTTCACACCTGATCGTATTGGGAGTGCTTCTAGTTTGTTCTCATTACCTATAATGCTTGCTGATGATTTTATATACATGCTACTGATCATTTTAAGGAAAAATCAATTTATTCCTCTATTCTTGTGTTTTAATTAGGAATGGGTGTTTGATTTTATCAAATGCTTTTTCTGCATCTATTGAGATAATCATATGGTTTTTGCTAATTTGGTTATTGATTATGCTAATATTTTTCTTAATATTAAAGTAGCCTTGAATTCCTGGTATAAATCCTACTCGGTCATAGTGTATTATCCTAGGAATGATTTTCTGTAATTTCTTAGCTAATATTTTATTTAAGATTTTAGCATCAATATTCATTAGGGAAATTTGACTATAATTTTCTTTCTCTGTTTTCAACCTATCTGGTTTAGGTATCAGCACCATGTCAGTATCATAAAAGCAATTTGGTAGGACTCCTTCTTTCCCTATTTTTTCAAATAGTTTGCATAGCATTAAAAATAATTGTTCTTTAAATGTTTAGTAGAATTCACATGTAAATACATCTGACCCTGGAGATTTTTTCAGGAAGTTGATTTTAGGAAGTTTGTTCTAATTTATTTTTCTAAAAATGGGATTATTTAAGCAATTTATTTTCTCTTCTGTTAATCTGGGCTGCAGAAGGCTGAACTTTGAAGAAGTATACTTGAAAGACTTCTAAGTATACTTGAAACAAGGTTTTAATTCAGTGGAATTGATGAGATAATGGTTCTCTAGTTCACATATATCTAGTATGGTATAATGATATAATCACTCTAGATTGGCTTATAGTCAGTATACTGTAATGATGTAATTGTAATAGGGTATTTAAGGAGAACTGGGGACAAAGTCAGATGGTGGAGGAAACTGGTTGAGACTGTCAGACTGTCAGACTGATGGAGGAGACTGGGTCAGACTATGACAGACACAGACTGTATAAGAGACAATATAGACTTTGGACTCTATTGTTGTCCATTCTCATGGTGTCTATCTTGCTGAGACCAATGCCCTTCTGGAGGACTTCCAGAAAATTTGCCTAGACATTACACTGGGCAATCTACATTTTTATAGATATTCTTTTATTTAACTTAGATTATCAAATTTACTGATATATATACTTGGGCAAAATAACTCTTAATTATTACTCCAGTTACCTCTTCATTGGTGGAAAGTTTCCCCTTTCCATTTTTGAGATTAACAAATTGATTTTCTTCATTCTTTTTTCTAATCAAATTAACTAAAGATTTATCTATTTTGTTGTTTTTTTTCATAAAACCAACTTTTAGTTTTATTTCTTAATTCAAATGTTTTCTTAACTTTTAATTTTGTTAGTCTCAGTTTTTATTTTCAGTATTTCAAATTTTATTTTTAATTGGGGGTTTTTAATTTGTTCTTTTTTCTAGCTATTTTAGTTCCATTCCCCATTCATTGATTTTTTCTTTTTTTATTTTATGCAAGTAAGAATCTAGAGATATAAAATTTCTCCTAATAACTGCTTTGGCTGCATTCCTCAAATTTTGTCATGTTGCCTCATTATTGTCATTCTCTTGAATGAAATTGTTGATTGTGTTTTGTTTTTGTTTTTGTTGTTGTTGTTTCCAGCTTTTAGATTGACAAAGATAATGACAAATTTTTGAGGGTATGTGGGGAAAACTGGGACACTAACACATTGTTGGTAGAACTGTGAATGAATCTAGCCATTCTGTAGAGCAATTTGGAACTATGTTCAAAAAGTTATCAAACTGTGCATACCCTTTGATCCATCAGTATTTCTGCTGGTCCTATATCCCAAAGAGATCTTTATAAAGGAAGGAAAGGGACTAACATGTACAAAATTGTTTGTGGCAGCCCTTTTCATAGTGACAAGAAGCTGGAAACTGAGTAGATGCCCATCAGTTGAAGAATGGCTGAATAAGTTATGGTATATGAATGCTATGAAATATTATTGTTATAAGAAATGATAAGCAGGATGGTTTTAGAGAGGCTTGGAGAAACTTACATGAATCAATGCTAAGTGAAATGAGCAGAAGCAGGAGATCATTGTACATGATAACATCAATATTATATGACTATCAATTCTGATGAACATGATTCTTTCCAACAATGAGATAACTAATGACAGTTATAATGATCTTGTGACAAAGAGAGCTATCTACATTCAGAGAGAGGACTGTGGAAACTGAATGAAGATTGTAACAACATCACTCTTTTTGTTGTTCACTTACATTTTGTTTTCTTACTCATTTACTCTCCTTTTTTATTTGATTTTTTTTTTTGTGCAGCAAGAGAATTGTATATATATATATATATATATATATATTACATTTAACATGCATTTTAACATGTATAACATATATTAGATTACTTGCCATCTAGGGGAGGAGGAAAGAGGAAGAAAGGGAAAATTTGAAACACAAGGCTATACAAGGATCAATATTGAAAAATTATCTGTGCATATGTTTTGAAAATAAAAAGTGTTAAAAAAAGAAAAAAAATGTTCTTCAACCACTCATTCATTCAGATTAAATTATTTACTTTCCAATTAATTTTTGGTCTCTTTTCCTCTGTCTTTTTATTGCATAATGAACTGAGAAAAATATATTTACTATTTTTGCTTTTCTGCATTTTATTTTGAGGTTTTTATGCTCTAATACATGGTTGATTTTGTATAGATTCCATGTGCTTCTGAGAAAAAAATATATTCTTTTCTTACTTCATTCAACTTTATCCAATGATTTATCATACCTAACTTTTCTAGGATTCTACTAACCTCCTTAACTTCTTTCTATTGTGTGGTTTTATTTATCTAGTTCTGAGGAACGAGGTTGAGATACCCCACTAGTATAGTTATGCTGTCTAATTCTTGCAGCTCTCTTAACTTCTCTAGGAATTTGGATGCTACACTGCTTGATGCATATATGTTTAGTATTGATGTTACTTCATTATCTATGTTACCCTCAAGTATCATAGTTTTCTTCCTTACCTTTTTAATCAGATTTTGCTTTTGTTTGATCTGAGATCAGCATTGCTACCCTTGCTGCTGCTGCTGCTGCTGCTGCTGCTTCTTCTTCTTCTTCTTCTTCTTCTTCTTTTTGGTATAATTAGGCAACCTATTCAATGGTGGGTCTAGCTGCAGTACCTGCAGATGGGGCTACTCCACTCCTTGGGAATCCATTAGGCATGTCTACTTGCATGCCCTCCCTGCAGTATGGTATAGATCAATAAAAATGGGATTGCAGACCTTCTAAAATTATTTATCCTGAAAGTAGAAAGATTCAATCAGGTTAACAGCCCCAAACCTGTCTATGAGTTAGGAGGATGTCTTCCCCAAGCAGGTGAAGACTTTTCCTGGGTTGAAGGCAGTTGAAGCTGGCACTGTGGAGGGTGGAGAACTTGGTCCAACGTTAAAGATGCCACTGGCAAATATTCCTGAATGTTGTTGCATCCTGGGCCATCAATAGTTGTCAACTTTTGTCCATACTGGGCTTTGATGACTCAGGAAGAAAGAGTGAAGCTGATAACTATACAACTCTGCTTCACTTAAATTTAATTCATGAATTAAAACATTACTCAGTGATGTCACTGGTTGTCCATGAAAAAAAGAATGAACAAAATAAATGGTTTCATGCATAATTTTATTTTATGTCTTTAACATAACAGAATCTATATTTTAACATGTTTAACATGGATGAGACTGCCTGCCATTTAGGGGAGGGGATAGAGGGAAGGAAGGGAAAAAAAATTGGAACAGACGTGATTGCAATGATCAATGTTGAAAAATTACCCATGCATGTGTTATGTCAATAAAATGCTATAATAATAAAAATAACAATATCTAGCACTTTTATTCTACTTTAAGATTCACAAAGTGTTTTTCAAATATCATTTCATTTTAGCCTCACATCAATCTTGGGAAACAAAATTATTATCCTCATTTTACCGATGACAGGCTGGGACTCTGAACCCAGGAACCTTGGGAAAAGTAATGTTTCCAGGACAGTATCCTTGGATGTCATCTTGGGAAAGAACCCCTGTAGAGGTATGGTCTGATAATTGTTCCTGCAAATTCTGTAGCTACTGAAGACCTAGAAAAAATAATTCTTGCCACACCAAAGTCATTAGTACTGTCAAATGGGCAAACATTAGAAATTGATATGATTTTTATCAGTGGAAATGAAATTTAAAATAGGAATTATGATCTTTTTTTTTTTTGTTTGTTTCTGTGCCCTTGGAACTACAGATATTTCAATCTGACTTGTATCTGAAAACTCCTATATGTCTGCTTTCCTTCACATTAGAATGTGAGCTCCTTAAAAGTATGGACTATTTTCTTTTTCTATTTATTTGTAACTCCAGTATTTTACACAGTAATTTTACACAGTATTTTACACAGTAGTTTACATGAATTAAGTTATTTATAATTGTCTTAATCATTCATTGATTCAAAGGGGATTCAAAACCCATAGTCTAAAGTATAACCTGAAACTTCCTGAAAATAAGTTGTTGATTTGTTGTTGCTGTTGTTGTTGTTTATTTTATAGTGGATTTTGTGACCTTTAGAATAGACTTTCCCATTACTTTATAATTATAGTTGTATTTTGAAATGCATATTTGTTGTTTGCTCTTTATAATTCTACCTAAATTATACTCCATTTCGTGAATTCAATTGCACATGCAGTTAATCTCTCCTTTTTGATGATGGGGAGTGGAGCCAGGTTCTGCATTTTACTTGGAAAATATCTATCCTCTGATATAACATTTCATTGGAGCCAACAGAAAAAAAAATTGGTTTCCTAGGAGAAGCTATTTGAGCATTAAATGAATGGCTTTGTGTATGGCATCTGGCTTTCACTTATACTTGAACTATTTTGTCCCTCTTTTGCCTTCTTTACTCCTTACCTTTTTCTGCCAGTATATATCATAATCATCTTTCAAGGTAAAACCACAATCTTTCTGCTCCATATAGTTGTCTCTGATATGTCCAGACAAAGGTGATTTCTACAGCTTCTTTAATCTGGTGATAAATATTTGTATCATTATCTTGTATCCTGCCTTGTCTTATATGTTAACTTTTCCTTTGTACATTGCATTTTCCTCAGTAGTCAATAATCTGAGGGGAGAGACTACAGAATAATACATCTATATTACTTATAGTGAATTAACAATCTTGGGCACATACATAGTAGGGTGTTTTTTTGTTTTTTTATATTATGGTCCACATATATCTTTCCTTTGTACTTGGCAAGACTTTCCTTATAACACAGATTTAAAAAGAAAAAAAAAATTAAAGCACAGAAAAACCAAATGATACATTAACCACCTTTGAGAATGCATATTATCTTTCATGCTCAAAATTCCTTACCTCTGCAACAAAAGCATAATTTTATGTATGAAATAACACACATAGTATTAGATAATTGATTACATGGTGCAAAGAATCCTAATCCTCTCTTGTTCGCTATTTGTTGATTACCCTCAAAAACATTTTACGTGACAAATCAAAATGTGATCTTATAAATTCTCTGAAAAAAACTTATGCAATCAGTAAAATCATACATGATTCCTTTAAAATGCAGCTGCTGTGTAGACATACTTCAAGGATCCATTATTCCCAAGTGAATTGTAAAATAGGAGGCATGCCCAAAAAAGGTATTTGTCACTGTCAGGAAGATGTCCTATGTAAATGGAAGAATAATTTCCTATTGATACTTATAGCCCATAGATTATCCTGTTTACACATAATATCATATGGATTATATTGAAGTTCAGATCACAGCTTCTTCAAAAAGATTCATGGTAAATTGAAAGATGTTGTCCAAAGGATCCATGCAGGAGCAAAATAAATGAATTAAAATTTCTTATTAATCACAGCCATTTGAAAGGGCAATCCATTGGATTGGTAAATCTCTCTCTCTCTCTCTCTCTCTCTCTCTCTCTCTCTCTCTCTCTCTATATATATATATATATATATATATATATATATATATATTCACTATATATAGTGAAAACTATAGGAATGTAATGAGTTAAGTGCCAATATGAATAGAAAGAAGGGAATAGAGTGGATTGCATTTGGGAAAGTATTTGGTTATTATTAAAGATCTCAAGTTACTTCCTAGCCTCCAAATCTATTATTTAAGCAACAATGTTCTACCCATGATAACATAGCAAGTAAGTTGAAGAGTAATTCCAGTGGTGACTTGTATGGAAGATACAATACAAGGAATAACATTTTTTTAAAGTATAATTATGAAAGGAGTTAGTTTGTTCATATAATGAAAGCAAGAGTTTACTAATAAGTACTTATAAGTATCTCAAACATCACAAGAATGTCAGAATTGCTTCTATTTTGTAATTCCTTCTATTCTGTATCACTGCTGATTTTTTATAATGGCTCATCATATTTCTTTTCCTTTGAATTAAGAAGATCATAAGTTCAAAAGTTTAGCCTTCCTCTCTAAGTTATTTAAATTTCAGCTTTCCTATAAATTATTTTAATTAAAAGCAACCCATTATTTCTATACAGTTTCTTGTGTAATTAGAGGGAATCTAAATCATGAACCCATTTTGGTCTTATCTTGGTATAGAGAATGAGACATTGCTCTATGCCTAGTTACTTTATGCATAGTTTCAGGGCATTGCTATGCCTTGCTTTTTTCTTCTTTCTCATTTTTTCTTTTTTCTTTCTTTTCATTTGATATGATATTTTCTGTTCCAGTTTTTTTTAACTTTATAGTCTATGTATATCTCTCTGATTGAAATGTATTTCTTGTAGAAAACATTCAATTCTGACTTTTAATCTCCATGGTATATGTCCGGGGTGGGCGGGGAAGGGGGGTTGTTTAGAAATGTCCATCCCCTTCACATTCACAGTTAAGATTACTAACTCTATATTTACCTCTATCTATTTTCCTTCATTTAAACTTTTATCTCTGTCTTCAACCTGTCCCTCCTCACTACTGCTTTTCTTCTGATCCCTATCCTCTCAATCTGTCCTCCCTTCTACCAGTCCTTCTCCTTCTCTCCTTTTTTCCCTTTCAACTTCTGTCCTCCACTCTACCAAACCCTCCCCTTCACCTTTCTTATTTTTCACACTGCAACTTCCCTAAAAGATAAGGTAATTTTTTTTATACCTAAGTATGTGTGTACATTGTTTCCTCTTTGAACCAAATCTGATGAGAATAAGATTCACACAAAGCTCATTCCCTAACTTATTCCTTCCACTGTAACAGGTATTTTGAGTCTCTTATTGTAATGTAATTTACTACATTCTGTCTTTTCCTTGTTTCTTCCAATAAAATCCTTTTTTGTCCCCTTTTTATTTCATCACATCAAAGCCAACCTTTACCTAGATTGCTGAGGGACTGGGGTCTCATCAGTAGCTTTCTATGCTGTAACTGGAAGTGCACTCCTTTTAACTTCCCTAATAGAAGATACAGTTGTAAAGAGTTACAAATATTGTCTTCTCATGTAGGAATGTATATTTTGAATAACATGCTTTCCCCCTTTTTTCTTGTTTACCTATTTTTTTCTTGAGTCTTGTGTTTCAAACTCAAAGTTTCTGTTCAACTCTGATCTTTTCAGTAAGAAAGTTTTCAAATGCCATATTTCCTTGAATGTTTATCTTTTTCCCTAAAAGATTATGCTTAAATTGGCTGGGTGGTTGATTTTCGGTCATAATCCAACCTTCTTTGCTTTTGAAAATATCTTATACCAAGCTCTCTGACCCTTTAATATAGAAACTGCTTACTTCTGTATAATCTTGATTGTGGCTTCTTGATATATGAACTGTTTATTTCTGACTGCTTATAGTATCTGGTAATTCTAGAATTTCACCAAGCATTCCTTGGAGTTCCATTCAATAGATGATTTACCATTATTGTTGAGGGAAATTAGGAAAAGAAGCCTAAACTTCCTGGCTTCTCTCTACCATCTTGGTATCTGCCATTAATTATTCTTTCAGGTGAACTAAATCAAACAAACTTTTCTAGAAACAAAATGAAAGAAGGGGTTGTTGCAATATCTACAATTTCAATTCCCAGCCAATCATGTTGTTCTTGTCTTTCGTACTTTTAAGAAGGAATCAGTGCATTCTTTTGATTGTTATTTTACCCTCTGGCTCTAGGATAGCAGAGCAATTTTCTTTGATAATTTTTTGAAAGATGCTCTCCAAGCTTTTTTTTAGCCCTAGTTTTCAGGTAACTTTCAGGTTACCTGAACTTCTTTCAGGTTGAAACAGGAGAGAAAAGTATGGAAAGGGGAAAATATGATAAAAGGAACTTAATTTTTCTCTCTTGCATCTTTTTTTTTTTATCAATTGTTTTTCCATTGAATTATTTTACCATTTTTTTGTTCATTGCTTTGATTTTCTTTGACTGTTCTTGATATCTCATAGAGTCAAAGTCATCATTGTACTTTTTTATCTCCTTTTTCCATTTGGCTGATTCTGTTTTTAAGGAACTGTTTTCTTCATTTGAATTTTCCCCATTTGACTATTTTTTAAGGAATTGTTTTCTTCAGTAAAATTTTGGGCTTTCTTTTTCAAGTTGTTGTCTTTTTTCCCCATAATTTTCCTGTATAACTCCTTATTTTCCTCTCATTTTCCCTATTTAACTAAAAAAAAAACCTCTTTGAGCTCTTCCAAGAAAGGTTTTGAGCTTGAGAACAGTTCATAGTTCCCTTTGAGGCTCCATACATAGATCTTTTGCCTTAATGTCTTCTGAGCTTGTATTTTGATCTTCTCTATCATAATAGCTGTCTGTGGTCAGGGCTCCTTTTTTGGTTTATTTTTTTAAAGTTAAACTCTGCTCCTACGACACAGAGAAGACTATTCCAAGATTTTTTCCCTAAGGGATTGGGGTCTCATTAGTTTTCTATGCTGGGATTGGAAGAGCTAGTGGATTATTCATTGCTTTGGCTTGGCCTGGGTTAGTTGCAGCTTTAGTGCTGAGGATTTTTAGGCTCACAATTTGCCTTCTGTGGCCTGCAGGTCTCATAGCTGGTATGCTGTGCCACTGGCCTGCTAAACCATATTGAGGGCCTTCCACTGCTGATTTTTGCTGTGGCTAAGATCCTCTCAGTAGATTGCCCATAAAGAGCTTTTTCTGGTTTGTGCTTTCCTCTTATCCAAGTGAGACAGACCTTTCTTGAATTCCTTCTAAATGGTCTTAAGCTGAAAAATTGTTTCCATCCATCTTTGTGTGAGTTCTGTCACTTCAAAATCCATTTAATCGCTTAATATACAATTGTTTTTGAGGGAAACTAGGAAGAGTTGAAGCAACTTCCTGGCTTCCTCCACAATATTGGCACCTGTCATTAATTATTCTTCTTGCAGGTGGACTAAATCAAACAATTTGCTAGAAGCAAGATGAAAGAAGGGGTTGTTGCAATCCCTACATTTTTAATTCTCAATCATATTGGTTTGCCTTTGATACTTTTAAATATCCAATACCCCAGCTCCTCAACTTACCCATTTCTTAATACATCTTGAGCATAGGCAGAAATGGTCATAGAGTTGACTTTGCTAACCCATATGTTCTACTCCTATGTTCATAAACACTTAAATTCCTTTATTTGATCTTAATATTTTTTCATTCCAAAATCTCTTTTGCCTTTAAACTCTTCTCTTATTTATCTGTTTTTCTTTGATTTTTAAAAAATATTTATTTAAAATAAATTCTGACTTCTCTTCCTTCAATCTCTCTAGTTTGCATTGAGAGGACAAAAAATTTCATATTAATTAGATCAGTTTTTTTTTTCTACAGAAGTGGATGGCATTTTAAATCATAAATCCTTTGAAATTGTTCTTGATCATTGTGCAGCTGAGAATAACTGTCCTCCATAGTTGATTTTTTTTACAGCATTGCTATTATTGTATACAATATTCTTCTGGTTCTGCTCACTTTAATTTGTATCAATTCAAGTAAATCTTTTAAATTTTGTTTTTCTGAAAGTATTTTGTATGTTATTTATTATAGCATAGTAGTATCATATCAAATCATATGCTGAAACTTGTTCAGTCATTCCTTAATTGATGAGCATTCCCTTAATTTTCAATTATTGCTACCTCAAAAAACTTTGTAAAAACGTTTTTGTTCATATAGGTCCCTTTTTCCTGTAGAAATAGTGTATTTTTGCATCAAAAGATATGCATAGTTTTACTGTCTTTGGGCATAGTTTTAAATTTCTCCCCAAAATAGTTGAATCACTTCATAACTCTACTAATATGCATTAGTGTTTCAATTATTCCTGGTGATAAATTTCCCCAATTTCTTTGCTAAAATTTTATTTGAAATTTTCACATCGATTTAATTAGAAAAAATGGTCTGAAATCTTTCTCAGTTTTGTTCTTCTTGGTATAGATATCAACTACACATTTGTGCCACCTAAGGAATTTGACAGGACTCCTTTGTTTATTTTTCCAAATTGTCTATATAGTATTGGAATTAATTATTATTTAGATATTTAGTAGAATTCATTTGTAAAGCCGTTTGGAACTGGAGATTTTATTTTTTTGGAAATTCATTAATGGCTTGTTCAATTTCTTTTTCTAAAATGGGTTTGTGTTCCAAATTTTCTACATCCCTTCCAACATTTGTCCTTTTCCTTTTTGTCATCTTAGGCAATCAAATAGATGTGAAATGATATTTCAGAATTGTTTTAATTTGTATTTCTTTAATGAATAATGATTTAGCGAAGTTTTTCCATCTCATTATAAATAGCTTTGATTTCTTCTTCTGAAAATTGCCTCTTCATATCCTTTGGCCATTTGTTAATTGAGCAATGACTTGTACTTTCATATGTGAGACTCAGCTATTTTTAAGATCTGAGATCTTTATCAGAGAAATTTGTTATAAAATTATCCTCCTCATTTTCTGCTTTTCTTCTATTCTTGGCTGCACTGATTTTGCTTCTGTAAAACCATTTTTTAATTTACTATAATCAAAATTATCTACTTTACTTCCTGTAATCCTTTTATGTTTTGTTGGTCATAAATTCTTACTTTATTCATAGACTTGAAAAGTAAAGTTTCCTTTGCTCCCCTAACATTCCTATGATAATATCCTTCATGTCTAAATAATTTACGCATTTGACCTTGTTTTGGTGTAGAGTGTAAGATGGTGTACAGTAGGGCTTTTAAAATTTTTCCTACACCTAACACCTTTTAACCCAGAAAATTTTTATGCAACCACAGATACATAGACATATAAAGCAGGTATGTAGATCAAACATTTAATGATAACAAACCATAATTTTGTGATTTCCCCAAATTCAGTTATGTGACCTCATAAGTCATGACACACAATTTAAGGTTTGTTCACACCTCATTTCTGCCAAACTGCTATCCAGTTTTTCTAGATTTTTTTTTGTTAAATACTGAGTTGTTGTCCCCAGAGTTTCAATTTTGTGCTTTATTAAATTCTAGGTTGCCAGAGTTATTTGCTATTGCACCCGGTGTGCTAAATTTACTCTACTGTTTCACCATATTTCTTAGACAATAACAGATTATTTCAGTGATTATCACTGTAATACACTTGGAGATCTGGTATTAGTAGACCAATTCCTATATTTTTCTCCACATTTTTTCATTGATCTTTTGTTCTTCTAAATTAATTTTTAATTTAATTTTTCTATCTCCATAAAATAATTTTGGCAATTTTATTGGTATGGCATTGAATTAGTAAATTCATTTTGATGAATTATATTTAATATAGTTACTTGGTATATACATGAGCAATTTACACACACACACACACACACACACACACACACACACTATATATCTAAATCGTTGTTTAGAATTTGTCTTTTTTTGTGTGAAAAAGGTCCTGTAATTGTGTTCATAAAGTTCCTGAGTTTTTCTTGGCAGATACATATCAAAATATTTTATATTGTCTTCAGATATTTATACTGAAGTTTCTCATCCTTGTTTGATTTGTGATAATTAGATTTATTTTTGCCTTTGCTTTCTCTAATATAATGATTGTTAACCCTGCCTTTTTTTTTTTAGCTCAGCAAGGATAATACATTATATTACAACTATTTATTTTTATTCTGTATGCATCTTTCTGTTTGAATTGTGTCTCATGTAAACAATATACTGTTGGACCTTTATCTCAGTTGCATATTTTTATTTGCATGCATGTTATGGGTGTGTTTATATCATTCATATTCATTATAAGTGACTTTATCCTTCCAAATTTTTCCCCCATGTGCCTGTTTTATATGAGATAATTGCCTTAATTTTCTCCTCTCTCCCCACTTTTCTCAATGTATACTTCTTATCTTACCTTATTTTTTTTGAAAATTATTCTTATCATTATCAACTTGCACCCTTACCCTCTGTCTGTGTATTCTGCTAAATGTCCTTAAAAATATATATATATATATCTTTTTATTTACAAAACATATGCATGGGTAATGTTTCAACATTGACCCTTGCAAAACCTTCTGTTACAAACTTTCCTTTCCTCCATCCTCTTCCCTAGATGTCAGGTAGTCCAATATATTTTAATTTGTTAAAGTATATGTTAAATCTAGTATATGTATACATATTTATACAGTTATCTTACTGTGTAAGAAAAATCAGATCTAAAAAGAAAAAACAAAAAACTGAGAAGGAAAACAAAATACAAGCAAACAATAACAGAAAGAGTGAAAATGCTATGTTGTGGTATACCCTCAGTTCCCATAGTCCTGTCTCTGGGTAAGATGGCTTTGTTTATTATTGAACAATTGAAAGTGGTTTGAATCATCTCATTGTTGAAGAGAGCCACATCCATCAGAATTGATCATCATATAGTCCTGTTGTTGCCGTGTATAATGATCTCCTGATTCTGATCATTTCACTTGGCATCAATGCATATAACTCTCCAGACCTCTCTGAAATAATTCTGTTAGCCATTTCTTACAGAACAATAACATTCCATAACATTCATATACTATAATTTATTCAGCCATTCTTCAATTGATGGGCAGCCATTCAGTTTCCAGTTTCTAGCCACTACAAAAAGAGCTGCCACAAACATTTTTGCACATGTGGATCCCCTTCCCTGCTTTAAAATCTCACCCAGAAGTAACACTGCTGGATCCAAAGGTATGCACAGTTTGATAACTTTTTGAGCATAGTTCCAAAATGCTCTGCAAAATGGTTGAATTTATTCATAGTTCCACCAACAATGTAACAGTGTCCCAGTTTTCCCATATCTCCCCAGTATTCATCATTATCTTTGCCTATCATATTAGCCAATCTGAGAAGTGTGTAGTGGTATCTCAGAGTCGTCTTAATTTGCATTTCTCTGATCAATAGTGATTTGAGCCCCTTTTCATATGACTAGAAATAATTGTAATTTCTTCATCTAAAAATGGTCTGTTTGACTGTTTATTAATTGGAGAATGGCTTAAGAAATCAAGCCATCAAATAATAAATTCAAAAAATAAAAAATCAAATAAGATTTCTTATAAGTTTGAGTCAATTCTCTCTATATTTTAGAAATGAGGCCTTTATCAGAATCTTTAAATGTAAAAACATTTTCCAAGTTTATTGCTTTCCTTCTAATCTTATCTGCATTAGTTTTATTTATACAAAAATTTTCTAACTTAATATAATCAAAATTATATATTTTGTGATCAATAATGACCTCTAGTTCTTTTTTGGTCACAAATTCCTTCCTCCTTCACAGGTCTGAGAGGTAAAGTATCCTATGTCCTCCTAATTTATTTATAATATGATATTTTATGTCTAGATCATGAAATCATTTTGACCTTATCTTGGTATATAGTGTTTACTTTTTTGTATTTGTCCAATTGAGTTTTTAAATGAGTTGTTTTGTTCTATGGAATTTGTTTTCAATTTCACAATTTCTGTTTTTTAGGAGTTATTTTCTGTTTTTTTTTTTTTTTTTTTTTTTTTTTTTTTTTTCATTTTACAAGTTCTGTTTTTTAGGGAGTTGTTTTCTTTTTCCATTTGCCAAATCTATCTTTTAATGAGTTATATGCCTTTTCCACTCTTGCAAGTTTTCATTTCCTTTCCCCATTTTACTTCTAGCTCTCATTTAAGATCTTTTAAAATTTCTTTTAGAAAGCCTTTTTTGGGGACTAATTTATATCACCCTTTAGGGCTTCATCTGGAGGCAATCTGTTTTTAGTCTCCACAGGGTTTGAAATCTGTTCTTCCCTTTCTCCATAAAACTATCTATGATCAGAGTTCTCTTTGCCTTTTTACTCTTTTTTTTTTTAAGTTGGGATCTGCTTTTAGGGCAAGGGAGATTTTCCAAGCTTCCTCTTCAAGTAGCAAAGTGGCCACAGCTATGCTAGGATTGTGCTAACTTACTCCTGCTGCTGGATGGGTGTGGATAGGTTCTGTGAGACTCCGGTTTTCAGGATTCACTATTTAACTTTTGTGTTTGTGTTGGATGTTTTATAACTTCTCTGCTCATCTAGGCTTGCAATTAGGGCAGAGTAATTGCAGTAAATTGCATTGCAATAAAATTCCTCCCCACCCCTATATTCTCCCCTGTGCAGAGTCTGCACCATCCTATAAAGTTCACTCCCTGCCCTGGGTTCTGCACAGCATGTGCTAATATCTGCGCTTGTGCCTGGCCATCTCCCTCAGTGCCCAACCAAAACAGACCTTTGCTGGTGATATTCAAAATTATTTTTTTTTGTTGTTGTTGTTGCACTCCCAATATTCGTGGATTCTACCAGTGCAGAACTAATCCAGAGGCTGAATTTGGTAATTAGCTGAGTCTTGAGAAGATCAGACTGTAGCATGTGTCTTCTCTGCCATCTTGACTCTGCCCCAACTGTCCCTCTAATAATAAAATTTTAGGAGTTAGATGTATCTCTTCCCATATAGAAATGCAAATGTTATTCATTCCCTTATAAATTCAGTTTCTTACTTATCTTTTTATGCTGTACTTAAGTTTTATATTTGAAAGTTATATTCTTTATTCATATCTGATCTTTTGATAGGAATAATTGAATGTTCTCTATATTATAAAATATGCATCTTTTCATTTATACATAATTTTGCTGGATAGGTTATTTATGGTTGTAATCCTGGCTCCATATACTTCTAGAATATTATATTCCAAGCATTCAACTATTTTAAAGTGCAAGCTGCAAAATCTTGTGTGATTCTGAATATAACTATGTGATATTGGCATTGTTTCTTTTTCTGCTTCCTCTATTTTCTCCTTGACCTGAGACTTCTGGAATTCGACTATATTGGGCCTTGGAGTTTTCATAGTGATATTTTTTTAGGAGGTGATGCTTTCAATTCTTTAATTCTCAATTATTAGGGAAATTTTTCATGATGATTTTTTGAAATTTTTGAAATATGATCTTTAATCCCCTTTTATTTATTTATTATTTTTATGTAATTTAGGATTTTCCTCCAGCATGACCAATTTTTTACTTTCATTTTTCTCAGTAGTATTTTATTTTTTCATATATATGTAAAGATAGTTTTCAAAATTTATTTTTGTAAGACTTTGTGTTTCAATTTTTTCTCTTACCTCTCTCTTCTCAAAACAAGAAGCATTCTGAAATAATTTAAGCACGTGCAATTCTTTTAAACATACTTCCACATTTGTCATGTTGTACAAGAAAAATCAGAACAAAGGAGTAAAAAAAAATTGGTAGAACAAATAAAAAGATGAAAATATTATGCTTTGATCCACATTCATCTGATCATCCACATTTGATCCACAGCCTTCATAGTTCTTTCTCTGGATGTGGATGATATTTTCTATATCAAGTCTATCAAAATTGTTTTTAATCATGGTATTATTCAGAAGAGCCAAGTCCATCTCAGTTGATCATCATATAATCTTGTTGTTACAATATACAATCTTCTACTTGTTCTGTTAATTTCACTGAGCATCAGTCCATATAAGTCTTTCCAGGCTTTTATGAAACCAGGCTGCTCATCATTTCTTATGGAATAATAATATTCCATCACATTCATATACCATAAATTATTCAGTCATTTCTCAACATATGGGCATTCATTCCATTTCTAATTCCTTTCCATTAAAAAAAAATCTACCACAAACATTTTTGCATACATGAATTCTTTTTTTCTTTTTTATTATTTCTTTGGGGATATAGACCCAGTAGTTAGATTGATGAATCAATGGGTGAGTGCAGTTTATAGCCCTTTGGGCATTGTTCCAAATTACTCTCCAGATTGGTTGATTCATTTCATAACACCATCAACAATTCATTAATATTCTGGTTTCCACATCCTTTCCAACATTTATCATTATCTTTTCCTGTCATCTTGGCCTGTTTAAGAAGGGTGACATGGTACCTCAGAGTTGTATTTATTTGAATTTAAATTCTTTTAAAATATCATTTGTTCTCTGAAATACCACTACACACCTGTCAGATTGGCTAAGATGACAGGAAAAAATAATGATGAATGTTGGAGGGGATGCAGGAAAACTGGGACACTGATGCATTGTTGGTGGAGTTATGAATAAATCCAATCATTCTGGAGAGCAATCTGGAATTATGCCCCAAAAGTTATCAAACTGTGCATACCCTTTGATCCAGCAGTGTTACTTCTGGGCTTATATCCCAAAGAAATTCTAAAGAAGGGAAAGGGACTTGTATGTGCCAAAATGTTTGTGGCATCCCTGTTTGTAGTGGCTAATAACTGGAAATTGAATGGATGTCCATCAATTGGAAAATAGTTGGGTAAATTGTGGTATATGAATGTTATGGAATATTTTTGTTCTGTAAGAAATGACCAGCAGGATGATACAGAAAGGCTTAGAGATACTTACATGAACTGATGCTAAGTGAAATGAGGAGAACCAGGAGATCATTGTATACTTCAAAAACGATACTGTATGAAGATGTATTCTGATGGAAGTGGATTTCTTTGACAAAGAGACCTAACTCAGTTTCAATTGATCAATGATGCATGGAAGTAGCTACACCCAAAGAAAGAACACTGGGAAATGAACTATTTGCATTTTTGTTTTTCTTCCTGGGTTATTTTTTAACTTCTGAATCCAATTCTCCCTGTATGACAAGAGAACTCTTCAGTTCTGCAAACATATATTGTATCTAGGATATACTGCAACATATTTAACATATATAAGACTGCTTGCCATCTAGGGAAGGGAGGGAGGGGAAAAATTGGAACAGAAGCGAGTGCAAGGGATAATGTTGTAAAAAAATTACCCTGAAATGGGTTTTGTCAATAAAAAGTTATTATAAAACAAAAATAAATAAATAAATAAAACATAAAATATCATTTGTTTTAGATAGTCCAATAATTCTTAAAGGATTTCACTTGGATTCATTTTCCAGACCAGTTGTTTTTGTGATGAGATAGATCACATTTTCTTCTCTTTTTTTTTTTTTTCATTCTTTTAACTTTGTTTTATTCTTTCTTGATTGGTCATAAAGTCATAATCTACCAATTGCACAATTCTAATTTTTAAGAAATTATTTTCCTTGGTGAACTTTTAATTTTCTTTTTACATTTCTCTTATCCTGCTTTTTTAAAGAGCTTTTGTTCAGTGAATTTTCTGCTTTTCACCATTTGGGTAATTCTGTTTTTAAAATCTATTTCCTTCAAAATTTTTAAATTCTTTTAACAAGTTGTTTACTCTCTTTTTATAGTTTTTACATTTCTTTCCTGAATTTTAGCTCTACTCTCTTATTTGATTTTGAAAATAATTTGTTGAACTCTTCCAGGAATTTTTCTGGGTTTGTGTCCAATTCACATTTTTCTTCTTTTGAGGCTTTCCTGCTAGTTGTTTTGACATCAAAGAATTCCTCTGAGTTTGTCTTGTTCTTCTCTTTCACCATAATAGCTTTTTGTTGTTATTGTTTATTGAGTTTCTAGTCTATTTCTTGACTTTTAATTTCATATTAAAATCAATCTGTATTTCCAGGGAAGAAGGGGCATTATTCCAAACTTTACATTTTTCATGTTATGTTTTCAAAAATAATTTGGGGGTTTCTTTAAGTTCTGGTCCTTTTAATAGAACATGATGCAAGGTGAAGTGTGGTCACTGCTTTTCTACTTTGTGCTCTGGTCTTTACCTAGGGAGATAACTTACTCTCTCACAACTACAAGAGCTAGTGTTCTTTCCTGCATGGGAACAGGTATCAGGATGTCTGCTTACTTGTGAGTAACCACAATGCTCTTCTCTGGCCAGGAACAATGAATAAGTCCTTGCTCTTCTGTACCCACAAGCAATTGTGCTTCTTTTCAAACTTAAACTGAGACCCAGAACTTTGTATAGGTAATGCAACAATGTCTTGCACTTCATCCTCACTCCTTCAATCTTCTAGTTTTCACTATCTACTGGGTTCTTCTCCAAGCTATATATGTTCCATGTTTTCTCCTAAAAAATTCTTTTTATATGTTATTTCTGTTGACTATAGTTCCAAATCACTCCACTTTAATAGATGAACTCCTGGAGAAGATTGATTGTAATTGGTACCTCTACTTCCTTCTCGCTCACTAACTTCTCCAGTATGTACCACTTGTCTTTCAACATTATCTTCTTGTGAACTTGTCCTCTTTAAAATTACTAGTAATCTCTTAATTGATAGATCTAAGGGTCTTTTCTCAATTATTACTCTTTTTGTTCTCTTTAGGTTTCATAACATTGATTTCTTCTGCTTCTCTTACTTGTCTAAATTTTCCTTTTCACTATTCTTTATAGGATTTTAAATTATATCCCCTAATTCTGAGTTTACTTAATACTCTTTCCTTGGTCTTTTTATCTTTCACCTCTGTGGTAATTTGTTAGGTGATTTTATCAACTTCTATGAATTCAACTACTATTTCTTTTTCGATAATTTTCTATACTGATGATTTCTCAGAACTGTCTTTTCAGTTCCAACCTCATCCAGCCTCCCGTCTCTGGTATTGAATAACCATTTCAAGTTCTTCAATTTAAATCCATCATATAAAAATGAACTTCTACCTTTCCCTCAAAAGATTAAAGATAATTGTCTTCCCCTTCCCCTGCCTCTAGCGAGATCATACAGTAAAGTATTAGACCTGGAGACAGAAAACCTAATCTTCATGAGTTCAAATGTGGATCAGATACTTACTAACTGTATGAGCTTAGGGAAGTTACTTAACCTTATTTGCATCAGTTTCTCATCTGTAAATTGAGCTGAAGAAGAAAATGACTAACCACTCCAGTATCTTTGCCATGAAAACTCCAAAATGGGGTCACAAAGAATTGACAGGACTAAGATGACCAAACAACAAAAACAATCCCTATTTAATTTCTTTATTAACCTATGTGTTATCTACATTCTTCCTTTACTCAAGTTTACCAAAAAAAATATAATCCTAGACCCCTTGCTCCAATATCCTCTCCTTCCCATATATAATTTTTGTAAAAATCCTATCATTTCTGTCTTTTCAACATCTCTCATATACACCCACATTTCTCCTCTAATACTCTCACTATTTTGGTATAAGTCCACTTCCTCAAAAATAATGATGAATGTTGGAGGGGATGCGGGAAAACTGGGACACTATTGCATTGTTGGTGGAGTTGTGAACGAATCCAACCATTCTGGAGAGCAATCTGGAATTATGCCCAAAAAATTATCAAATTGTGCATACCCTTTGATCCAGCAGTGTTTCTATTGGGCTTATATCCCAAAGAAATACTAAAGAAGGGAAAGGGACCTGTATGTGCCAAAATGTTTGTAGCAGCCCTGTTTGTAGTGGCTAGAAACTGGAAAATTAATGGATGCCCATCAATTGGAGAATGGCTGGGTAAATTATGGTATATGAATGTTATGGAATATTATTGTTCTGTAAGAAATGACCAGCAGGATGAATACAGAGAGGACTGGTGAGACTTACATGAACTGATGCTAAGTGAAATGAGCAGAACCAGGAGATCATTATACACTTCGACAACGATATTGTATGAGGACATATTTTGATGGAAGGGGATTTCTTTGACAAAGAGATCTGAGTTTCAATTGATAAATGATGGACAAAAGCAGCTACACCCAAAGAAAGAACACTGGGAAACGAATATGAACTATCTGCATTTTTGTTTTTCTTCCCGGATTATTTATACCTTCTGAATCCAATTCTCCCTATGCAACAAGAGAACTGTTCGGTTCTGCAAACATATATTGTATCTAGGATATACTGCAACATATCCAACATATAAAGGACTGCTTGCCATCTAGGGGAGGGGGTGGAGGGAGGGAAGGAAAAAAAATTGGAACAGAAACGAGTGTCAATATAAAGTAATTATTAAATAAAAATTAAAAAAAAATAAGTCCACTTCCTCTCATTTCTAGACTATTGTATTAACCTTGCAATTAGACTCCTTGACTAAAGTCTCTCTCAATAACAGTCTAGTGTTTACTCATCCTAGAACTTAGATCTGACTTTGTTATCCTTGATCTAATACATTTCAATATTTCCCCTTTTACTTCCAAGATCAAAAGTAAAACAAAAAACAACACAACAACAACAACAACAAAAACTCCTCTAGTTCACTTATGATGTTCTTCATAACCTGGACTTTCCCATATTTCACCCTCTACAATTTTCTATTTTTGATATACCTACAATCCAGTGAATTTGGCCTTCTTGCTTCTCTTTCCATAATCTTCTCACTGCATGCGTTTTCACTGCCCCTCTGCCCCAGTCCATCTCCCTTCAACACTTCTGTTCCCCAACTTTCTTGACTTTATTCAAGTTTTAGCCAAAATCACACCTTCTACAAGAATCCTTTTCCACCATTCTCTAATGTCAGTGTCTGCCCTTGGAAGTTATCTACAATTTGAGATAACTGTATCTCTATATAGATCTTGTTTGTACATAGTCATTTGAATATTTTCTTCCTCTCATTATAATTTAAGTGCTTTGAGGACAAGAATAGTTAGTTTTTTTGTTTGTTTGTTTGCTTTTTGTTTTGTCTTTTTCCTCAGAAGTTTGCACAGTGCTTTCACATAGCAAGCACTGTTATTTGATCATCTGATGAAAATGAGTTATGATGAAGTCAATATACTCATTGAAGAGGTAAGATTCATTAAGGCATTTTAGAAATAGATTTGAAGATAATGTAATGTAGATATCATTATCCTTATTGACACATAAGGAAATGGGAGTCCCAGGACAGTTATGTCACACAATAAAAGTTAACCAAATAGAAAGTGCTAAGATTATATATCTATAATATGGGAACATATATCTATCTGGATATATTATGTGTACATGTGTGTACATATGCATACATACACACATATACACATAACTCTTATCTATATACATGCAATTATACTTGTAAATGTATATATATGTATGTGTGTATGTATGCTCAAAAGAATTATTTAAGTCACATACTACTAACATTCCCATTTTGTAGATGAAAAAAGTGACTCTTCCAGGATCACCTATTTTTAAGTTTTTGAGACAGGATTTGACCTTATCTTCCTGATTAAGAGTCTACTGCTGTATCCACCATTTCATCTAGCTGCCAAGAATTAGAACCTAAGATTCATCTTTTTCATTTCAGTGTCTGAATTATATTATAATCATATATTATGATCAGGCTTTCACTTAGGAGTTAATAGTCACTTGAGCTCTCTCATTCTTGATTTTTACTGTGGCTCTGATTTTTGCTCAAGTAGATTCACACACACACACACACACACGCACACACGCACACACACACGCACGCACACACACACACACACACACACACCCCAATAACCCTATATGTCATACTTTTAAAAGACTCAGAAGCCCAAAGTAGGCTACATCTGAAAGAAGCTGCAAGTCTGGTGCCACCTGGTGGCCAAGGGGACAGCCAATTTCACCTCTTCAGAACCATTCTAAGGGACAGCTGATTGAGCCTCAGGCAGAGGGACTTCAAATATTGAAATCTATTGAGCTCTCTTTGAGAGGACTGCTCTAGGCCAAGTGACTTTCTATAAGCAGCTTTCAAAACTGCTCCTCTGAAGTGAGGTAGATTAATATAGGGAAGGACATAAGGGATATATAATCAATCTCTATCAACTTCACACAGTAATTCTTAAAAGATAATAGTGAAATCCTGATGTGGCTCCTTAGAACATCTACAGCCTCTCTTTGTGCACCCTTGAAATACCCATTCATTATTAATACTCTGATATGCCTACTCTGGTTGTTACATTATCATCAAACAGGACTAAGAACCAGTGGATTAAAACAATTACAATAGATTAGCCTGTGCTGTTGAAGAGAAGTCCCTGCCAAGTCAATAGCAATGTCCCAAAGCCCCTCTTTTCTATAAGGCTATTTATACCTGTTACTTCTGGCTTATCAGCACTTTTCATTAAAGTACAAGTACACACCTGAAACTACATGCAGAATAAATAAATACCGTCTTGGCAATGGAGATAGCCAACAGAATATGCCCTCCCCATATCATGTAGTATTGTAACATTTTTCTGCCCTGCTCTCCCTTTAATACATGTTCCTCTAATGAGAGTTGGAGTCAGTCAGCAGACTGTGAGAGTAAGCAGCCAGTGGAGTGAGCCTCAAACTGGGTCAGCAAAGCAGCCAGGAATCTATTCTTTTGGTTCTTTTCTATACTACTAGCATTATTTAGATTGTATCACTTGAAAATCCAGGTGTTGATTAAGACAAGGAGGCATTACTTTGTGATAAAATAAAGTAGGATTTCTCAAGTTTTAAAATTCCTCTTTCCCAAAAATAATATCTGCCTTCAGAATCTTTCATTCCATAGAAAGAAAAGTGATTCAAATGAGAAATCCTTTGTGGGAGATGGAAGGTTAGGAGGTAGGGAGAATAGTAAACCATTGAATTTTAGTATTTGAAATGACCTTCAGCATCATGTAATCCAATGTCTTCATTTTACATATTTGAAAAACTGAGGCCTTGAGAGATAGTGAAGTATAAGGTTTATACCTGGAAAGTATTTTAGAAATCATTTAGTCCAAAGAGGGATTTTTAATTTAATTTAATCTTTTTGGTGATAGAGTCCTTTAATAATTTAGAAAAAGTTATAGACCTATTAACAGATTTAAATGGACAAATAAAATCAATCATATATAAATGTAGTCATAAACTATTTTTTGGTTCACAGATCCTGAGTTAGTTCAATTATTATCACTTTATAGATGAAGAAACTGAAGATCATTGAGATAAAAGTACTTGTCTCTAATCACCAAAGTAGTAAGTAGCAAAGCCTGGATTTGAAAGGTAATTCAATTTCTATTCATCTATTCTCCCAAATTATTTGGAAAAATAGGTATAGGAGTGCTGCCAATTTCCTTCTATAATACAAATATGGTACTAATTCCTAAACCAGGAAGAGCCAAAATAGAGAAAGAAAATTGCAGACCAATCTCTATGATGAATATTGATGCAAAAAGTTTAATAAAATATTAGCAAAGAGATTACAGCAATTTATCAGCAGGATAATACATTATGACCAACTGGCATTTATAGCAGGAATGCAGGGCTGGTTCAGTATCAGGAAAATTATTCCCATAATGGACCATAACAACAACAAAACCAATAGAAATCATATGATAATCTCAATGGATGCAGAAAATTCTACTCAATCAAGTGCAACCATTTCCATGTGGCCTATTAATCCATCCTATCATTTCTCCTTCTCTCTCTCTCTCTCTCTCTCTCTCTCTCTCTCTCTCTCTCTCTCTCTCTTTGGCTTTTGAGATTTCTTTTTCATTTTAGATGAAGATATGAGAGCTTCTAATCTCATGAAATTCAAAGATGAGGAGAATGAGTGTCTAGGCTTCCTAGAATTATGTTTCATTCCTCTTCATATCCTATACAGAATACCAAACCTTGAACTTGTAGAAGGAGTTTATCGTTGATTGAAGGATACTATACAATCTCTAGAGTAGAGTTTCATATAGAATTACAGTATTTTAAAATTTTCACTAATAAACAATTTCACATAAACCCTAAAGAACATAAAAATTGAAGTATTTTGAAAAGAAAAGGAAAAAAAAAAATAAAGTTCAAATCAGTCTTGGGTCTCTAATATACTGAAATCAGGTTTGAATTAAACTGCCTTTCCTTCCTCTTAAGGGTTCATGTAGGAAATCAGCAAAATCAAACAGATCTTAGTAAAGGGAAGATCCAAAAAATGAATAGCTGGAAAAGGAAATAGGCCTGTCATAGAATAAGTCTAATGATTAAAAAATTGACAGTCTGTTATCCTTGGATACAGATAGTAATAGGGACTGAACCTGCAATATTTCCGATCGAGAGAACTCTCAAAGGAGAAAATTCCTTTACCAATGAACGTCAACATTTTCTCTGTAACTAGGATACATATCTATATCTATCTATCTATATCTTAAAAAAAAGCTCAAAATTATTATTTAAATTCCATTTATACTCTAAGGTGTAAGACATGTGCAACCTCTTCCATATAACCTCTGATCTTTCCTCTCTCTCTCTCTCTCTCTCTCTCTCTCTCTCTCTCTCTCTATATATATATATATATATATATATGTATATGTATGTGTTATATATATGTATATATATAAAATGTATATGTATGTGTTATACACATACATATACATTTTTAATATATAATATATGATAAAAGGTACATATCATATGTACTATTTTCCTTAAAGATTTTGAAGATTCCCTTCTGGACACCCTTATTACATTTAGCAGACCTTTTCTTTGTAATTGTACCAATTCCCATGGGCTTATATATTAACTCTATGAAGATGATTTTTATAACCAGTGCTATTCTTTCTTCAGTATTTCAGCCTCACATTACCAACTGCTTTGCTGTTCTCTTCTTTTTCTAAAATATAATGGTTCTCTGGGACCAGGTTTCCTGGGGAAATTTTCTGGAGATAGTCTTAGTTTTGGTTCAAAGTAATAATCACCTCAAATGCAATCAGGAGTTAAAATCCAATCTTTTATTGTCTCTTCCAAAATAGCCCAATTAATGCTCAAAAAGTTATCAAACTGTGCATACCCTTTGATCCAGCAGTGTCTCTACTGGGCTTATACCCCAAAGAGATACTAAAGAAGGGAAAGGGACCTATATGTGCCAAAATGTTTGTGGCTAGAAGCTGGAAAATGAATGGATGCCCGTCAATTGGAGAATGGTTGAGTAAATTGTGGTATATGAATGTTATGGAATATTATTGTTCTGTAAGAAATGATCAGCAGGATGAATACAGAGAGGACTGGTGAGACTTACATGAACTGATGCTAAGTGAAATGAGCAGAACCAGGAGATCATTATATACCTCAACAATGATACTGTTTGAGGATGTATTCTGATAGAAGTGGATCTCTTTGATAAAGAGAGCTAATTCAGTTTCAATTGATCAAAGATGGGCAGAAGCAGCTACACCCAAAGAAAGAATACTGGGAGATGAATATAAACTGCCTGCATTTTTGTTTTTCTTCTGGGATTATTTATACCTTCTAAATTCAATTCTCCCTATGCAACAAGAAAACTGTTCAGTTCTGCACACATATATTGTATCCAGGATATACTGTAACCTGTTCAACATATAAAGGATTGCTTGCCATCTGGGGGAGGGGGTGGAGGGAGGGAGGGGAAAAATCAGAATAGAAGTGAATGCAAGGGATAATGCTGTAAAAAATTACCCTGGCATGAGTTCTATCAATAAAAAGTTATTTAAAAAATAGCCCAGTTAGCTTTCTTTTGTTCCTAGAGCTCTTGCAGCTTGTCTTTTGTCACCTCCAGCTCCCTCTGAATCTTGGTTCTCTTCTCCTCTGAATCCTTTATTCTGCCCAACTGCAGTCTCTGGCTTGTCAATCTCCCAAACTCACTGACTTCTGGCTTTCAATCTTTTTCAACTGAATTCTCCTGACTGAGCTCAGCTTTTTTCATGTTCTTTTAGAGGTGTAAACTCAAAGGTTGACTCCTCCTCTGAGAGTGGGATTATGGGAGGTGTGAATTCACAAAGTTACAATGTTAACTTTGTGTATCTCTAATACTTGTGAACTCCAATGTGTGAGCTCGATTGTGTAAGCTCTCTTAAAGGTGTGACCTCTAATGTGTGACGTGTAATGTGTAAACTCTTAAAGGTGTAAACACAAGCATTGTTTCTATCAACTCTAATGACTTAACACTTTGTAAGGATTCTAACAAACTTCCTATAAGATATTTCCATATATGGCCTAGAGTTATCTCAAAATCAACATGAAGGATACATAATTTACTCCCATCTCCCTTATAACTTTTCTTCTTTCAATTAATCCCATGTCTGTTAAGCATACAACCATCTTCCCTTTCATACAGATTTGTTATCTTGGAATCCTTCTCAATTCCTTTTTCTTCCACACCCCTCATATACTATTACATATACTGTCAGTTTACTCAACAACATATCACATATTCATGCTCACTTTCCATCACTCAAAAACCTGCCAATTTGATTCAGTAACTCTCCACCTTTCATCTAAACTCTATATTCTAGAGTATTGCAAGAGTTTTCTAAATCTTCTCTCTGCTAGCTGTTTCTATATTCTCCAAATTAATCTGCACAGATTGTCAAAATAATCTTTAAAAAAATAAAGGGCAGAGCCAAGATAGTGGAGAGTAGACAGGTCTTTTTCTCAGCTCTACCTGGCTTCCATCAGATCAATACCACATCAAGCCTCTGAAATGGTTTTGGAGTGGCAGAACTCAAAAGTATTTGGAGTGCAACAAATTTTCATCAGATGTTTTGGAAGAACTTAAGAAAAGAACTGTTTCAATTGGGGGTGGGGGTGGGGAGAGGGAGGCATCTGAGGATAGTTGCAGCACAGGGATTCAGGGTAGAGTGGCTTCCACAAAGCAGGGAAATCTTAGCAGGAGACTACTAGCTAAAATACAATAGCATTGGATACTCGGTCCTAGTTCAGAAACCAGTGAATCAACAGACTAACTGTGAGACATCCAACACAACTACAAAAAAAAAATTGTGAGCCCCTGAACCCCAGAATAACAGGTGACTTGGCTTTGTGAACCTATACAGGAAGGAATTCAGCAGCACTGACCCCAGGGCAGTCTGTCACCTTCAGAGGAAGCTTGGGACAATTTTCCCTTTACCCTAAGAGCAGACCTCAACTTCAAAAAATGACTAAAAATTGCAAAAAAGAACTCTTATTATAGTTAGCTTTTATGGAGACAAAGAGAGAAAAGACCTCAAATCTTGAGGACACTATAAGAGATATATCACTAGATGAAGCTTCAAAGAATGACATGAAGTGATTAGCATCTTATAAGTATTTCTTTGAAGAATTAAAAAAAATAGAGATGAAAAATGGGGAAATGAAAAGAAAACTTTTCAGAAGAGTGTGGAAAATGAAACAGAAATGATCAAAAGAAAAATCCTGAAAAACAGACTTAACAAAATGAGCAAAGCATATAATTATTGAAAAAAAATAGATTTGATGAAATGGAAAAAGAAAACAACTCTCTGAAAAACAGAATATGTGAAATAGTAAAAAATCAAATAACTAAAACAACTTATTTAAAAATTCAATTGACAAAATGAAAAAGGAGATAAAAAGCTAGTTGAAGAAAATAATTCTCTAAAAATTAGAATTGAACAAATAGAAGTGAATGACTCAATAACATATTAAGAATCAGTCAAAAAGCAATAACAAAAAAAGAAAAAAAATAGAAGAATATCTAAAATATCTCATTGGAAAACCAATTCACCTAGAAAATAGATCCAGGAGAGACAACTTAAAAATTATTGGACTATCTGAAAACCATGATGAAAAAAGGAGCCTATGCAAAATATTTCAGGAAATCATCAAGAAAAACTGCTCTGATGCTCTAGAACCAGAGGGCAAAATAATCATTGAAAGAATTCATCAATTATCTCCTCAAAAAACAAAACACAAAATGAAAATCCAAGGAATCAGAATTCTCAGATCAAACAGAAAATGTTGCAAGTCACCAGAAAGAAAGAATTGCAGTAATGAGAAGCCACAATTGAGATTATCAAGAGCCTAGTATGTTTAATTTTAAAGTATCAAAGAGCCTGAAATATGATATTGTCAAGGGCAAAATAGATTGGATTAAAGCCAAGAATCAACTGTCCAGAAAGATTAAGCATTAACTTTGGTATGAAAAGATGGACATCCAATGAAATTGGGGGATTTCATTCATTTCTGATGCAAAAACTGGAGCTGAACAAAAATTTTGATCTTCAAATTCAGAGCTCAAGAGAAGCATACAAAGGTAAAAAGAAAAGAAAAAGTAATTATGTTTTTTTTAAGTTTAAAAGTTTACATCCCTATATGGGAAAATGATATATTTAATTCTTGAGAACTGTATCTCTGTTACAATATACTTAGAGGTTGTAGGTACAATTTGACTTTATTGTGATGATATTAAAAAAAAAAAACTAGAAGTAGAAAAGAGATGGTACTAGAAGAAAAGAAAAGGGGAAGTAAAATGTAGTGAATTGCATATTATGAAGAGTCAAGACAAAGCTATTACAATTGAGGGAAAGAAGAGAAGGGGGTGAGCATTGTGTGAACCTTACTCTTATTGGATTTGCTTCAAAATAGAATATCAGAAAAAATTTATCTTCAGAAATAAACTTGCCTCATCCCAGGGAAGTAGGAGAGTAAAGGGGGAGGCTACTAAAAGGAAGAACAGAAGTAGAAGGGGAAAAGGGTAAGAAAGGGGGAGGGGCTGGAAAAGGATGGTCTAGTAGTGAGGTACCTAGAGGTCAACAGTAAAAGACTGGGGATGAGGAAAGGGGAAAAGAAAAGAGAAAAGTATAACTTGGGGAAAACTAACTGGTGAGAAATACAGAGTTAATCATTTTAATTGTAAATGGGAATGCGATGAAATCTCCCATAAAATAGAAGAAAATAGACTGAATTAAAAGCCAGAATAAAACAATTTGTTGTGTACAAGAAACACATTTAAAGCAAATTGATACAAACAGAGTAAAGGTAAAAGGCTGAAGCAGAATCTATTATGTGTCAGGTGAAGTTAAAAAAAAAAAAAGCAGAGGTAGCCATCCCAGATTTCAAATCAAGCAAAAGCAAAAACAGATCTCATTAAAAGAGATAAGTAAGGAAACTGTATCTTGCTAAAGAGTACCACATATAATAAAGTAATATGAATATTAAATCTATATGCACCATACAGTATAGAATCCAAATTTCTAGAGGAGAAGTTAAGAAAGATACAAGAATAGTTAAACAGCATAACTATACTAGTGAGGGATCTCAAACTTTCTCTATTGGAACTAGATAAATCAAAGCACAAAATAAATAAGAAAGAAGGTAAGGAAAAAAGTTAAAGAGGTAAATAGAATTTTTAAAAAAAATTTAAATTTTTTTTATAACTTTTTATTGATAGAACCCATGCCAGGGTAATGTTTTACAACATTATCCCTTGCACTCACTTCTGTTCCGATTTTTCCTCTCCCTCCCTCCACCCCTTCCCCCAGATGGCAAGCAGTCCATTAAATGTTGAATAGGTTATAGTATATCCTAGTTATAATATATATGTGCAGAACCAAACAGTTCTCTTGTTGCACAGGGAGAATTGGATTCAGAAGGTATAAATAACTCTGGGTGTAGCTGCTTCTGTCCATCCTTGATCAATTGAAACTGAATTAGCTCTCTTTATCAAAGAGATCCACTTCCATCAAAATCCTCAAACAGTATCATTGTTGAGGTATATAATGATCTCCTGGTTCTGTTCATTTCACTTAGCATCAGTTCATGTAAGTCTCGCCAGTCCTCTCTGTATTCATCCTGCTGATCATTTCTTACAGAACATTAATATTCCATAACATTCATATACCACAATTTACTCAACCATTCTCCAATTGATGGGCATCCATGCATTTTCCAGCTTCTAGCCACTAAAAACAGGGCTGCCACAAACATTTTGGCACATACAGGTCCCTTTCCCTTCTTTAGTATCTCTTTGGGGTATAAGCCCAGTAGAAACACTGCTGGATCAAAGGGTATGCATAGTTTGATAACTTTTTGAGCATAGTTCCAAATTGCTCTCCAGAATGGCTGGATGTGTTTACAATTCCATCAACAATGTATCAGTGTCCCTGTTTTCCCACATCCTCTCCAACATTCTGCATTATCTTTCCCTGTCACTCTAGCCAATCTGACAGGTGTGTAGTGGTATCTCAGAGTTGTCTCAATTTGCATTTCTCTGATTAATAATGATTTGGAGCATATTTTCATATGTCTATAAATAGTTTCAATTTCTTCGTCTGAGAATTGTCTGTTCATATCCTTTGACCATTTATCAATTGGAGAATGGTTTGATTTCTTATAAATTACAGTCAATTCTCTATATATTTTGGAAATGAGGCCATTATCAGAACCTTTGATTGTAAAAATGTTTTCCCAGTTTATTGTTTCCCTTCTAATCTTGTCTGCATTTGTTTTGTTTGTACAGGAACTTTTCAATTTGATATAATCAAAATTTTCTATTTTGTGGTCAATAGTGATCTCTAGTTCTTCTTTGGTCATAAATTCCTTCCTCTTCCACAGGTCTGAGAGGTAAACTATCCTATGCTCTTCCAATTTATTTATTATCTCATTCTTTATGCCTAGGTCATGAACCCATTTTGACCTTATCTTGGTGTACAATGTTAAGTGTGGGTCAATGCCTAGTTTCTGCCATACTAATTTCCAATTTTCCCAGCAATTTTTGTCAAATAATGTGTTCTTATCCCAAAAATTGGGGTCTTTGGGTTTGTCAAACACTATATTATTAAAGTTATTGGCTGTTTTGTCCTTTGAACCTAACCTATTCCATTGATCAACTAGTCTATTTCTTTGCCAATACCAGATGGTTTTAGTAACTGCTGCTCTATAATATAATTTTAGATCTGGTACAGCTAGGCCACCTTCATTTGATTTTTTTTTTCATTAATTCCCTTGAAATTCTTGACCTTTTGTTTTTCCATATGAACTTTGTTGTTATTTTTTCTAGTTCATCAGAGTAGTTTTGGGGGAGTCTGATTGGCACAGCACTAAATAAATAGATTAATTTAGGTAGTATTGCCATCTTTATTATATTTGCTCACCCAATGCAAGAGCATTTAATATTTTTCCAGTTGGTTAGATCAGACTTAATTTGTGTGGAAAGTGTTTTGTAGTTTTGCTCATAAAGTTTCTGATTTTCCCTTGGCAGATATATTCCTAAATATTTTATACAATCAGTAGTTACTTTAAATGGAATTTCTTTTTGTAATAACTGTTGGGTTTTGTTAGTGATATATAAGAATGCTGATGACTTATGTGGATTTATTTTGTATCCTGCAAGGTAAATTGAATTTTAGAAAAAGTAGGCATGATAGAACTTTGGAGAAAATTGAATAGAGACAGAAAGGAATATATCTTTTTTTCTTGGCAGTACATGGAACCTGCATCAAAATTGACTATGTATTAGGGAATAAAAACTTCAAAATCAAATTCAGAAATAGTAAATGCATCCTTTTCACATCATAATACAATAAAAATTACATGTAATAAAACCAGAAAAGAATAGACCAAAAATTAATTGAAACTAAATAATCTAATTATAAAGTATGAGTGGTTGAAACAACAGATCATACATATAATAGATAATTTTATACAAGAAAATGACAATAACGAGACAACAAACCCAAATTTATGAGATTCAGCCACAGAACTTTTTTGGGGAAATATTATACCTCTAGATGCTTATTTGCACAAAATAGAGAAAGAGAATTTCAGTAAGTTGGGCATGCAACTAAAAAAGCTAGAAAAAGACAAAGTAAACAGCCAATTACATACCACATTTAAAATTCTGAAAATAAATAAAGAGATTAATAAAATTAAAATTAAGAAAGTACTGAATTAATAAATCTAAGTTTGTTTTATGAAAAAAATCAACAAATAGATAAACTTTAAATTAGTCTGATTTGAAAATAGAAAAAAAATATATAAAATTATTTGTATCAAAAATGTTAAGAGTGAATTTTCCAGCAATGAAGAGGAAATTAGAGCAATAAGTAGGAGCTATTTTGCTCACCTGTATGCCAATAAACCTGATCATTTAAGGGAAATAAATGAATACTTTAAAAATATAGATTGCCCAAATTAGCAGAAGAGGAAATAAATTATTTAAATAGTCCCATTTAAGGGGAAAAATTATACAAATTATTAATCAATTCAACTTAGAAAAAATCTCTAGACCAAATAGATTTAAAAGTGGATTCTAACAAACATTTAAGAAACAATTAATGAACTTCCTAAGAAAAAAACTCCAGATCCAGATTGATTTATGAATGAATTCAACTAAACATTTAAAGAACAGTTACTCCCAATACTGTGCAAACTATTTACAAAAATAAGTGAAGGAGTACTGCCAATTTTTTTTCCTATGACACAAATATGGCAATGATATCTAAACCAAGAAGGGCCAAAACAAAGAACACTACAGACCAATTACCCTAATAAATATTGATGCAAAAATTTTAAACAAAATATTATTAAAGAGAATACAGCAACTTATCAGTAGGATAACACACAATGTCCAAGTAGGATTTATATCTAGAATGCAGGGGTTGTTCAGGAAAATTATCATCATCAACCATGTCAATAACAAAACCAATACAAATCATGTGATAATTTCAATGGATACAGAAAAAGCTTTTAACAAAGTACAGAACCCATTCCTATTAAAAACACTAAAGAGCATAGGGAAAAAGGGGACTTTCCTTAATAAGCAATAGCTATCTAAAGCTTAGAGCAAGCATTATTTGTAATGGAGAGAAGCTGGAAGCATTCCCAATAAGATCAGGTGTGAAACAAGGATGCCCATTATCACTACTATTATTGTACTAGAAATCATACAAGAAATATTGGCTTTAGTAATAACAAAAGAAAAAAGGAATTAAATGAATTAGAATTGGCAATGAAGAAATAAAACTATCACTCTTTGTAGATTATATAATAATATGCTTAAATAATCCTAGAAAGTCATCCAAAAACCTACTAGAAACAATTCACAGCTTTAACAAAGTTGCAGGATATAAAATAAACTCACACAAATCATCAATATTTCTATGTATTACTGATAAAGCTCATCAGCAAGAGATAAAAAGAGAAATTGTATTTACAATTATTGTGGACAAAATAAAATACTTGGAGACTACCTGCCAAGACAAACATGAGCTATATGAACACAATTACAAAACACTTCTCACACAAATAAAATCAGATCTAAACACCTGGAAAAATATCAATTGTTCATGGCTAGCCTGGGCTAATATAATAAAAATGACAATTCTGCCTAAAATGGTCTACTTGTTTAGTGCCATATCAATCAAACTGCTAAAATATTATTTTGTAGGACTAGAAAAAAATAACAAAATTTATCTGAAAGAACAAAAGGTTAAGAATATCAAGGGAATTAATGAAAACAAATACAAAAGATGGTAGTCTAGTAGTATCAAACCTAAAATTTTATTATAAAGCAGTAGTCATCAAAACCATTTGGACCTGCCTAAAAAACAGTGATGCATATGAAAACATGTTTGTAGCAGCAGTTTTTGTAGTGACAAGAATTTGGAAGCTGAGTAGATGCCCATCAGCATCTGAATGTCTGAATAAGTTGTGGTATATGAATGTTATGGGATATTATTGTTCTATACAGGATGATTTCAGGAAGGAAGAGAGATTTACATGAACTGATGCTAAGTGAAATGAGCAGAACTAGGAGATCATTGTATATGGCAACAACAATACTATTGGATGATCAATTCTGATGGACATGGCTCTTTTCAACAATGAGATGATTGAGGCCTTCAAATGATTTTGTGATGGAGAGAACCATCTACACCCAAAGAGAGGATTGTAGAAACATAGCATTTTCAATCTTTTTGTGATTGCTCACATTTTGTTTTCTTTCTCATTTTTTCCCTTTTTCATCTGATTTTTCTTGTGCAGCAAGATAATTGTATAAATATGTATACATATATTTGATTTAAAATATATTTTAACATGTTTAACATATATTGGATTACTTGCCATTTAGGGGAGGGAATGGTGGGAAAGGGAGAAAATAGGTAATACAAGATTTTGTAGTGGTCATTGTTTAAAACTTTTCCATGCATATATTTTGAAAATAAAAAGCTTTAATGGAAAAAAAATACTATTGAAAAAAAAAAAAGAAAAAGCAAATGCCAAATACTAATAAATTTCAAAAAAAAAAATAAATTCAACTTGCTTGTAAAAACTTAAAAAAAGAAATAGAATGGTGGATCAATGAAATAGATCAGATATACAAGACACAATAATCAAGGCCTGTATCAATCTAGTATTTGATAAATCCCCAAACTCCAGATTCTGGAATAAGAACTCACTATTTGACAAAAATTGCTTGAAAAACTTGAAAACAATATGTCAAAAAATCAGAACTACACCTCACATCCCATATCATAATAAGGTCAAAACGGATACATGATTTGTGCATAAAAGAAAGATACTATAAACAAATTAGGAGAACAAGGGATGATTTACCTATCAGATCTTTGGAGAAGGGTAGTAATTTATGACTAAAGAAGAACTAAAGAACATTGTGAAAGGCAAAACGGCCAACTTTGATCACATTAAATTAAGAAGATTTTGCAGAAACAAACCAATAGAAACAACATTAAAAGGGAAGTACAAAAATGGGGAAATATTTAGACATTATTTCTAATAAAGGCCTCACTTCCAAAATATATAAAGACCTATGTCAATTTTACAATAATACATGTCATTCCCCAATTGATAAATGGTCAAAGGATACAAAGAGACAATCTTCAGATGATGAAATTAAAGCCATTTATAATTATATTTTTAAAAATGCTCTAAATCACTGTTGATTAGGGAAATGCAAATTAAAATAACTCTGAGGTACTACCTCACACCTCTTAGATTGGCTAAGATTACAAGAAAAGATAATGATAAATGTTTGAGGGGATGTGAGAAAACAGAAATTAATGCATCATTCATGGAATTGTGAAACAATCCAACCATTCTGGAGAGCAATTTGGAACTATGTGCAAATAGCTATCAAACTGTCAATAAATTCTGGCCTAGCAGTGCCATTACTGGGTTTTTATCCCAAGAAAATCATAAAGGAGGGTAAATGGCCCACATGTGCAAAAAATATTTGTAGCAGCTATTTTTGTATTAGTAAAGAAATGGAAAAGGAGTGAATGCCCATCAATTGGGGAATGTCTGAACAAGCTGTGGCACATTAAGGTAATGGTACAACTAAGGTAATTATAGTTCTATAAAATGTGATGAATAAGTTTATTATAGAAAGACTTGGAAAGATTTACATGAACTGATGCTGAATTAAACTAGCAGAAATAGGAATGCATTGTACACAATAACAGCAAGAATGTGATCAACTATAAAATGCTTGGTTCTTCTCAGTGGTTCAGTGTCCAAAGCAATCCCAATAGACTTTGGATAGGAAATGCCATCTGCATCCAGAAAAAAGATCTAAGGAGACTAAATGTAAATCAACACATGATATGTTAACTTCTTTTTTTTCTGTTTTTTTCTTTTCTTTTTTTTATTTCCTCCATGGTTTTTTTTTTTTCCTTTTTGTTCTAGTTTTACCCTGCCAACATGATTGATAAAGCAATGTGTATTAAAATAGATAAACTTCATGTAATAAAAAGATAAAACACATGATTCCATGAGTAACAAAGGGGGCAGAGGAAACAAGAACTATTATCAATTAGAATAACACAAAACTTCTGTATATGTGCAATTCCTGATAACAGGGAAGGGAAGAAAAGGAAGTGGGACTGATCCTAGCACTAGCAAAGTCAGATGGGCAGAGCCCTGAGATCTGTCCCCCATATTTATAAAGGATGCTATAATACGTGGAATATTATAGAATAGATGCACTTTAGGCTCAGATATTTCCTGGGAGATGTAGGACAAAATGGTACCCTGATCTGTTAAGGACCATGCCTAAGTGAAAGGGCAGGTCAATTCTCCAAGAACCTCCACAGCTGTGAATCATAGCACTTGAAGGAATTGCAAAGCATCTTTTACTAATGCAGATGTTCCTTGGGGATTAGGAATGAAATAAATTGGAGGCAAGAGGGAAGATGAGAGAGGTCAGAGAATGCAACTGCCTCTCAGTCTCCTTGTATCATCATCATCTTTTCACATGAAGAGATTCATTCTACAGGTCTGAGTTAGACCTCCAGCAGCCACTAGTAGGTGGTTCCCATATCACAACACTGATCCATGTACTTACTCCATTTGAACTGAGAAACTGAAGGCTCAGGCCAAGATCATAATGTGGATGTGGTCATTCCCCTTGCACATGGACACCATTTATTACTTATAAAACTCTTTGAATCTCCTCTCCATAAAGTATTCATAGTAAATATTTTTCCACTTTGCTCCCACCTTCTTCCACTCTCTTTCTTTTTACAGCTTTTTTTTTTTATATTTAGTTTTCTCTGCTTAATTCTAAGATCTTTGTGGAAAAGCATTTTTTCCTGATATTTGTATTGCTAGCAATCAGGACAGTTTAAAGGTACACAGTAAGTACTTAATATGTTCTAGGTCTCTCTGTCTCTGTCTGTCTCTCTCTCTCTCTCTCTCTCTCTCTTTCTCTCTCTCTCTCTCTTATTTCACTTTTTCAGAGGGAGATCAAAGAATTGAAGTACCTTAGCTGTGGTTACACAACTAGTCAGCAGCAGAACTATGGGACCAACTTTTATGACTCCTTCATTAGCACCCTTTCAACTATATCATTCTGTCCCTTTTTTTCTTGAGAAATCTATAACAGAATTAGAGAAATTGGATACATAAATTCTACAATAGAGTGATTTGAGAAATAATGTTAGCAAAGTGGACAAAGTCAGGTTTGGAGTCAGGAAAATTTGAATCATTTCCTGCCTCTGACATATATTAGCCTTATAAACTTATACTAACCATTCAAACAATCACTGAGCCAGAAACATCTCTAAAATTATGTTACTGATGAATTGCTTATCTAAATTAGGCAGAAGGAGTTTTCACACTGATAAATTATAGATATGGAAAAAAAGGAAAAGTTATAATATGTTTTAGATGTAAAAATTAGTATAAATCAAAAAAAGAGTCAGACTAGAATAAGCTTAAGTAATTAGGGGAAGCTTCAGGTAGAAAGTGGTACCTGAATTTGGTTAGAAAGGATGAGTAGGATTCAGAAAAGTTGAAAGATGGGAGAAAGTTAGTCTATGCAGGGAAATATTTGTGGCATGTTCGTTAAAAAAAACAAGAAACCAGCTTGGCTGAAATGGGAATATTTGAGTATTTAAAAAATTAACATATTTTATGTTTAAACATACCACAAGCCTTTATATGTGATATTTTTATTCCATTTACTCAACTGAGAAGGCAAATAACAATAACAACAACTCTAATTGTTCCCAGAGTCTAAAATAAAATTTCTTATTGCAAATGTACCAAAGGAGAATGACAGAAAAGTGCTCAGAAAAAAAAAATACCAATAGAATATATGATGTAAGTAAGACAAAATCCTGTTTCCAATATGTAGTCTATAAAATATTCAGGAATCACCAGCAAATTTGTGTTATTTTAATTTTAGTCATTTTATTTTGTTCCCTTGGGATAGACCTCCTTCGCCTGGAGAAATGTGAAGGTGCTTTCTGATTGACAGATCATTTTCTAGATAGACAAATAAGTTTTGAACCATATCAGTGAAATCTGATCAATTTTGTTCATAAGTAAAGTTCCAGGGATGAAGTAGCATTTTGCCAAGCAAAAAATTCCTGAAATAAAAAGAATCAGTCAAGAACTAAAAAGTAATCAAATTCAAATCACTGAAGCCATGTTTGATTAAATTTTATAAACAGACTCTCCCTAAAAGTCCCAGAGAAGAAGAGAGATAAAGAAGGAATGAAAAAAAAAAGAAAGGAAATAAGAAAAAGAAGAAGTAGAAAGAGGAGGAGGACAAAAAGAGAGATGAAAGAAAGAAAGAAAAAATATAAATAAAAAGCAAGGAGAAGGAAGGTAGAGAGAGAGAGAATATGCTGGAAAATGTATTGTTTATTATGTACAATTATCCTAATTGCTAGGATACAAACATAAATAAATCATATGGTTCTTGTCTTCAAAGAGCTGACATTCCAGTGGGGGAAAACAACATATAAAGCAGAATTTGATGGGAAAGTGGAGGATAGTTAGATTCTATACCACTTGGTGCATATAGATTTAGTATTGATATTGCTTCATTATCTATTGTACCTTTTACCAATTGGCACATTTGCAATAAGAAACTTTATTTTAGACTCTGGGAACAATTAGAGTTGTTGTTATTGTTATTTGCCTTCTCAGTTGAGTAAATGGAATAGAAATATCACATATATAGTTTGTTTCCTTATGTCTTTTAATTAGATCTTTTTTTTTTTTTTTTTTGCTTTTGCTTGATCTGAGATCAGCATAGCTACTCTGCTTTTTTTTTAACTTCACTTGAAGCATAATAAATTCTGCTCCAGCCTTTTACTTTTACTCTGTATGTATCACTCTGCTTTAAATATGTTTCTTGTAAACTACATATTGTAGGATTCTTGTTTTTAATCTATTTTGGCTATCTGCTTTTGCTTTATGGAAGAGTTCACCCCATTCACATTTATGGTTAAAACTACTAATTCTGTATTTACTGTCATCTTATTTTTCCCAGATAATAAGATATGGCTGGCCACCTCCCTCTGTGTCCAACCAAAACAGACCTTTTCTGGCAATCTTCAAAACTATCGTCTGCTGGTAATTTCCTGCACTCCCAATATTCATGGATTCTGCCAATCTAGAACCAATTCACAGGCTGAATTTGTTAATTAGCTGAGGGTTTTAGGAGAAGATCAGAAAGAAGCATATGTCCTCTCCATCTTGGCTCTGTTCCCTCAAATTCTAATTTTCAAGGAGTTATTTTCATCGGTATTTCTTTTTCTAGTTGGTTAACTGTGGTGATCTTCTTCCCAAATGCAGCCAGGTGATAAAAGTTCAGATCTTTTATTATCTCCAATATAGCCCGGTTAGCTTAGAGGCCTATCTCTCTGCTTGGTTCCAAGAGCTCTTGCCGCTTTGTCCTTTGCTTCTGCCTTTGCTTTCTTCAGCCTTCAGAGCCAGCACCACTCTTCATGTCATTCCAGTGAAATCCCGACTTGTAGCTTCTTCACTCTGAAGAACTTCCTCGACTGGCCATTGAAGCTCTATTTATGCTCAAGAGAGGGATTGTGGGTTTTCTCCCATAGTGCTCTCTGGCCCAAAGAGCTTCAAGGGAGGTGTGAACTCATTGAACTCCAATGAGTAAAGATGTGAACACAAGCCTTGTATTAATTAGTTCTACTTAGTACCTTGTTTCAGGTTCTGCCCAAAACATCTTCTTGTAAGATTAGATCAACTCTAATTAGTTAGCAGTTAGTAAGGATTCCAACATCTCCCCCTTTTGTTTTTGGAATATAGGATGGTCATGACCTCCCTGATTTCTCAAGGAAGTGTGAACCCCCAAAAAAGGTGACCACGCCTTTCCTGACACCTCAGGAAGGGAGATGAAAACACCAAAGGAAATAGGAAATCTAATCAGATTAGTGGGTTTCTGAAGGGGTACACATAAATCCATCAATATGGGCCAGAACTTTGTACCCGATATACATGGTATACATAAATCCATCAATATGGGAGGCATTATACATAATTTACATAAGCACATAGCAATATAACACAGGCTAGTAGTAATGTAACAAATAACAAGAATCAACCTGAAAATTTACACATGTCCATAAGTCCTAGAAATAGTCCATAAGGAATCCATTGTCCGTTAGTTCATGTGCCAGGAATCCAATAGTTCCTGTAAGCCCTGAAGTACTGCAAAAAGTCTCATCAACAATTTTTCATCTCAGGGAATCCAATGATTCTTGCTAGTTTTTCAAGAACTGAAACAGTCTCATCTTGTCTTAGTAAATGGAATAGAAATATCACATATATAGTTTGTTTCCTTATGTCTTTTAATTAGATCTTATTTTTTTTTTTGCTTTTGCTTGATCTGAGATCAGCATAGCTACCCTGCTTTTTTTTTTTTTTAACTTCACTTGAAGCATAATAAATTCTGCTCCAGCCTTTTACCTTTACTCTGTATGTATCACTCTGCTTTAAATATGTTTCTTGTAAACTACATATTGTAGGATTCTCATTTTTAATCTATTTTGGCTATCTGCTTTTGCTTTATGGAAGAGTTCACCCCATTCACATTTATGGTTAAAACTACTAATTCTGTATTTACTGTCATCTTATTTTTCCCAGATAATAAGATATGGCTGGCCACCTCCCTCTGTGCCCAACCAAAACAGACCTTTTCTGGCAATCTTCAAAACTATCGTCTGCTGGTAATTTCCTGCACTCCCAATATTCATGGATTCTGCCAATCTAGAACCAATTCACAGGCTGAATTTGTTAATTAGCTGAGGGTTATGGGAGAAGATCAGAAAGAAGCATATGTCCTCTCCATCTTGGCTCTGTTCCCTCAAATTCTAATTTTCAAGGAGTTATTTTCATCGGTATTTCTTTTTCTAGTTGGTTAACTGTGGTGATCTTCTTCCCAAATGCAGCCAGGTGATAAAAGTTCAGATCTTTTATTATCTCCAATATAGCCCGGTTAGCTTAGAGGCCTATCTCTCTGCTTGGTTCCAAGAGCTCTTGCCGCTTTGTCCTTTGCTTCTGCCTTTGCTTTCTTCAGCCTTCAGAGCCAGCACCACTCTTCATGTCATTCCAGTGAAATCCCGACTTGTAGCTTCTTCACTCTGAAGAACTTCCTCGACTGGCCCATTGAAGCTCTATTTATGCTCAAGAGAGGGATTGTGGGTTTTCTCCCATAGTGCTCTCTGGCCCAAAGAGCTTCAAGGGAGGTGTGAACTCATTGAACTCCAATGAGTAAAGATGTGAACACAAGCCTTGTATTAATTAGTTCTACTTAGTACCTTGTTTCAGGTTCTGCCCAAAACATCTTCTTGTAAGATTAGATCAACTCTAATTAGTTAGCAGTTAGTAAGGATTCCAACATCTCCCCCTTTTGTTTTTGGAATATAGGATGGTCATGACCTCCCTGATTTCTCAAGGAAGTGTGAACCCCCAAAAAAGGTGACCACGCCTTTCCTGACACCTCAGGAAGGGAGATGAAAACACCAAAGGAAATAGGAAATCTAATCAGATTAGTGGGTTTCTGAAGGGGTACACATAAATCCATCAATATGGGCCAGAACTTTGTACCCGATATACATGGTATACATAAATCCATCAATATGGGAGGCATTATACATAATTTACATAAGCACATAGCAATATAACACAGGCTAGTAGTAATGTAACAAATAACAAGAATCAACCTGAAAATTTACACATGTCCATAAGTCCTAGAAATAGTCCATAAGGAATCCATTGTCCGTTAGTTCATGTGCCAGGAATCCAATAGTTCCTGTAAGCCCTGAAGTACTGCAAAAAGTCTCATCAACAATTTTTCATCTCAGGGAATCCAATGATTCTTGCTAGTTTTTCAAGAACTGAAACAGTCTCATCTTGTCTTAGGAAATCCAATGATTCCTGAAGATTTTAAAAGTCCTTTTAACAGTCTTATTGTCAGCCATCTGATTCTTTCTCCATCTGTGGAAATATAAGCAGATCCTCTTCCCCAAGCAGTTAATCTAATTCCCTTCTATTTACCAAATTTGTGATTTCTCCTCATCATCTGGTAATTACATTGGAGTTGTTTGCATTGGATATTGTCTTGTTTTCTTAAAAGGCCTGTATTCTTCCCAACTGTAATCCTGATTGCTTTTCTGTTGTTTGATGACATCAGAGTTTTGAATTTCTAAAGTCTCTCTGGGTGTAACCTCAGCTGCTATCATGCCCCACCTGTCCTTTGATTGATACTTTGGAGCTGGGTCCTGCCTCTCATTCCTCTGGGTCAATATACATTTAGAGGCCCAGTGAAAGCCTCGGTTACATTTTGGACATGGGGTTTTGGGTTTTCTCTCACCCTGTCTTCTCACTCTATCTCCATTTCTACAATGAGCTCTCAAATGTCCAACTTTTCCACATTGAAAACATCGACGAGTTTCTCTAGAATTCCTTTGCCAAGAAGGACCTTGTCTTTCCATGTTCATCATAGTTTGGGCATAATAAGCATTTGTGGCCACTGTGGCACAGCGTCTTATGATCTCCTCCAAAGAAGCATCTTTGTCTAGCCCCCATATAATTCTTTTGCAAACCTCATTGGCATTTTCCTTAGCCAAATGTGTAGTCATTATTTCTGTTGCTGCATTGTCTCCAATGGTTCTTATTACAGCTGTTTGCAATCATCCCTCAAAATCTGCAAAAGGTTCATTGGGACCTTGCTCTATTTTTGTGAAAGCATTATTTCCATCTTTCTGTCCAGGGAGAGAATTCCAAGCTTTTATTGCAGCCTTAGAAATTTGCTCATACACTGTTATGGGATAATAAATCTGTTCTGAACTCTCTGCATACTGACCTTCTCCAGCTAGTTGGTCAAAAGCAACTTGTACAATAGCTCCTGTTTGCCTATTGTGTTGGGCTTGAATCCTACATAATTCATGAAACTCTGAAAGCCACAATAAATTTTGTCCCGGTTCAAGACATGTTTTAGCAATGGATTTCCAGTCATTCGGGGTTAAGATTTCATAAGACAAATTATCCAGTAACATCTTCACATAAGATGATGTAGCCCCATAAAGAGTGCAATCCTTTTTCAAATCTTTAATTTTTCCCAAATTAAAAGGAGTGTATTTTCTCTCTTTTTGACCTGAGGAGTTGATTTCTTCAATCACAGGATATGCATTTATAAAATCAGATATATCTTCTCCTTCATTTTTTGCTTTAATTAATGCTTTTTCTAATCTTGTCAAATTCTGCTTTACAGGAGAAGCTGACTGTGTTTCTGTCTCTCTCCCTCCCCCTTGTTCCACCCATGAAGGGTTAATTGAGGGGGGAGGGTCATGAGATGTGGAATCACCTAATTCCTCCTGCTGTGAAGTATCACACTCAGAATTGTAATTAACTCCATTCTCATCTGATTCGTCCTCCTTTTCACCTAGTAAAGTTGGCACTTCTTCCTCCTGTACTTTCCTTTTCATCATTCTATCACTTAAATAACTTCTTATAGCCAATTGTATTACATTATATGTATTAATTATTGAGTTAGGCCCATTTTTATCATAGAATTGACAAAGATCCTCTCCAACCAATTTCCATTCATTTAGATCTAATTCCTTATCAAGAGAGAAACAAGGACATATGTCCTTTACAGTTTGTAAAAGTTCAGTGATTTGCTGTAAACTTATCTGTCCCATCTTAGCTGAAATTCTACTTTAACTCTTCTAACAAAATTTCTTTGTTGCACTCACCCTAATTTCTGGGTTGAAGAGTCTTTTCCACTGGATCAGGATCAGAGGCTTTTCCACTTGAATCATCTTCTTCCCAAATGCAGCCAGGTGATGAAAGTTCAGATCTTTTATTATCTCCAATATAGCCCGGTTAGCTTAGAGGCCTATCTCTCTGTTTGGTTCCAAGAGCTCTTGCCGCTTTGTCCTTTACTTCTGCCTCTGCTTTCTTCAGCCTCCAGAGCCAGCACCACTCTTCATGTCATTCCAGTGAAATCCCGACTTGTAGCTTCTTCACTCTGAAGAACTTCCTCGACTGGCCCATTGAAGCTCTATTTATGCTCAAGAGAGGGATTGTGGGTTTTCTCCCATAGTGCTCTCTGGCCCAAAGAGCTTCAAGGGAAGTGTGAACTTATTGAACTCCAATGAGTAAAGGTGTGAACACAAGCCTTGTATTAATTAGTTCTACTTAGTACCTTGTTTCAGGTTCTGCCCAAAACATCTTCTTGTAAGATTAGATCAACTCTAATTAGTTAGCAGTTAGTAAGGATTCCAACAGTTAACTTTTTTCATAATATTCCTGTTTTTGGTTTAGTTTAATTTTGATTTGTTTTGTATAATTTTCCTCAATGTCTTACAATATGTTGTTTACAAGAAACACATTTAAAGCTCAGTGATACATACAGAGTAAGGGTAAAAAGCTGGAACAGAATCTATTATGCTTCAGGTGAAGTGAAAAAAAAAAAATCAGGGATAGCCATCCTGATCTCAGATCAAGCAAAATCAAAAAACAATTTACTTAAAAGAGATAAAGAAGGAAACTATATCTTGCTAAAGGGTGTCATAGATAATGAAGCAATATAAATACTAAATATATATGTACCAAGTGGTACAGCATGGAAACTCCTAAAGAAGTTAAGAGAGCTGCAAGAAGAAATAGCAAAACTATAATAGTGGGAGATATCAAACTTTTTCTCTCAGAACTAGATAAATCAAACCACAAAATAAATAAGAAAGAAGTTAAAGTAAATAGAATACTGGAAAAGTTAAGTATAATAGCTCCTTGGAGAAAATTGAATGTAGACAGAAAGGAGCACAAATTTTTCTTGGCAATTCATGGAACCTATATGAAAATTGACCATATATTAGGACATAAAGAATATTAGGACATAAAGGACCATATATTAGGACAAAATCAAATGCAGAAAGGCAGAAATAGTAAATGTACTTCTTTCAGATCATGATGCAATAAAAATTACAGTACAATATAAATACAAAATAAAATACAATAAAAAATACAATAAAAAGCCAGGGGAAAATAAAAAAAGGAACTGGAAACCAAATAATCCCATCTTAAAGAATGAATGGGTGAAACAGGGACAACAAAAGTGGTTATAAGGGGAAATTTCAAATCTCTAGATGCTTACTTGTGCAAAATAAAGAGATCAATGAATTGGACTTGCAACTAAAAAAGCTAGAAAAAAAGCAAATTAAAAGCCCTCAATCAAATACCAAACTGAAATTCTAAAAATAAAATGAGAGATTTATAAAATTGAAAGTCATTATTTAACAAAAACTGCTGGGAAAAACTGGAAACTAGCATGGCAGAAACTTGGCATTGACCCGCAACTAACACTATATACCAAGATATGTCAAAATGGGTTTATGATCTAGACCTAAAGAATGATATTAAAAATAAATTAGAAGAATACAGGGTAATTTACCTTTCAGACCTGTGGAGGAGGAAAGAACTTATGACCGAGAAGAACTAGAGATAATTTTTGATCCCACAATAGATGATTTTGATTATATAAAGTTAAAAAGTTTTTTGTACAAACAAAACTAATGAAGACATATTTAGAAGGGAAGCAATAAACTAAGAAAATATTTTTAAATTCAAAGGTTCTGATAAAGACCTTATTTCCAAAATATATAGAGAATTAACTCAAATTTATAAGAAATCAAGCCATTCTCCAATTGATAAATGGTCAAAGGATATGAACAATTTTCAGAGGAAGAAATTGAAATTATTTCTTTTTAATTTTTTTTAATTTTTATATATAACTTTTTATTGACAAAACCCATGCCAGGGTAATTTTTTTTTACAACATTATCCCTTGCACTTGCTTCTGTTCTGATTTTTCCCCTTCCTCCCTCCACTCCCTCCCCTAGATGGTAAGCAGTCCTATATATGTTAAATATGTTGCAGTACATCCCAGATACAATATATGTTTGCAGAACTGAAGAGTTCTCTTGTTGCACAGGGAGAATTGGATTCAGAAAATAAAAATAACCCAGGAAGAATAACAAAAATGCAAATAGTTTACATTCATTTCCCAGTGTTCTTTCTTTGGGTGTAGCTGCTTCTGTCCATCATTTATCAATTGAAACTGAGTTAGGTTTCTTTGTCAAAGAAATCCACTTCCATCAGAATACATCCTCATACAGTATCGTTGTTGAAGTGTATAATGATTGTCTGGTTCTGCTCATTTCACTTAGCATCAGTTCATGTATGTCTCTGCAAACCTCTCTGTATTCATCCTGTTGGTCTTTTCTTACAAAACAATAATATTCCACAACATTCATATACCACAATTTACCCAGCCATTCTCCAATTGATGGGCATCCATTCAATTTCCAGTTTCTAGCCACTACAAACAGGGCTGACGCAAACATTTTGGCATATACAGGTCCCTTTCCCTTCTTTAGTATTTCTTTGGGATATAAGCCCAGAAGTAACACTGCTGGATCAAAGGGTATGCACAGTTTGATAACTTTTGGGCATAATTCCAGATTGCTCTCCAGAATGGTTGGATTTGTTCATAACTCCACTAACAATGCATCAGTGTCCCAGTTTTCCTGCATCCCCTCCAACATTCATCATTATGTTTTCCTGTCATGTTAGCCAATCTGACAGGTGTGTAGTGGTATCTCAGAATTGTGTTAACTTGCATTTCTCTGATCAATAGTGATTTGGAACACTTTCATATGAGTGGTAATAGTTTCAATTTCATCATCTGAAAATTGTCTATTCATATTCTTTGACCATTTATCATTTGGAGAATGGCTTGATTTCTTATAAATTTGAGTCAGTTCTCTATATATTTTGGAAATGAGGCCTTTACCAGCACCTTTAATTGTGAAGATGTTTTCCAAGTTTGTTACTTCCCATCTAATCTTGTTTGCATTCATTTTGTTTGTACAAAGGCCTTTTAATTTGATATAATCAAAATTTTCTATTCTGTGACCAGTAATGGTCTCTAGTTCATCTTTTGTCACAAATTTCTTTCTCCTCCACAAGTCTGAGAGATAAACTATCCTGTGTTCCTCTAATTTATGTATAATCTCTTTCTTTATGCCTAAGTCATAGACCCATTTCGATCTTATCTTGGTATATGGTGTTAAGTGTGGGTCCATGCCTAATTTCTGCCATACTAATTTCCAGTTATCCCAGCAGTTTTTATCAAATAATGCATTCTTATCCCAAAAGTTAGGATCTTTGGGTTTGTCAAACACTAGATTGCTATAGTTGACTATTCTGTCTTGTGAACCTAACTTATTCCACTGATCAACTGTTTCATTTCTTAGGTAATACCAAATGGTTTTGGTGACTGCTGCTTTATAATATAATTTTAGATCAGGTACAGCTAGGCCACCTTCATTTGATTTTTTTTTTCACTAATTCCCTTGAGATTCTCGACTTTTTATTGTTCCATATGAATATTGTTGTTATTTTTTCTAGATCATTAAAATATTTTCTTGGAAGTCTGATTGGTATAGCACTAAATAAATAAATTAGTTTAGGGAGTATTGTCATATTTATTATTTTCACTTGGGCTATCCAAGAGCACTTAATATTTTTCCAATTATTTAAGTCTGACTTTATTTGTGTGGAAACTTTTTTGTAATTTTGCTCATATAATTCCTGGGTTTCCTTTGGTAGATAGATTTCCAAATATTTTATGCTGTCAACAGTTATTTTGAATGGAATTTCTCCTTGTATCTCTTGCTGTTGGACTTTGTTGGCGATGTGTAAAAATGCTGAGGATTTGTGGGGATTTATTTTGTATCCTGCTACTTTGCTAAAGTTATAAATTATTTCTAATAGCTTTTTAGTAGAATCTCTGGGGTTCTCTAGGTATACCATCATATCATCTGCAAAGAGTGATAGTTTGGTTTCCACATTGCCTACTCTAATTCTTTAATCTCTTTCTCGACTCTTATTGCAGAGGCTAGTCTTTCTAATACAATACTGAATAATAATGGTGATAGTGGGCAACCTTGCTTCACTCCAGATCTTACTGGGAAAGGTTACAGTTTTCCCCATTGCATATGATGCTTACTGATTTAAATATATGCTCCTGACTATTTTAAGGAAATGTCAATTTATTCCTATGCTCTCAAGTGTTTTTATTAGGAATGGATGTTGGATTTTATCAAATGCTTTTTCTGCATCTATTGAGATGATCATATGTTTTTTTGTTTGTTTGGTTATTGATATAGTCAAGTATGCTAATACTTTTTTCTAATATTGAACCAGCCCTGCATTCCTGGTATAAATCCTACTTGGTCATAGTGTATTATCCTGGGGATGATTTTCTGTAATCTTTTTGCTAATGTTTTATTTAAGATTTTAGCATCAATATTCATTAGGGAGATTGGTCTATAATTTTCTTTCTCTATTTTCAGCCTACCTGGTTTAGGTATCAGTACTATGTCTGTGTCATAAAAGGAGTTTGGTAGGACTCCTTCCATCCCTATTTTTTCAAACGGTTTATATAGCATTGGAGTTAATTGATCTTTAAATGTTTGGTAGAATTCACATGTAAATCTATCTGGTCCTGGGGATTTTTTCTTAGGGAGTTGGTTCATAGCTTATTCTATTTCTTTTTCTGAGATGGGATTGTTTAGGATATTTACTTCTTCCTCTGTTAGTTTGGGCAAGCTATATTTTTGGATGTATTCTTCTATTTCATTTAAGTTGTCGAATTTATTGGCATAAAATTAGGCAAAGTAACTCCTCATTATTGCTCTAATTTTCTCTTCTTTAGTGGCAAGTTCTCCCTTTTTGTTTTTAAGACTAACAATTTGATTTTCCTCTTTCCTTTTTTAAATCAGATTTACTAAGGGTTTGTCTATTTTGTTGGTTTTTTCATAGAACCAACTCTTAGTTTTATTAATTAATTCAATAATTTTTTTTTCAATTGTATTGATCTCTCCTTTTATTTTTAGAATTTCAAGTTTAGTGTTTGACTGGGGGTTTTTAATTTGTTCCTTTTCTAGCATTTTTAGTTGCAAGCCTAATTCATTTACCTTCTCTTTCTCTATTTTATGCAAATCTATGCATATCTAGAGATATGAAATTTTCCCTTATTACTGATTTGGCTAAATCCCATACGTTTTGGTATGATTCTCATTATTATCATTTTCTTGGGTGAAGTTATTAATTATGTCTATGATTTGCTGTTTCACCCAATCATTCTTTAGTATGAGATTATTTAGTTTCCAATTATTTTTTGGTCTACTTTCCCCTGGCTTTTTGTTGAATGTAATTTTCATTGCATCGTGGTCTGAAAAGGATGCATTTACTATTTCTGCCTTACTGCATTTGAGTTTGAGGTTTTTATGTCCTAATATAAGGTCAATTTTTGTATAGGTTCCATGAACTGCTGAAAAGAGTGTACTTCTTTCTGTCTCCATTACATTTTCTCCAGAGATCTATCATATCTAATTTTTCTAGTATTCTATTTACTTCTTTGATTTCGTTTTTTTTTTTTATTTTGTCGTTTGATTTATCTAATTTTGAGAGTGCAAGGTTGAGATCTCCCACTATTATAGTTTTGCTGCCTATTTCTTCTTGCAGCTCTCTTAATTTCTCTTTTAAGAATTTAGATGCTACATCACTTGGTGCATAAAAGTTTAATATTGATATTGCTTCATTGTCTATAGAACCCTTTAGCAAGATATAATGCCCTTCCTTATCTCTTTTAATTACATCAATGTTTGCTTTAGATTGATCTGAGATCAGGATGGCTACCCCTGCTTTTTTGACTTCACCTGAGGCATAGTAGATTTTGCTCCAACCTTTTACCTTTAACCTGCATGTATCTCTCTGCTTCATGTGTGTTTCCTGTAAACAATATATTGTAGGATTCTGGCTTTTAATCCATTCTGCTAACTGCTTCCTCTTTATGGGGGAGTTTACCCTGTTCACATTTATGGTTAAAATTACCAATTCTATATTACTTGCCATCTTGTTAACCCCTGTTTATGCTTTTCTCCCTTCTTCCCCCCTTACCCTCCTTCCCAGTATTAAGCTTGTGAGCACCACTTGCTTCTCACAGCCCTCCCTTTTTAATATCCCTCCCCGCCACCTTAGAGTTCCTCTGCCTATATTACCTTTTTCCCTCACAGTTTCCATATTCCCTTCTGTTTAGCTTATTCCTTCCTTTTCACTTTTCCCTTCTCACTTTTCTATGAGGTGGGAGAAGTTTCACCATAAATTGAATATGTCTACAATTTTTCTCTTAAAGCCAATTCTGAAGGCAGTAAGATACTCACTATATCCATCGCCCTTCATTCTTTCTCTCAGATATAATAGGTTTCCTTTGCCTCTTCATGAGATGTAGTACCCCCACTTTGCCCTTTTTCTGGTATAATGTCCTTTCCACAACTAGTGTCTAGAACAAGGTATACATGTATTCTTTATACATTTTTATAGCAGAAATATAGTTCCCAAGATTTATTTTTACCTTTTTAGGTTTCTCTTGAGTTCTATATTTGTAGATCAAACTTTTTGTTTGCTGTTTTTTTTCATCAAAAATAGGTGAAATTCACTTATTTTGTTGAATGCCCATCTTCTTCCCTGGAAAAAGATGCTCATTCTGGCTGGGTAAGTTATTTTTGGTTGCATACCAAGTTCCTTAGCCTTTCAGAATATCATATTCCAGGCCCTTTGATCCTTTAATGTGGATGCTGCTAGATCCTGGTGATCCTTATTGTGGCTCCTCGATACTTGAATTAGGTTTTTCTAGCCACTTGCAGTATTTTTTCCTTCATCTGAGAATTCTGGCATTTGGCCACTATATTTCTTGGTGTTTTGATTTTAGGATCCCTTTCAGTAGGTGATTGATGAATTCTTTCAATATCTATTTTATCCTCTGTTTCTATGACTTCTGGGCAGTTCTTTTTGATAGTTTCCTGGAAAATAGTGTCCAGGCTCTTTTTTTCATCATACTTTTCTGGGAGTCCAATAATTCTCAGATTGTCTCTCCTGGATCTATTTTCCAGGTCTGTTGTTTTTCCAAGAAGGTATTTCACATTCTTTTCCATTGTTTGATTATTTTGGTTTTGCTTGACTGATTCTTCTTGTCATTCAATTCCATTTGTTCGATTCTGATTTTCTTTCTTTTTTTTTTAATTTTTATTTAATAATTACTTTATATTGACACTCGTTTCTGTTCCGATTTTTTTTTCTCTCCCTCCCTCCACCCTCTCCCCTAGATGGCAAGCAGTCCTTTATATGTTGGATATGTTGCAGTATATCCTAGATACAATATATGTTTGCAGAGCCGAACAGTTCTCTTGTTGCATAGGGAGAATTGGATTCAGAAGGTGCAAATAACCCGGGAAGAAAAACAAAAATGCAGATAGTTCACATTCGTTTCCCAGTGTTCTTTCTTTGGGTGTAGCTGCTTTTGTCCATCATTTATCAATTGAAACTCAGGTCTCTTTGTCAAAGAAATCCACTTCCATCAAAATATGTCCTCATACAATATCGTTGTCGAAGTGTATAATGATCTCCTGGTTCTGCTCATTTCACTTAGCATCAGTTCATGTAAGTCTCGCCAGTCCTCTCTGTATTCATCCTGCTGGTCATTTCTTACAGAACAATAATATTCCATAACATTCATATACCACAATTTACCCAGCCATTCTCCAATTGATGGGCATCCATTCATTTTCCAGTTTCTAGCCACTACAAACAGGGCTGCTACAAACATTTTGGCACATACAGGTCCCTTTCCCTTCTTTAGTATTTCTTTGGGATATAAGCCCAATAGAAACTCTGCTGGATCAAAGGGTATGCACAATTTGATAATTTTGGGGGCATAATTCCAGATTGCTCTCCAGAATGGTTGGATTCGTTCACAACTCCACCAACAATGCATTAGTGTCCCAGTTTTCCCGCATCCCCTCCAACATTCATCATTATTTTTTCCTGTCATCTTAGCCAATCTGACAGGTGTGTAGTGGTATCTCAGAGTTGTCTTAATTTGCATTTCTCTGATCAATAATGATTTGGAACACTCTTTCATATGAGTGGTAATAGTTTCAATTTCATCCTCTGAAAATTGTCTGTTCATATCCTTTGACCATTTATCAATTGGAGAATGGCTTGATTTCTTATAAATTTGAGTCAGTTCTCTATATATTTTGGAAATGAGGCCTTTATCAGAACCTTTAACTGTGAAAATGTTTCCCCAGTTTGTTGCTTCCCTTCTAATCTTGTTTGCATTAGTTTTATTTGTACAAAGGCTTTTTAATTTGATGTAATCAAAATTTTCTATTTTGTGATCAGTAATGGTCTCTATTTCTTCTTTGCTCACAAATTTTTTTCTCCTCCACAAGTCTGAGAGATAAACTATTCTATGTTCCTCTAATTTATTTATAATCTCGTTCTTTATGCCTAGGTCATAGACCCATTTTGATCTTATCTTGGTATATGGTGTTAAGTGTGGGTCGATTCTGATTTTCAATGAAGTATTTTCTTCATTCCCTTTTTAAATATATTTTTCTAATTGTCCAATTGAGTTCTTTTGTTCTGTGGAATTTTTTTTTCCATTTTGCCAATTTTATTTTTTAGAGAGCTATTTTCTGTTTCCAGTTGACTAATCCTATTTTTCAAGGATTTGGTTTCTTTATCCACTCTGTCTTTAAACGAGTGTGATGACTTCTCCAGCCTCTCTTGCCAAGCCTTCCTCTCCTTTTCCCATTTTACTTCTAGATCTCTTGTGAGAGCCTTTTTTATTTCTTCTATGAGATTCATCTGTGCTGAGGAACAGATGATCTCCTCCTTTGGGGATTTACCTGTAGACAGTCTGTTTTTAGTCTCCTCAGGGTTTAGAGTCTGTTCTCTATCTGTATAGAAGCTGTCAAGGGTTAAGGTCCTTTTCAATTTTTTGCTCATTTTGTCAGATAAGATTCAAAGACAAACTAGCAAAGAAAAAAAAGAGAAAAAAAAACCCTAAATGGAGTCTGCTTTTATGCAGGGAGGGTCTGTGTGGTGTTACCAAGCTTCCTATACTATTCCGTTGTATAGACTACGGGGGCATCAGCGAGGCACTAGCAGGACTGTGATGTGCCTGCACTTTGAGACTCCGAGAGTGTGCTGAGACACTGTGGGGAAGGAGTGGCCAAGTACTGAGAGACTCCAGCTGTTCCGGGTTGTATCCTTCCCTCCTCCCCTCCCCCAAACCCCAGGTGTTTTTTTAGCTTCTCTGCTGTACTACTGACTTACTGCCAGGCGAATGTATCCAATCCTGTAGCAAAGCTTCCTCCCCCCCCAGAGACAGCGGAGATCACACCCCACCCCTCTCTGGTCTGCTCAGCTGGGAGCTGCCTGCTGGGCTCTTGCTGCTGCCGCCTGCCCTCAGCCTTTGCCTCATATAAAACTGTCCCCGCCCTCAATCAAAAACAGACCTTTCCTGGTGAATCTCAAGGATGTCTTCTCTTGGTAACTATTTGTGTTTTTTTTTTTTTTTTCTGTAAATCATTAATTCAGAGGCTTGTAATGAAATGGATTCTGAGACAAAACACGGAGCTTACACAGCTGTGTGCCTCCTCTCCACCATCTTGTCCGGAAGTCCCAAATTGAAACTATTTCTAGCCACACGAAAAAGTGCTTCAAATCACTACTGATCAGAGAAATGCAAATTAAGACAACTCTGAGATACAACTGCATACTTGTCAAATTGGCTAAGATGACTGTAAAAGACAATAACGAATGTTGGAGTGGATGTGGGAAAACCAGGACACTGATATGTTGTTGGTGGAACTGTGAATGAATCCAACCATTCTGGAAAGCCATTTGGAACAATGCTCAAAAAGTGTTAAAACTGGGCATACCCTTTGACCCAGCAGTGTTACTACTGGGCTCATATTCCAAAGAAATCTTAAAGGAGTAAAAGGGATCAACACTGGCAAAAATATTTGTGGCAGCCCTTTTTGTAATGTCTAGAAACTGGAAACTGAATGGATACCCATCAATTCGAGAATGCCTAGTACATGAATGTCATGGAATATTATTGTTCCATAAAAAATGAACAACAGGCTGATCTCAGAGAAGACTGAAAAGACTTACATGAATTGATGGTAAGTGGAATGAGCAGAATCAGGAGATCATTGTACACAGCAACAAGAAGACTATATGATGGTCAATTCTGATGGATGTGCCTGTCATCAACAACAAGATGATTTAAACCAGTTCCCATTGTTCAGTAATGAAGAGAGCCAGCTATACCCAGAGAGAGGACTATGGGAACTGAGTGTGGACCATAATATAGCATTTTGATTCTTTTTGTTATTGTTTGCTTGCATTTTTGTTTTCCTTCTAGGTTTTTTTTTCCTTTCTACATCTGATTTTTCTTGTGCAGCAAGATAATTGTATAAATTTGTATATATTTATTGGATTTCACATATGTTTTAATATATTTAACATGTATTGGATTACGTGACATCTAGGGGAGAGGGGTGGCAGGAAAGAGGGGAAATTTGGAATAGAAGGTTTTGCAAGGGTCAATGTTGAAAAATTGTCATGTTTTGTAAATAAAAAGCTATCATAAAAAAGAGGGAAAAAAAGAAAATAAAATTAGAATTTGATAAAGGGAAGCCAATGAAGCTCTAAGAGACAAAGAAATAACAAAACAAAATATAAAGAATGAAAGAATAGAAAAGAATGTGAAACATAAGAAGAACAACAGATCTGGAAAGCAGACCAAAATGAGCAAATATGAGAATAATTGGACTACCTGAATTCTGTGATCAAAAAAAGAACCTTGACAGTATAATGCAAGAAATAATCAAGAAAACTGTCTTGGAGTGATAGAATATTAGGGGAAAGTAGAAATAGAAAAAATATATATCAATCACCACCTTTAAAAGATGCTTTCTCGAAAACATATAGGAATATTATTGCACAATTTCAAAATCCTCAGATCAAAGAGAAAATTTTGCAAGAAGCAAGGGAAAAAAATTCAAATATCTTGGAATTATACTTACACTTGTATGCGACTTAATGATAGCCACAAAAAAAAAAAAAAAGTAACTCCTGAAATCATATATAATGGCAATCAAGAGAACTAGGCCTCAGTCAAAAGTATCATTATTCATAATATTTAATGAAAAAAGGCATTCAATAAACTTGCAGCTATTCAGGACTTTCTTTCTTTCTTTCTTTTTTTAATAGCTTTTTATTTACAAGTTATATACATGGGTAATTTTACAGCATTGACAATTGCCAAAACTTTTGTTCCAATTTTTCCCCTCTTCCCCCCACCCCATCCCCTAGACAGCAGGATGACCAATACATGTTAAATATGTTAAAGTATAAATTAAATAAAAATTAAGTATATATGTCCAAACCATTATTTTGCTGTATAAAAAGAATCAGACTCTGAGATAGTGTACAATTAGCCTGTGAAGGAAATAAAAAATGCAGGCAGACAAAAATTTAGGGGTTGGGAATTCTATGTAATGGTTTTTAGTCATCTCCAGAGTTCTTTCTCTGGGTGTAGCTGATTCAGTTCATTACTGCTCTATTGGAGCTGATTTGGTTCATCTCATTGCTGAAGATGGCCAGTTCCATCAGAACTGATCATCACATAGTACTGTTGTTGAAGTATATAATGATCTCCTGTTCCTGCTCATTTCACTCATCATCAGTTTGTGTAAGTGTCTCCAGGCATTTCTGAAATCATCCTGTTGGTCATTTCTTTCAGAACAATAATATTCCATAATGTTCATATACCACAATTTATTCAGCTATTCTCCAATTGATGGGCATCCATTTAATTTCCAGTTTCTAGACACTACAAAGAGAGCTACCACAAACATTTTTGCACATACATGTCCCTTTCCAACTTCTTTAAGTTCTCTTTGGGATATAAGCCCAGTACAAATACTGCTGGATCAAAGGGTATGCACAGTTGGATAACTTTTTGAGCATTGTTCCAAATTGATCTCCAGAATGGTTGGATGTATTCACAGTTCCATCAACAATGTATTAGTGCCCCTGTTTTCCCACATCCCCTCCATTATACCGCATTATCTTTCCCTGTCATTCTAGCCAATCTGACAGGTGTGTAATGGTATCTCAAATTCTTAATTTGAATTTCTCTGATTAATAATGACTTGGAGTATCTTTTCATATGGCTAGAAATAGTTTCAATTTCTTCCACAGTCTGAGAGGTAAACTATCCTGTGTTCCTCTAATTTGTTTATAATTTCATTCTTTATGCTTAGGTCATGAACCCATTTTGACCTTATTTTGATGTACAGTATTAAGTGTGGGTCAATGCCTAGTTTCTGCTGTACTAGTTTCCAATTTTCCCAGTAACTTTTGTCAAACAGTGAGTTCTTGTCCCAAAAACTGGAGTCTTTGAATTCGTCAAACACTAGAATATTAAAGTTATTGACTGTTTTGTCTTTTGAACCTAACCTATTGCACTAGTCTATTTCTTAGCCAATACCAAATGATTTTGTTAATTGCTGCTTTATAATATAATTTTAGATCTGGTACAGCTAGGCCACCTTCATCTGATTTATTTTTTCATTATTTCCCTTGAAATTCTTGACCTTTTGTTTTTCTATATGAACTTTGTTGTTCTCTCTTCTAGATCATTAAAATAGTTTTTTTTCTTTTTTTTGTGATTCTAATTGGTATAATGCTAAATAAATAGATTAGTTTAAGTAGTATTGTCATCTTTATTATATTTGATTGCCCTATCCAAGAGCATTTAATATTTTTCCATTCGGTTAGATCTAACTTTAATTGTGTGAAAAGTGTTTTGTAGTTTTGCTCATATGGTTCCTGATTTTCCCTGGGCAGATAGATTCTTAAACATTTTATACTGTTGATAATTACTTTAAATGGAATTTCTCTTTGTAATTCTAACTGTTGGATTTTGTTAGTTATATATAAGAATGCTGATGACTTGTGTGGGTTTATTTTGTATCCTGCAACTTTACTAAAGATGTGGGTTATTTCTGATAGCTTTTTAGTAGAATCTCTGGGATTCTCAAAGTATACCATCATATCATCAGCAAAGAAGGATTTGTTTTCTTCAATACCTACCTAAAGACTTTAATCTCTTTCTTGACTCTTATTGCCAACGCTAGCATTTCTAATGCAATATTGAATAATAATGGTGATAGGGGGACAACCTTGTTTCACTCCTGATCTTAATGGGAATGGTTCCAGTTTATCCCCATTAAATATGATGCTTACTGATGGTTTTAAGTAGATGCTACTGATTATTTAATGGAAAAGTCCATTTATTCCTATACTCTCAAGTGTTTTTAATAGGAATGGACGTTGGATTTTATCAAATGCTTTTTCTGCATCTATTGAGATGATCATATGGTTTTAGTTAAAATGGTTATTAATATGGTCAATTATACTGATAGTTTTCCTAATATTGAAGCAGCCCTGCATTGCTGGTATAAATCCTACTTGATCATGGGGTATTATCCTGGCAATGGTTTTCTGTACTCCTTTTGCTAATATCTTATTTAAGATTTTAGCATCAATATTCATTAGGGAGATTGGTCTATAATTTTCTTTCTCTGTTTTCAACCTACCTGGTTTAAGTATCAGTACCATGTCTGTGTTATAAAAGGAATTTGGTAGGACTCCTTCATTCCCTATTTTTTCAAATAGTTTATATAGCATTGGAGCTAATGGTTCTTTAAATGTTGGGTAGAATTCACATGTAAATCCATCTGCTCCTGGGGATTTTTTCTTAGGAAGTTGACTTATAGGTTCTATTTCTTTTATTTTCTTTTTTGTTTATGGGACTATTTAAGCAATTTACTTTCTCCTCTGTTAATCTGGGAAGCCTATATTTTTGAAGGTAGTCATCCATTTCACTTAGGTTATCAAAGTTATTGGCATAAAGTTAGGCAAAGTAACTCCTTATTATTTCTCTAATTTCCTCTTTATTGGTTGAAAATTCTCCCTTTTCATTTTTAAGACTACTAATTTGATTTTCCTCTTTCCTTTTTCTAATCAGATTTACCAAAGGCTTATCTATTTTATCATTTTTTTCATAAAACCAATTCTTAGTTTTTTTTTTTTTTTAATTAGTTCAATAGTTATTTTTTTTTTTTACTTTCAATATTATTAATTTTTCCTTTTAATTTTAGAATTTCAACTTTAGTAATTGATTGGGTTTTTTTAATTTGGTCTTTTTTCTAGCTTTTTAAGTTGCAAGCCCAATTCATTGATCATCTCTTTCTATATTTTATTCAAGTAAGCCTCTAAGGATATAACGTTTCCCCTCATTACTGCTTTGGCTGCATCCCACAAATTTTTGTGTGATGTCTCATCATTGTCATTATCTTGAGTGAAATTATTAATTGTATCTATAATTTGCTGTTACACCCAATCAGTCTTTAAGATGAGATTATTTAGTTTCCAATTACTTTTTGGTCTATTTACACCTAACTTTTTGTTGAAAATAGTTTTTATTGCATCATGATCTGAAAAGAAAGCATTTACTATTTCTGCTTTCCTGCATTTAATTTTGAGGTCTTTATGTCATACTATATGGTCAATTTTTGCATAATTTCCATGAACTGCTGAGAAGAAAATATACTCCTTTCTGTCACCATTTAATTTTCTCCAAAGATCTATCATAACTAATTTTTTCTAATATTATATTTACCTGTTTAATTTCTTTTGTATTTGTTTTGTAGTTTGATTTGTCTAAATCTGAGATTGCAAGATTGAGATCTCCCACTATTATTGTTTTCTTGTCTATTTCTTTTTGCAAGTCTCTTAACTTTTTCTTTAGGAAGTTAGATGCTATACCACTTGGTGCATATATGTTTAGTATTGATATCGCTTCATTGTCTATGCTACCTTTTAGCAAGATATAGTTTCCTTCTTTATCTCTTTTAATTAGATCAATTTTTGCTTTTGCTTGATCTGAGATAAGGATGGCTACCTCTACTTTTTTGACTTCACCTGAAGCTTATTAGATTTTGCTCCAGCCTTTTACCTTTACTCTGTATGTATCTCCCTGTTTTAAATATGTTTCTTGTAAACAATATATTGTAGGGTTCTGACTTTTGATACAGTCTGCTATCCGCCTCCACTTTATGGGAGAGTTCATCCCATTCACATTGATGGTTAAAATTACTAATTCTGTATTTCCTGCCATCTTATTATCCCCAGATTATGCTTTTCTTTTTCTTACCCTCCCCACCCTCTTTCCCAGTTTTAAACTTATGTGCCCCACTTGTATCACACTGCTCACCCTCTTTAGGATCCCTCCCTTCCCCCTGTGAATCTCTTCCCCTTTCTTGTACCCTTCACTTATTACTCTTTTCCTTTTCCCTTTTCATCTCCCTCTTTTTAATGAGGTGAGAGAAGATTTTCTGTAAAACAAATATGTCAATTATTTTCTCTTTGAGCCAACTCTGATGAGAGTAAGATTCACACAATGTTCCTCCCCCTCTCTAAATTCTCTCAGATATGATGTTTTCTTTGCCTCTTCGTGGGATGGTTTCCCTCTTTTTATCCCCCCTTTTCTCCTTTTCTGACAATATCCCCTTTCTATTTCTACTTCCCTTTTTTATGTTATTTCAGTAAAATAGAATTATACATGTAGTCTTTTTGTATATCCACAACAGAAATACAATTCTCAAGAGTACCTTTTACCTTTTCTGCTTCTCTTGAGTTCTATGGTTGGAGATCAAATTTTTGGTTTAATTCTGTTTTTTTCCTTAGAAATAAATGGAATTCATCTGTTCCATTAAATGACATCTTCTTCCCTGGAAGAAAATGCTCGGCTTGGTTGGTACTTTATTCTTGCCTGCATTCCAAGTTCTCTTGTCATTTGGAATATCAGATTCCCCATCCTTTGATCTTTTAATGTGGAGGCAGCCAGATCTTGGTTGATCCTTATTGTGGCACCTTGGTATTTTAATTGTTTTTTTTTTCTGGCTGCTTGTAATATTTTTTTTTTTTCCTTAACTTGAGAGTTTTGAAATTTACCCATAATATTCCTTGGAATTTTTATTTTAGGGTCTTTTTCAGAAGGTGTTAGATGAATCCTTCAATGCTTATTTTACCTTCTGATTCTATTACCTCTGGCCAGTTCTCTTTGATGTTTTTTTGTAAAAGAGTACCTAGGCTCTTTTTTTTCCTCATAATTTTCAGAAAGTCCAATAATCCTCAAATTATCTCTCCTAGCTCTATTTTCCAGGTCTGTCATTTTTCCAAGTAGATATTTGATGCTTTTCAGTAATTTTTCATTTTTTGTTTTGGTCTTGATTGACTGATTGTTGATGTCTCAATAAATCATTGCTTTCTATTTGTTCAGTTCTTTTTTTTAAATGAGTTATTTTCTTCATTAGCTTTTTTTACTTCTTTTTGTATACGCCCAATTGAGTTTTAAAATGAGTTGTTTTGCTTTATGGAATTTTTTTCCATTTCACTAATTTTTTTTAATGAATTATTTTCTTTTTCTAATTCACAAATTCTACTTTCTTGTGAATTCTTTATCTTTTCCAATTCACAAATCCTACTTTCCCGGGATTTTTTTTTTTTTTTAATCTTTTCCAATTCACAAATTCTGTTTTCCTGCAGTTCCTGGGAATTTTTTACCTTTTCCAATTCATATTTTAGGAAGTTGTTACTTTCTTGCAAAGCTTCTCTTTCCTTCCCCCATTTTTCTTTTGAACTCTCTTTTGAGATTGTTAATGGTCTCTTCTAGGAGAGCATTATGTATAGAGGGTCAGGTAATATTCCCCTTTGGGGTATTGTCTGGAGACTGCTGTTAGTGTCCTTGAGGTTGCAAACCTGCTCTTTTTCTGTATAGAAGCTATCGATTGTCCTTTTGATTTTTTTTATTCATTTTTAATGCCTTTAGGATCTGCCTTCAGGATAAGGGGGTTACCAGCTTCTTCTGCAAAGCAGGGAAAGATATAAAATAGGTAGAGAGCAGTGAGGTATGGGAGTGCTCTGGGCAAAAGTTCTCCACCCTCCCCAAACGGAAGTGATTCAGCATGGCCGAGCTACGAAAGTGCCCAGTGGAGAACCCCACTGTGTGTATTAACGACAGCCCTAAGGCTAGAAACTAAGCAGTGAAAGTGTCACCACCCCAGGCCAAAGCCCCTGGTGGGGCTGTGGATATTAGCAGCTGACCAGCAAATGGCCCCTCTCAGACTGGAAGTGTCTCTGCCCCATAAGCAAGTCACACTGCGGCAGTTCTATTGTCCCATGCCAAGTCCTCCACTGTGCAGATTAGAGGCTGCCCAGGGCTGTGCCCCCTTGCTGTGCAAGTTCGTAACAGCCCCAAGGAAAAGCCCTGTACTGTGGGTTGGGGCTGCACAGTTGTGCTGTGATCTATGCTGAGTCACTTCCTGTTTTGGGTGGGTAAAGCCAGATCCTGTTAGGTTCTGGCGTTTTTTAGAGTGACTTTGATTTCTCTGCTGATCTACTGTTTTGCAGAGCTAGCAGTCTATGCCAGTGTCGTCTCTGTAATTTTCTCCCGCCTGATCTGCATGATTTGCTAGTCTCTAGTTCTCTCCCTGCTTGCACTGATCTTCTACCTGGCCCCTCAGGACAAATATTTTCTGATGAAATTGCAGATTATCTTTGGCTGGTGAGTTGTTGTACTTCTAGTCTTCATGGGTTTTACCAATGAAGCACTAGTTTTGAGGCTGAATTTAATAATTGGTTGTGAGGGTAAGAGAGAGCTTAGAAAGTCATGTGTGCCTTCTCTGCCATCTTGGCTCTGCCCCTCTTTATTATTTCTTTTGCTCTCCTACCGGGGGTTTTCTCTTTCTTATCTTGTGATGGGATGGCTCATCTTCTGGAGGTTTTTAATAAACAACTTTTCTGCCTTCTACTGTGTGATCTCTGAGTCGTCATTTGGGGTAAGGGTCTTCTTCATCCCTCATAGGAGGAGACAGGAATATTATCATTTTTTTGAAATATCAGTATGACAGATGAAGGTAATTAGAACAAAGAACTAAGTGGTAGATGGAAGAGAAGATTCTCTGAGCTGGATAGGGAAAATGAAAAAAAATGGAAAAATTGAATAAAATAAGAAAGATACTAGGTATGTGAAGAGCAGGTAGCTAGCATTTCTGAGGTGCATGGCAAAATTGGGGAATAGATTGCTTCACATCAAGTAGATGAAGGACTAATTATAAAGGGACATGAAATACTAAGAAGCTGTTGTGTTAGATAGGATTAAATGGGGATAAACAAAATAGGGATAAGATTCTCTTAAGGAAATTGATTTATATGAGGAAGAATAAATTAACCTTTAATATTAATGGACTGAACTATCACATGAAACAAACAAACAAAAAAAGCTTGCAAAATTGATTACAAAAATAATAGTATGCTACATATGTGAAGCATATTTTAAAGACTAAAGTTAAATTTGAAATGTGAGAGTGGAGGAGAATTTATTTACCTAATTTCCCCTGTACTCCATATCTCTAAAGCAAGAATTTAGATAAGACACTAATTAACATAGATACTACCAACTGAGACAAACAGGGAAGCATCGTGCCATAGAAAAGTATAGTGTATAATGAAACAATAATAATTTTAGGTACAGTATTGGTATTAAATGGATGAAATGATGGACCCACCAAATACTTGGAGAAAAAGCTAAATGAATTAATAAATAGAGATATATACATAGATATAGAGGCAGAAGGGTATAAAATTTTAAGTGATTTCAGTTATAAAACTAATAAATGAAAAAGGAAATAAATTATGAATAAAATCAAATTGTCAGAAAAATAGATATACCATTTTTATTCTTGCAGAGTAGAATTCTTCAGTAATGTATTTATTCTTCAAGATTTCACAACAGGTTTATAAAAATTGACGATGTGCTCAGGTTTTAAAAAAAAAGTAAATGAATGAAGAAAGATAAAGATTAAACTTATTACTGACCATAATAAATGGTCAATTTATTGCACCATAAATAAATAAGGGAATTAATAAGGGAATATGAAGAAAATGCACATATTTGAATGGAAACTAAATAGCATAATGATAAATAATGGGTCACTAAAAGAGAAATAATAGAAACAATAAATATGTGTAATAGCAAGAGCTTTTAAAAACGAAGGACACACAAAATCAGAAGCAAAAGTCTTCTATCTCAATAAATAAAACAAAGCTTATTTTAAAAAGAGTAGTACAATTAAAGTATTACTGTTTGATAAAAAAAAAATTGAAAAGAGTATTACACCAAATTACCTAGATTGAAAATGAAAATGGCAAATTCACAATGAATGCTGAAGAAAAAGTCAGTTTGCCTACACTAATGTAACAAATCATGCTGAATATTTTTTTAATTGGATCAAAATATGTAAAATTATGAAGTATTTGAATGAACAGAATAGGAAATAAAAAATATAAATCTATCTCAGGAAATAATTGTATAAGTTTTTTTCTTCCTGTAATCACATATATTAAACATAGAAAAGTTACAAAGAAAGCACTTTAATAAGAATAAGAAAAATTAACATTTATATAGTACTTTAGGTGCACTATGGATATTATCTCATTTCATCATCACATGAACCTTAGGAGATACATATTATTATGCTCATTTTACAAAAGAAAACCTAGGCAAAATGTGCTCAAGTGATTTGCCCAGATATAGCATGTAGGTGATGCAGTGAACAGAACACTGGGTCTGGAGTTAGGAAGACCTGAATTCAAATCCAGCACCTAGACACCAACTAATTGTTAGATCCTGCAAAAGTGATTTGTCCCTGTTTGCCTCAGTTTCCTCATCTGAAAAAAATAAGCTAGAGAAGGAAATGGTAGACTATTTCATTATTTTTGCTAAGAAAACCACAAATGAAGAGAGAGTTAGACAATAAACATTTGAGATGGCATTCATACTCAGATCTTACTGACACCAAGTCCAGAACTCTGTAACTACTATGTCATTTAGCAGTTGTTTTAAATCTCCTCTCACTTTTCTTTTTGTTAAAATTTATGTACTTAAAACTTAAATACTAATTCTGTAAAAGAAAAGAAATAAGAAAAATAAACTACCATGTGCAAAGCAAAACATGAGATGATTCAAAATGTGAAACAAAAAATGTCCATTTTAGGACAATCTGTACAATACTAAACATTGTGTTCAGTGTTGTTCACCTTTTCTTTGTTTTCTTATAGGTTTTAATTTGTTACCTTGTCCAAAGAATAAAAAATCCTTTGCACTTTTTACTTTATTCATTTTTTCCTTCCCTTCCCACCCCATTGCCTCCCAAAACACTACAATTATGTGCATAAATACTCATATACATATACATACATAATATACACATATACATCAAAATCTATAGTCTTACATATATATACATGCATATATACATCTGTACACATCTACAAAAGACCATGTTATGCTTGTTTGTCCTGTTTCTTTAAAGATATATATATATGTATATCCTTCATATCTTTCCATATTCCAAGTCTTCCCATATGTTTCTAAATCTAGCAATTCAACATTTCTTACAACGCAGCAATATTCCATCCTTCTACTATCTGTTTTTAAAATTTTATTTTAATCTAAAATATTATTGATTAATATGGCTGACATATAATGATAATGTAGTTTTCTTATTTTCTTTTTTGATTAAATCTTTTTTTTTGGTTTGTTTTCACTTTTTCTGAGATCAATGGTCACTACCACTGTTTTTTTTTCCTAATAAATTCTACTCCTAATCATTATTATGTTTGCATGTATTTCTTATTCTCTACCCCTGCTATGTTCTTTGCTTAATTTTTATCTGTCACTTTGTTATACTATTGCTTAACATACTACCTCCCTATCACAAGTCTTTTCTTACCTTCTACCCCCACTTTTTCCCTCCCTCCCACCATACTTACATCCTATATCTGATATTTTTTTATGAATTTTTCCAATTATGCCAACTTGACTACTATTCTGTCTCAAGTTCTGTTTATTTTTATCTCTTTACCTTCTCCCTGAAATATTTTTTTTGTTTTGTTTTGTTTGTGGGAGAGATCTGAAGAGCTTGGAATTTCCTGACCTATTCCATCATCTTAATAACTCCCTCTTGAATAAATTTTAAATGAATTCTTAAAAAAAAAAAAAGAATCAAGGTTCACATGGCCTTGTTAATGAATACAAACAATACTTAAAGAACAAATGCACTCAATTCTACAATAACTATTGTAAAAGTATAAAAAAGTCTTCATGAAATTTATTCTATGAGATGTATATGGCCCTGGTATCAAACCAGAAAAGAAAAAAAAAAAAACTGAGGATGAAAACTTTTAGAAAATTTTCATTAATCAATATGGATATATATTTTTTTAAAGTAGACTTTTTTATTTTAATCCATGTAGGGAATTTCTGATGAAATTTTCTATGAATGCAAATTGGCTCCTTTGAAATATACAGATTTGCCTAAGGCTTTGAGAAGTTAAATTACTTGCTATATATTACATAGAATATATAAAGGAAGGTGATGAACCTTCTCAATATAAATTTCATGAATAAATTATTAGAGTAAACATATTGTTTTAATTTACCTGTTTTCAGTCATATCTGACTTTTCATGTCCCCATATAGAGTTTTCTTGGCAAAGATACTGGAGTGGTTTGCCATTTCCTTCTCTATTTCATTTTACAGATGAGGAAACTGAGGAAAATATGGTTAATCAATTTGCCATGGGTTAAACAGCTTGATAGTGTTTAAGGCCAGATCTGAACTCAGGAATAAAAGATTTCCTCATTGCCAGCCCAACACTCTATCCATTGAACTATCTAGCAATAGTAATATATGAAAACAAATGAAAAACACACTAAGATCATGTTGGATTTATATCAGAATGTAATATGTTTTGCAATTACAAAAAGAATTGTCATTACCTTAATTAAAATAAATATTATATGATTATATCAAGATAGAAAAATACAGTCTAATATAAAAATTTGTGGAAAAGATGCTAAAATCCACAAATATTAAATAACTTTTTCCTTTCCATGAGGGTGTGGTCTGGGTCTAGATCCTGATTTCTATATTAACTATAAATATAATCACTCTTTGTACCTCATTTTTCTAATCGGTATAATGTCTGTTATAATACATAATGTTTAACATATTTATAATTCTCAAACTGAAACCCTAATTAGAAATGTATTTCACTTTGTTTTATGAAAGTTTGTGCACCTTAATGCTAATTGACTCAGAATAAAAAACATTATTCTAAAACCAAACATTAGCATTGTATATCATGGCACCATATTGCTTTTTCAATAACATTAAGTATGAATTAAGAAAGCCTTCATTCTTCACTTTCATTTGGCATATTTCCAGACATCCTAAATATGATGAGACATGAAAAATGAATCTAGAAAACAGAGAAAACAATATAATGTCAATTTGCAAATTACAACTTGCTTCACCCAATAAACATTTATTAAGCACCTAGTATGTAACAATTATTATTAGAAGGGCATGTATCATTTTATAGCTTCCACAAAATAACAGGATGCAAAATGCATCAGAGTAATTGTAAAATGCCACTGAAATTTAAAAAAAAAGGGAAAAGAATTTCGTTCAAAATATTGAAGAAATACATAAATCTCTAAGATTAAATTAACAAAGATACACACATAATTTACATAAATAAAATAATATTTAAAAAATAAATTACTTTTTATGTGTAATATAAATAAATATAATAAATTTAAATAAATAATTTTAAAATTAAACACAAATTAATACTTTAGAGATTTAAAATCCAAAGCTAAATTGCAGAGCAGCTAGTTGGTTCAGGGGATAGAGCATCAGCCCTGAAGTCAGGAGGACCTGAATTCAAATTTGGTCTCAGACACTTAACACTTCCTAGCTGTGTGACCCTGGGCAATTCATTTAACCCCAATTACCTCAGGGGGAAAAAAAAGCATTAAAGAAAAAAAGAAAATAATGTGCATTAAATTTCTCTTATAAAATTGTAATGTCTGGGATAGCTCTCTGGAGGTCCTCCAAATGGGCCTTGGTTTCAGCAGAATAATCACCACAAGAATAGTTAGGAATAATGTCCATAGTCTTTATTATCTCCTTCACAGTCTGTATCCTTCCCCTGGGACCAGGATAGCTTTCTGGGGGACCTTCAGATGGAACTACTCTCAGTGGAGTAGTGAAGGGGGACAGGCCAGCCACCATGAGGATCTCTGTCTTTAAGTCTCTTTAAGTCCTCCTCTAGGTCTGATTCTGACCTCTTAAATACTCTATTATAATTAAAGCCATTCATCATACTGAGTACAAGCCAATCATTATATCACTAGGAAACCATTATTTTTTGTAAGATTAAATCAATCACATTGAACTAGAGAACTGTTAATTACCATGCTAAACTAGATAACTATTGTCTTATCAATTCCACTGAGTTAACACCTTGTTGTAAGAATCCTTCCCTCAAGTTATATTTCTCCCAAGTTCTGGCCCATTACATAAAATAATTTGAGGGTATAATACAAAAATATAACAGCTAGAGTCATTCATAAACAATTAATAAATGGAATAAACAAAATATTTTCTTAATTATTTTTTTAAAAAACAATAGAGTATTCTGATCTCAGATCAAGCTAAAGCAAAAATTGATTTAATTAAAAGAGATAAGGAAGGGCACTATATCTTACTAAAGGGTAGCATGGATAATGAAGCAATATCTATATTAAACATATATGCACCAAGTGGTGTAGCATCTGAATTCTTAAAAGAGAAATTAAGAGACCTGCAAGAAGAAATAGACAGCAAAACTATAATAGTGGGAGATCTTAACCTTGCACTCTCAGAATTAGATAAATCAAACCACAAAATAAATAAGAAAGAAGTCAAAGAGGTAAATAGAATGCTAGAAAAATTAGATATGATAGATCTCTGGAGAAAATGTAATGGAGACAGAAAGGCGTACACTCTCTTTTCAGCAGTTTATGGAACCTATACAAAAATTGACAATATATTAGGACATAAAACCTCAAATTCAAATGCAGCAAGGCAGAAATAGTAAATGCATCCTTTTCAGACCACGATGCAATGAAAATTACATTCAACAAAAAGCCAAGGGAAAGTAGATAAAAAAATAATTGAAAACTAAATAATCTCATACTAAAGAATGATTGGGTGAAACAGCAAATCATAGACATAATTAATAACTTCACCCAAGAAAACGATAATAATGAGACATCATATCAAAATGTATGGGATGCAGCCAAAGTGGTAATAAGGAGAAATTTCATAAACAGGTGCTGACATCAAGAATCAGTCAAACAAATTTAAAAAATGAAAAAAATGGAAGAAAATATAAAATATCTCATTGGAAAATATATCTGACTGGAAAAATAGATTGAGGAGAAACAATTTTAAAATGATTGTCTTTTTGAAAGCCATGATCAAAACAAGATCTTGAATAGCATTCTTCCAGAAATTATCAAGGAAAACCAACTCTGACATACAAAAACCTGAGAGAGAAATAGCCATTGAAAGAATCCATTGATCACCACCAGGAAGAGATCCCACAAGGAAAACCTCAAGGAATATTGTGGCAAAACACTATGATCTCAAAAAAAAAATACAGTTTAAATATTAAGGAACGATAATATGGATTACCCAGGATCTGGCAGCATCTACAATAAAGGAATGAAAGGGCTAGAATACCATATTATGGAAGGCAAAAACCCTGGGGATATAACCAAGAAATGCCCACTCAGGTAGACTCAGCATCATCTGTCAGGAGAGGAGATAGACTTCAATAATGTTAGAGACTTTCAATCATTTGTATTAAAAAATGGAATTAAACAGAAAATTTGATCTTCAGACATAGGGCTCAAGAAAAGCAAAGAAAGGTAAAGAGGGAAAATATATATTATTTAAAGGTAAAAATATTTATATGCCTAGATGGGAAAATGATATCTGTAACTCTTAAGAATTGTATCTATTAATGGGGAAATTAGAAAGGGCATACGTGGATGAAGGGTGTGATTATGAATGGACTCTGATGTAATGATAGCAAAGAAAAAGACATTAAGGGGTAAGAAAACTCTTAGTTTTATTCATTTGTTCATTAGAAATTCTAATTTCTGTTCATTAGAAATTCTCAAAAGAGAGATTAATAACATTAATAATATTGAAGCTCAGAAAATATTGAAGCAGATCTTACAATCTAACCAAAATGGATCAATATTTACAAAAATATAAATTTTCAAGATTAACAAGAGGAAATAAATTATTTAAATAATCCCACTTTAGAAAAAGAATCTGGCCAAGCCATTAATGAATTGCCAAAGAAAAAATCTCCAGGGCCAGATAGCCTTACATGTGAATTCTAAAAAGCATTTAAATAGCAATTAATTCAAATACTATGTAAACTATTTGGAAAAACAGGTAGAAGAGTAGTCCCACCAAATCCCTTCTATGACACGAATGTCGTACTGATATCTATATCAGAAAAAGCCAAAACAATGAAAAAAAAGTACAGATTGATCACCCTAGTGAATATTGTTGCAAAAATTTTAAATAAAATAGCAAAGAGATTACAATAATTTATAAGCAGGATAGTATGCTATGACGAAGAATTTATATTAGTTCTACAGGGCTGTTTCAATATCAGAAAAAACTATCCCATAATTCACCATATCAATTAAAAAATAGAAATCAAATAATATTCTCAATAGATGCAAACAGAGCTGTTGACAAAGTACAATACTCATTCCTATTAAAAACACTAGAGAACATATTAATAAAGGAAACTTTCTTTAAAATAATAAGCAGTATCTATCTAAAACCAATAGCAAGCATTATTTGTAATGGAGGAAAACTGTATACTTTCCCAATATGTTCAGGGGTGAAATGAGGATGCTAATTATCACTACTATTATTCAATATTGGACTAGGAATGTTGGCTTTAGTAATAATAATAATAATAATAATATTAAAAGAAATCAAAGGTATTAGAATAGGCAGTGTAGAGATAAAATTATCTCTCTACAGAAGATAATAAACTTAGATAACCATAGAAAATCATTCAAAAATCTACTTGAACCACTTAACAGCTTTAGCAAAGTTGTAGGATATAAAACAAACCCACACAAATCAAGATTTCTTTATATTACTGACTAAAGTTCAGCAGAAAGAGATCAAAATAAGTAATCCTATTTAAAATAACTATAAACAAACAAACAAAAATTGGAATGTCTACCTGCCAAGACAAACCCAAGAACTGTATGAGCACAAATACAAATCACTTCCTACCCAAATAAAATCAGATCTAAACAACTGGAAAAATATCAATTGCTCATAGGTGGATCGAGCTAATATAATAAAAATGACAATTGTATCTAAATTGATCTCTTGTTCAGTGCAATGCCAACAAACTACCAAAAATTATTTTATAGAGTTAGACAAAATAATAACAAAATTCATCTGGAAGAACAAAAGGGCAAAAATATCAAGGGAATTAATGGGGGGAAAAAAGGGATGGTGACCTAGTAGTATCAAAGTTAAAAATATATTATAAACCAGCAGTCATCAAAACCATTTGATATTGGCTGAGAAATAGAGTGGTAGATCAGTGGAATAAGTTAGAGAAACATGATACAATAATCAATGACATTAGTTACCTTATATTTTATAAATTCCCTAACTTGAGCTTCTTGCATAAGAACTCACTATTTCACAAATATTAATGGAAAAACCAGAAAATAATGTCAGAAATTCTGCATAGACCTACATCTTACACCCGAAACCAAAATTAAGTCAAAATGGGCAGATGATTTGGATGTAAAGGGTTATACCATAAGCAAATTAATAGAGCAATGAGTAGTTTACTTATCAGACCTTTGGAAAAGGAGGGAATTTATGACCAAACAAGAATTAGCTAACATTATGAAATGCAAAATGGACAACTTTGATTATTTAAATTAAAAAAAAGTTTTTGCACAAAGGTAAAACAAGATTAAAAGGAAAGTACAAAGATGGGGAAAGTTTTTTATAGCCAATATTTCTGATAAAGGTCTAATTTCTAAAATATATGAGGGGAGGATTCTGGGAATATGGTTGACTAGGTTGGTAAAATGAAAACTTTCTATATTTCCCACACAAATAGAATAAATGTGTGCCTCAGGGCAAATGTAGAGTGGTGAAAAATCAAGGAGACTAGGAGCAGAACAGGGTCCTCTAGGTACAATCCAAGAAGATCTGAAGATCTTGAGCCAAGGATTAACCCCTGTGACTATGAACACCTCTGAGTTAGCTCTACAGAAACATCAAGTAGGGAGGCCTGGGAATAGGTTTGGCTAGAGCCTCATCAGGAACCCCAGAAATTTTCATCTCCTAGAGATGAAAAATTGTGGATTCCAGGTCTGAGTCTGGAAGACTGAGCAAATCTCTGCTCATTAAGAACATCAGGCCCAGCTGTGCAGCAGAAACAGGGCCCTGGATGAGAATGAACCATCACACTCATGAATACAGAGGTAAATGGGCCTGCCAGGACATTTTGGCTGGGAGTAGTTACTGGAGGATGGAGCTCTTGATTTGGTTTTCTAGGTCAGAAGGGACAGCTCCAATCTCCCTCCTCTACCATTAGAGATGCTTACTATAATATACTTTATAATAAAGGATATTTTCATTATTAAAAATAAAGAACCAGAAAAGAAGAAAGAACCCCCACCATAGAAACTCACTAGGGGAACAGGCAAGATTAGGGTTAATCTTCAGAGGAGAACCCTGATATTGAAAAGATTTTTACCTGAAGAATTGATGTGAAATGGCTACCCATTCAGAGAGAATTTATAGAAGAACTAAAAAAAAAAATGTTTAAATCAAATGAGAGATATTGAGGAATATCTTTTTAAAAACATCCAAAATAACCAAGATTACAAAAAAAGGTAACTAAAAAAGGAGATATAGTCTCAAAGATGAAAATAACTCTTTGAAAATTAAAATTAAACAAGCAGAGGCCAATTAAGATATAAGAGATTAAGAAATAACAAAATAAATTCTAAAGAATGAAGAAATAGAACAAACTGTGAAACAACAGAAACAACAGATTGTGATAATAGATCCAGAAGACAAAAGATAAGAATAATTGAACTGCCTGAAAGTTGTGACCAAAAAGAGGACCTTTGCACAATAATGCAAGAAGTAATCCAAGTAAATTGTCCTGGAATGATAGAACACGAGAGGAAAGTAGGAATAGAAAAAAAATTGACCAATTACCACTTTAATGGGATTCTTCGTGGAAATCATATAGGACTATTACTGCCAAATTTCAAAACACCCAGGTCAAAGAGAAAATTTTGCAAGAAATAAGAAAAAAATAATTCAAATATTCTGGAGCTACAATTAGAATTGTAAAGGATTTATCAGCAGTCACAATAAAAGACTTCAGATACTGGAATCATATTTACTGACAATCCAAAGAACTAGGCATATGGCCCAAAATATCATGTCCAGTAAAATTATTTACAATATTGAAATATAGGACATTCAGTGAATCTGCAGATGTTCAGAATTTTCTATCAAACAAAGTCAAACTTAGAAAATTTAGCATATAAGAACCAATATCAAAGATCAATTTCAAGGAACTCGACATGGACACATTAAAAAAAAATGTATTTATTGAACTAAATAAAAAAACAAGAAAAAATAAAATAGAAAAAAAAACCAGAAAAGGAATATTAAAAATGCAACAAAACAAAACATTGTCATGTGCTTAGCAGAGCATCAGGGAGGATTTAAAATAGATAAGATTAAGTTTCCATTTCAAGGAAGTATATTTATAATGGAATAATTTACATTTTTAAATGTCCACTTTTGCTTCCTTGTAGGTTATTATTTTGTTCTCTGATACATACTTTTTACTTTATTATTTTTTATTCTTTCATCTCCCTCACCTTCCCCAAGCAAGCAACAATTAAGCACAGATATATAATATTTGTGTATGTGTATATATATATATATATATAGAGAGAGAGAGAGAGAGAGAGAGAGAGAGAGAGAGAGAGAGAGAGAGAGAGAGAGAGAGATAATTCGTATATATTCAGACCAACACACATATACATATGTCTATATACACAGAGACTCACATACACACACTCATAAACACACACACATAGATAGATAGATAGATAGATAGATAGATAGATAGATAGACATATACATATATAATCATGCATCTAAAACATTATTAGCATGGCTGACATAGAATATAGATTTTTCTTTTGATTTAATCTTTAAGTTTGACTTTGTGTAAGATCAATGATTACTAGCTCTACTTCTTTTTTTCTAATAAAATCTGTTCCTGATACTTGTTGTACTGTTTCTGTATATCTCTTATTACCTATCCCTGCTATTCCTTGTATTTTAATTCTGTTTCTTAACTTGCCTTGCTATTACTTTAACTCCCCCCCAATTCTTGGATACATCCCTTATCTTCTCTCTCCACCCTTTTCTTCCCTCTTTATCCATTCCCATTAATCTACACATCTCATCCCACTCTGGTTAAATACACTTTTGTGCAATGTTCTCTTCTTTTCAAAAATATGATGGTTCTCTGGGAACAGGTTTCTTGGGGAGGTTTCTGGAGGCAGCCTTAGTTTAGGTTCAGAGTAATAATCATCTCAAATGCAACCAGAAGTTAAAATCCAGTTCTTTATTGTTTCTTCCAAAATAGCCTGGTAAGTTTTCTTTGGTTCAGAGAGGTCTTGTTGTTAGACCTTTGCCTCTGCCTCTGCCGGCCTCAGCCTCTTCTTTTCCGAATTCCCAGTTCAGCTGGACTACAGTCTCTAGCTTGTCAATTTCTTCCACTGACTCCTCACTCACTCAGTCTCTTCAAGTCTTCCAACTGAAGCACTACGAGCTTCTTATATATGATCTCTTAAAGGTGTGAATCCAAAGGTTGACTCCTCCTTTGAAAAAGTGGAATTGTGGGAGATGTAAACTGAATGCTGAAATCTCCCAAACTCATGAACTAATGTGTGAGCTAATGTGTGAACTCTCAAAGGTGTAAACATAAGCATTGTCTCTATCAATTCTAGTGATTTAACAGCTTGTAAGAATTCTAATACTTTTGTACTTCACCTTAGCCTAAGCCATTTTTCTCCTCTCATTATCCATTTCCTATTAATCTACACACCTATCCCACTGCCATAAATCTTTACAACCTTCTATATACTGCCTTATCCCATTTCCTCCCTGCTTATCTCTTTATAGATTCTGGAGGGTGCTATACCATTCTTGGTATATATGTGTAGTGTTCCCTATTTAATCCATTTCTAATGTGAATAGGTTTTGAGAAGTACAAGCCCTCCTTTTCCCTCTAATGCTTCTGTATCTATTCTTTCTTTGAATGTAATTTGCATAATGTAATTACTGTTTTTACCTTTTCCTATAGAGTATTGCCTTTTAAAAATCAGATCATATTCAACTGTGACTCAATCATTCTTTTGAGCTACCCAATTACTTATGTCAATCATAAATATATGGTATACGTTTCTATGAATAACACATAAATGATTTGAACATGGAGAAATTGTTTATGATTTTTTTTATTTGGGAAATATATAACATAATTCAGATCAACATCAGCAATAGGGTAACTCAAAAGAAAGATTGGAGCACAGTTAAGGTAAAAATAGTAATTATGTTATATAAATGAGGTTCAGAGAAAGATTAGCAACAGAGGCATTAGAAGGGGAAGGAAGACTCCTAGTTCCAAAAACCTTCTGATATTGGGAACAGGTAAATAGGCAACATTACCATGAAGGATATAGCACCCTCCAAAACATATAAGGGAATAAGGGGAGAGATATATGTCGATGAATTAAGTAAAGGATGAGGGAAGAAGACAAGGAAGTGATACCAGGGTGGGAGGTTAAGTAATAACAAGTCAAGTTAAGGAGCAGAATTAAAGAGTCAGCAGGGATAGGAAAGATATATGTGTGTATGAATGTGGGGGAGTAATGTGTGCATGTATGTATGTATCTATATGTGTATATCTAAATATATTCTTTCTTAACTATAGTCTGCTTGGGGTTGGTAGGAAATAGGAAAAGAGTGAAGGAAGAATAAAGTAAAAAAAAGGTTTGTGGCAGAAACAAAAGAACAATTTACTAGAAAGTAAAGATGAAAACTCATGAATGTAATTTTTCTACTTATATATTACTATATTATATTTGTTTGTATCTATATCTATCTATCTATCTATATCTTTCTTGAACTGGTAATTTATTACCATATATATATATTCCTCTGATGTTCTGATAGGCACATAGCAATGTTGTCTTTTGTTTTGTATTTCTTTTCTGTTTTTCTTTTTTCTTCTTTTTAAATAAGAAACTTTAATTCTATTTATCTTTAAATTTTTTTAATAAATAAATATGTTATATAAAGAACTGGGTTAAATTTATAAGAATACAAGTCATTTTCCCAATTGATAAATGGTGAAAGGATATAAACAGATATATTTTAGATGAAAAAAATTAAATCCATCTATAGACATATGAAAAAAATACTCTAAATTACTGTTGATTAGAGAAATTCAAATTAAACCATCTCTGAGGTAGTATCTCACACTTCTTAGATTGCTATGATGACAGGAAAAAAATAATGATAAATGTTGGAGGGGATGTAGGACACCTGGGATATTAATGCATGTTAATGCACAATGAAATGATCCAACCATTCTGTCCTCAGAATACTATAGGACCTTAAAAGTAATGCTGTATCACTGACAGAAATACAAAAGGAAAGAATAATGGTTGTTGTAAAAATTATGATGATGCTGGATGGTTACATCACTGAGTTTTTCAATTAGTTATGTAGGTCTTGGAGAGACAATACAGCCTGGACAAAAATTTTGATTTAAAATGATATAATAGAAAATGACCTGGATGACTGCATTTTGGAAATTACACATGACTATCAATAATCCCCAAATGCTTGCTACCATTGTAAATGTTCATTTTGCTGGAACATGTATTTTTAAGGTGAAAGTCTCTGGAGATGAATTATGGACCACTACAATTTCAGAAGGATCACAATTCCAAGTAAGATTAATGGCAATTGAAAAATACATAAAGAATATAAATAAGTTGTGATATATTATTAACAATACCTTATATGCAGCATGCAAGACATTATCAAGTACATATAGAAGTAGAAGCAGAGGAGGGCATATCAGACACAGTGAGCAATAACAGATGGTCAGTTATAGTGCTTTAATTGTATTCATGAAAAAGTTAAAGAAGCAGAGTAATGTCTCTAGAATCTTAGGGAGATGCATTATAGAGAGATGTATGAAAAAAAAAAAAACAGGAACAAGATATACATGGGCAGAAAAAGAATAAGAATGTGTTTTGATTTAAACTAATGAAGGGAATAGCCAGGCAGATGAGTTAATAAATTTCTGATAACTGATGGTAGTCATTCTAATCTTACCACACTGCATTTATTTATTTGTATTAAGATCTCTAATTGATCTTTTCTATTTTACATGTTTTGTATATATGGGCATAAATACCTAAGAAAGGTCCTAAGTTTTTATTGTTTTATCCTCTATATCTTCTAAGACTCATTAGTCTTTTCTACTCATAATATCTCTTCTCTGTATGTGCAACTGTCTATGTTTCTATTTTGGAAAATGTATTTGGAGAATTTTATCTTTTCACTTCTGTTCAGAGATTAAAATTATTTTTATCATATTACTAAGTCTTTAAGCAAATACATGTGCATATATATTTATATTCAAATGTATATAAATATGTGTAAATCATATATGTATACATATAACTTTGTGTATATATGTGTATGGATGTATAGAGAGACAGCAGAAAAACAGAGACAGAGACAGAGAGACAGAAAGTATATATAAACTATTTAATTCAGCCTCAAAAATAGCTCTTCACTGCTTAAATACATGAAGATTAGAAGCACAACAACTTACCAGCCTAAGTCAATATGGAAGATCTCCAGGAAAGGTTTGTTCTGAGGGGCCAGGAAGAGACAAGAACAGGCAGTGAGAGACTAGGGTCCTGAGCAGACCAGTAGCGGGGCGATCTCTGTGGCTAGAGAAGGTATGGAGACGACTCTGCTATAGGCTAACTGCTCTGCCTTGACTACAAAGCAGTAAAGTAGCAGAGAAATTAAAGCCTAAAACAGAGAGAACTCTAAAAAACAGCAGAACCTAACGAGATCTGGCTATAACCATTTAAACCCGGAAGTGATTCAGGCAGACTGTAACACAGCCCTGCAGCCACATCCTGCAGTTCAGGCCTTTTGTGGGGGCAGTTACAAATCTGCACAGCAAGGGGGCACAGCCTGGGCAACCTCTAATTGGCACAGTGAGGGGCTCAGCCTGGGACAATAGAACTTCCCCAGTAGACTGTGCTTCCTGGGCAGACACTTCCCATCCAAAATGCAAATCCAACTGCTAATACCTATAGTCCCAGGGCCGGGTTTGGCTTGGGGAAGTGGAACTCTCAATGCTCAGAGTCTAGTCCCAGGGCAGTCATTATCTCACATAGCAGGACTTCTTTGCAGGACACTTTCCCAGCTCAGCCTAGCAGCCCTGAGTTACTCCTGGGTGGGGAACTCTTTCCCAGAGCATGCCAGTGCCTCACTGCTTATTGTAGTCCGCTGGCAGGACAGCTACCCCTCAATTCCCACTGCTCTGCAGAGGAAGCTGGTAACCCCCTGGCTCTGAAGGCAGACCCTATAGGCTTTAACAAAATGAGTAAAAAAAATCAAAAGAATGATTGATAGTTTCTATACAGAAAGAGAACAGCTTTTCAACCCTGAAGAAACTAATAGCAGAAAGTCTCCAGACAATTATTGGTCCCCAATACAAAAGACTCTCCTAGAGGAGACTTTTAAAAACCTTAAAAGAGAACTAGAAGAAAAATGAGGAAAGGAAAGAGAAGCTTTGCAAGAGAGTACAGAAAAGTCATATAACTCACTAAAAGAAAAATTTGATAAAGTGGAAAAACAACTGAAATGTGAATTAGAAAAGGTAAAAAAAAAAAAAAAAAAAAAACAAAAAAGAAAACTCCCAAGAAGTACAGGGAAACAGAATTTGTGAATTGGAAATAGAAAATAATTCACTTAAAAAACAATTAATGAAATGGAAAAAAATTCCATAGAGCAAAACAACTCAATTGGACATATTCAAAAAGAAGTAAAAAAAGGTAATGAAGAAAATAACTCACTAAAAATCAGAACTGAACAAATAGAAATGACTGATTCATTGAGACATCAAGAATCAGTCAAGCAAAACCAAAAAAAAAAAAAAATGAAAGATTGGAAAAAAATGCCAAATATTTACTTGGAAAAACAACAGACCTGGAAAATAGATCTAGGAGAGATAACCTGAAGATCATTGGACTACCTGAAAATTATGATGAAAAAAAGAGCCTAGATACTATTTTACAGTAAGTTATGAAAGAGAACTACCCAGAAATAATAGAACTAGAAGGTAAAATAGGCGTTGAAAGAATTCATTGAACACCTTCTGAAAAAGAACCAAAAATAAAGACTCCAAGAAATATTGTGGCCAAACTTCAGAATTTTCAGATTAAAGAAAAAAATTTACAGGCAGCCAGGAAAAAACAGTTCAACTACTGAAATGCCACAATAAGGGTCACACAAGATCTGGATGCCTCAACATTAAAGGATCAAAGGGCCTGGAATCAGATATTCCAAAAGGCAAAAGAGCTTGGGATGTACTCAAGAATAAACTACCCAGCTAAGCTGAGTATTATTTTCCATGGAAGAAGATGGATATTTAATGAAATAGAGGAATTCCATTTGTTTATAACGAAAAAAAAAAAACAGACTTAAACAAAAAAATTGATCTCAAACAACAGGACTCAAGAGAAGTGGAAAAAGGTAAAAGGAACTCTTGAGAACTGTATTTCTGTTGTGGATATACATAAAAACCACATGTATAATTTGATTTTCTCGATATAAAACAAAAAAGGGAAGTAGAAATGGAAAGGGGATGGTGTCAGAAAAAGGGAAAAGGGGAGATAAAAAGAGGGAAACTACATGTGACGATGAGGCAAAGGAAACCTATCATATTTAAGGGAACTTAAAGAGGGGGAGGAACATTGTGTGAATCCTACTCTCATTAGAGTTGGCTCAAAGAGGAAACAATTGACATATTTGTTTTACAGAGATTCTTCTCTTACTTCATCAAAAAGTGGGAGAGAAAAAGGGATAAGGAAAAAGAGTAATAAGGGAAGGGTACAAGAAAGGGGGAGGCATTCAAAGGGAGGAGGAAGGGATACTAAAGAGGGAGAGCTGCATGACACAAGTAGGACAAATAAGTTTAATACTAGGGAAGAAGGGAAGGAGGGCAAGAAAAAGAAAAGTATAATCTGGGGATATCAGGATGGCAAGAAATATAGAATTAGTAATTTTAACCATAAATGTGAATGGGATGAACTCTCCCATAAATAGGAGGCGGATGGGAGACTGGATAAAAAGTCAGAACCCTACAATATGTTGTTTACAAGAAACACATTTAAAACAGGAAGATGCATACAGAGTAAAGGTAAAAGGCTGGAGCAGAATTTATTATGCTTCAGGTGAAGTCAAAAAACCAGGGGTAGCCATCCTTATCTCAGATCAAGCAAAAGCAAAAATTAATCTAATTAAAAGAGATAAGGAAGGAAACTATATCTTGCTAAAGGGTTCTATAGACAATGAAGCAATATCAATATTAAACAGATATACACCAATTGGTATAGCATTTAACTTCCTAAAGGAGAAGTTAAGAGAGTTGCGAGAAGAAATAGACAGCAAAACTATAATAGTGGGAGATCTCAATCTTGCACTCTCAGATTTAGATAAATCAAATCACAAAACAAATAAGAAATTAAAGAGGTAAATAGAATATTAGAAAAATTAGAAATGATAGATCTCTGGAGAAAACTGAATGGTGACAGAAAGGAGTATAATTTCTTCTCAGCAGTTCATGGAACCTACACAAAAATTGACTATATATAAGGACATAAAGACCTCATAATTAAATGCAGGAAAGCAGAAATAGTAAATACTTTCTTTTCAGATCACAATGCAATAAAAAGCACATTCACCAAAAAGTTAGGTGTAAATAGAACAAAAAGTAATTGATAAACCTTTGGGAAATCAGATTAGAAAAAGGAGAGAGGAAAATCAAAATAGTAGTCTTAAAAATGAAGAGGGAGAACTTTCCACCAACAAAGAGGAAATTAAAGAAACAATAAGGGGTTACTTTGCCCAACTTTATGCCAATAAATTTGATAACCTAAGTGAAATGGATGATTACCTCCAAAAATATAGGTTTCCCAGATTATCAGAGGAGGAAGTAAATTGCTTAAATATTCCCATTTCAGAAAAAGAAATAGAACAAGCTATTGAAAAATATACCCGGTAAATTGTGGTATATGAATGTTATGGAATATTATTGCTCTGTAAGGAATGACCAGCAGGATGAATACAGAGAGGCTTGGAGAGACCTACATGGACTGATGCTAAGTGAGATGAACAGAACCAGAAGATCATTATACACTTCGACAACGATATTGTATGAGGATGTACTCTGATGGAAGTGGATTTCTCTGACAAAGAGACTTAACTGAGTTTCATTGGATAAATGATGGACAGAAACAGCTACACCCAAAGAAGGAATACTGGGAAATGAATGTGAACTATTTGATTTTTGATTTTCTTCCCGAGTTATTTTTACCTTCTGAATTCAATTCTCCCTGTGCAGTGGGAGAACTGTTCGGTTCTGCAAATATGTAATATATCTAGGATATACTGCAACATATTTAACATATATAGGACTGCTTGCCATCTTGGGGGGGAGGAGGGAGGGAAGGGAAAAAACCAAACATAAGTGATTGCAAGGGATAATGCTGTGCAAAAATTATCCTGGCATGGATTCCGTCAATACAAAGTTATTATTAAATAAAATTAAATATAAAAAAATAAAAAAATAAAAATTAAAAAAAAATATATACCCGGGACCAGATGGATGTACATGTGAATTCTACCAAACATTCAAAGAACAATTAGCCCCAATGCTTTATAAACTATTTGAAAAAAATAGGGAATGAAGGAGTCCTACCAAATTCCTTTTATGACACAATCATGGTACTGATACCTAAACCACGTAGGTTGAAAATAAAGAAAGAAAAGTAGAGACCCATCTTCCTAATGAATATTGATGCTAAAATCTGAAATAAGATATTAGTAAAAAGACTACAGAAAATCATCCCCAGGATAATACTCCAAGATCAAGTAGGATTTATACCAGGAATGCAGGGCTGGTTCAATATTAGGAAAGCTATCAATATAATTGACCATATTAATAATCAAGTTAACAAAAAAAAAATATGATCATCTCAATAGATGCAGGAAAAGCATTTGATAAAATCCAACATCTACTTCTATTAAAATCTCTTGAGAGTATAGGAATAAATGGACTTTTCCTTAAAATAATCAGTAGCATCTATTTAAAACCAGCAGTAAGCATCATATGTAATGGGGTCAAACTCCAACCATTCCCAATAAGATCAGGAGTGAAATAAAGTTGCCCACTATCACCATTACTATTTAATATTGTATTAGAAATGCTACCTTTGGCAATAAGAATTGAGAAAGAGATTAAAGGAATAAGAATAGGCAATGAGGAAACCAAATTATCACTCTGCTGATGGTATGATGGTATACTTAGAGAACCCCAGAGACTACACTAAAAAGTTATTAGAAACAATCCACATCTTTAGCAAAGTTGCAGGACACAAAATAACCTCACATAAGTCATCAGCATTCTTATATAACACTAACAAAACCCAACAGTTAGAGTTACAAAGAGATATTCCATTTAAAGTAACTACTGATTGTATAAAATATTTAGGAATCTATCTGCCTAGGGAAAATCAGAAACTTTATGAGCAAAACTACAAAACACTTTCCACACAAATTAAGTCTGATCTAACCAACTGGAAAAATATTAAATGCTCTTGGATTGGATGAGCAAATATAACAAAGATGACAATACTACTTAAACTAATCTATTTATTTAGCACTATACCAATCAGACTCCCAAAAAACTATTTTGATGTCCTAGAAAAAAATAACAATAATGTTCATATGGAAAAACAAAAGGTCAAGAATTTCAAGGGAATTAATGAAAAAGAAATCAAATGAAGGTGGCCTAGCTGTACCAGATCTAAAATTATATTATAGAGCAGCAGTTACTAAAACCATCTGGTATTGACTAAGAAATAGACTAGTTGATCAATGGAATAGGTAAGGTTCAAAGGACAAAACAGCCAATAACTTTAATAATATAGTGTTTGACAAACCCAAAGACCCCAGTTTTTGGGATAAGAATGCTTTATTTGACAAAAATTGCTGGGGAAATTGGAAATCAGTATGGCAGACACTAGGCATTGATCCACACTTAACATCGTACACCAAGATAAGGTCAAAATGGGTTTATGACCTAGGCATAAAGAATGAGATTATAGATAAATTGGAAGAGCATAGGATAGTTTACCTCTCAGACCTGTGGAAAAGGGAGGAATTTATGACCAAAGAAGAACTGGAGATCACTATTGATCACAAAATAGAAAATTTTGATTATATCAAATTGAAAAGTTTTTGTACAAACAAAACAAATGCAGACAAGATTAGAAGGGAAACAATATATTGGGAAAACATTT